>NC_138182.1:91017677-91375540 GCF_964194105.1 Spermophilus citellus
TCACATGCTATCAGGGAAATGTGAATTTAAACAATAATGAGATACTATCACAGCCTTACTAGAATGCCCCAAATCTAGAACATAGACAACACCAAGTCCTGCTAAGGATGTGGAACAACATCTTGTTACAGTTAAGATTGTCTTTGGTGGAGAGTAATAGAAACCTGACCATAATGGCTTCAACAAGTACAGTGTTATTTTTCTTACATTAGAAGGAGGCTGGAGGTCTATAACCTGACCTGGAATGGTGGCTTCATACCACCACAGGTATCCAGCATCGTTCCCTTTATTTATTTATTTATTTATTTATTTATTTATTTATTTATTTATTTATTTATTTATTTATTTATTGTCTCTCTCTCCTTAGTATGTGCCTTTAGTCTTCATGCTCTCAAGATGCACAGAAGGCAACATAGTTATCTTCTAATAGTTAATAGTTTAACTTAAAAAGATTTCTCTAATTTAAATATTGCCTATAATGGGAAACACAATCTTCTAAGATGACTCCTTTTATTTCATAGCTGTTAGAATAATAATATTCTGTTCAATATTTACAGTACTGCTTGTATTTAGAATCTATTTGCAACAGCATAGAGCTCCACATCTGAAAGATTAACACCAACAAATATTTAATTCTCTCTGATATTAAATATCTATGGTTGTTTATTTGCTGCACATTTTTTTCTACTCTGAGAATCAGGTAAGGGTAGGAAATTGTATTTTGTTTCTAACCAAATACTCAAGTCAGAGAGAAAAGAGCAAGTGATGGAAAATTGCAGTATTTCTTAATGCTTCTGTTTGGACATAACATACATCAAACATATTCACAGTCCCAGGAGGGAGGTAAATCACAAGGATAAGCCTGACAGTGAGGAGGGAAGTCTATTTTTTTCTGCAGGGAGTTGTTGCAAGTCACATTACAAAGTGTAAAGACATCTCATCGTCTCAGGGAATGAAATAAATGATCGGGAAAAATAATTTTCCCATCAGTATAAGTCTGTAATTCGGAAACAATTTAGTAGAGTAAATAATACAATAGGATTTGAAGTTGAACTTGATTCAATTCTGGCTTTGGTGATTACAGGTAATTTCTAATTGTTAGAGTTTTCTTATTGGCAAGATATGTTAATTTCTATGCTACGTGCTGTATTATAAAGCATTTATGCCTTAAATTGCTTTGAAAAAATTGGCACATAGTAACTGCTCAACAATTTGTTATTATTTCTTAGACCATATGAAAATGATTAGTCTTGTTTTTCAATGTGATCTTCAACCAACTTGCTGATAAGACTGTGATAGATATACACTTAGATATTCTAATGACCTAGATTTTAATAGCACACTTTATTTAGACAGGAAAAGGTGAAGAGTTTGCATTTGTATGGGAATTGAAAGTGAAATAAAATAAATGGCAGTGTAAACAAGTCATGTTAAATTCAAAAAGCAGAATATTTTATGCACTCATATTTAGCCTTACAGAAGTATATATAGCTTATGAATTTTCATGAAATGACTTTATTTCAATAATTCAAAGATTTATTGCTTTTTTCCAGATTGTGAATAATCAGTTAAATATATGTTAGCATATCTAGTCATTCTCTGATCTTGTAGAAGATATCCAAAACATATTTATAAATCTAAGAAAAAAGATGCTATTGATTATTCAGGATTTTGACTCATTTATTCACTTCTATGGTAACAATCCTGTATAGTTTTCCAAATTACTCTTAAACAACTATTGACAAAAATGAGATGAGATTCAGTTTTGTGGCTTCTGGTTTCGGAAAGGAACTAGACTATTGATTTTTATGCTTTTAAGTTTCTTTCTTTATTGATTAGCTCATTTTGCCTTCACCCAATTTTTGGACATAGTTTTTTTAATTGAGAAAGGAAGTTTTAAGAAAGTGTAATGAGATTGAATTAAATCTTTGGTCAGAACTATTTTCATCATCTTTAATTTTTCACACACTAGTATAAACTTCTTTTATTCTCTTATTTTTCAATGCAAGAGACACTCAAAAGCTTGACCTTATCTCTTTGAGTTAGGGTGGTCTAAAATTTCAGATGTAGTCCCAAATATCTACTTAAGGATATCTACCTGTACTGGAGTGGAATATAGAATTTTAGCTGGAAATTATTTTTTTTCTGAGAATGCAGATATCTGGACTATTTAGACACTGATTAATGTTTATAAAACATATTATTGAGAATTACAAAAAAGCATTTGGCATAAAAAATTTCTTTCACATTCTAATCAATATCCAAGGAGCCACAAGGTAGCTATTATATTTTTGACTATTGAGTATAATTTTTCTCCTACCTTTTGTCTTCTGATAAGAGATACAATGTCCATAGGTACAGGCATGTGTTCTAGATCTGAACAGTTATAGGGACTCATTCTTTAGTGATTCCTCTAGAGGTAGGTTTCAGACCCAAGTAGGAACAAAGTCTGCTTTTCTGGAATGGCGATGCAGACATTAGAAAAGGAAGCTCTATTTCTTTTAGGATTGCAATGCTGAGAGATTTGTGTCTGAAACTTTTGGCAGCTGACTAGATCATGGTTCTAGTTTTGATGTGCTGAAGTCTGCAAAAACTTTGTTAGATCTTGTGTGCCGCCATGAGATCTTTCCCAAAAAAGAGTATATATTTCTCTTTATCCTGTAAGTAAATTGAGACTCTGTTACTTGTAACTACCATATTCATTTCACATGTAAATAGTGTGAAATGAAATAGGGTGCTTATGTTGATAAATTAAAATAAATAATAATAAATATCCACAATGTATGAGTCTTTTCTTCCTTTGGTAAATTGAGACTGGTTTTATCATAGACCTGGTTCAGATCAAGACCCAATAGGTTGATAGTACATAATCCTGCCATGTTGTGCATTGCAAATGGAGAGGAAAGGAGACCATCCATACACAGTCCCCAAAATTCTTTCAAAAATATTATGTTGCTCAAGTAGCAATAGGAAAAATAACACAATAAATTTGTGTCATAGATTAATTTTCACTGATTATGCTCCTTCTTTCTTCTACAAAACAATAATTAAGAAAAAAAAAGGAAGCAAGGAGGAAGAGAGGCAAGGAGATAGATTGATTGGAGCTTTGTTACTTGTGTGTGTGAAGACCAAAAATTAACCCTGAGTGAAGCAAGAATATGGCTAATCTATGTAATGTTACAGATTCTTAGCTTTTTTTTTTAATTGTTGGTCGTTCAAAACATTACATAGTTCTTAATATACCATATTTCACAGTTTGATTCACATGGGTTATGAACTCCCATTTTTACCCCTTATACAGATTGATGTATCCCATCAGTTACATTTCCATTGATTTACATATTGCCTTTCTGTATTCTGCAGTCTATCCCATTCTCCACTATCCCCCCTCCCCTCCCCGCCCCTCCCCTCCCCTCCCCTCCCCGCCCCTCCCCTCCCCTTCTCTCTCTCCACCCCCTCTACTGTAAATCATTTCCTTCATTTGTATAATTTTTCTCCAACCCCTCCTTTCCTCTTATAAGTAATTGTGTATAACCCTGAGGCTCACCTTCCAATTCCATGCAATTTCCCTTCTTTCTCCCTTTCCCTCCCGCCTATCATCCCTGTTTAATGTTAATCTTCTTCTCAAGCTCTTCGTCCCTACCCTGTCCTTGGTTACTCCCCTTATATCAAAGAAGATATTTGGCATTTGTTTTTTAAGGATTGGCTAGCTTCGCTTAGCATAATCTGCTCTAATGCCATCCATTTCCCTCCAAATTCTATGATTTTGTCATTTCTTAATGCACAGTAATACTCCATTGTGTATAAATGCCACATTTTTTTTAATCCATTCGTCTATTGAAGGGCTTCTAGGTTGGTTCCACAATCTTGCTATCGTGAATTGTGCTGCTATGAACATCGATGTAGCAGTGTCCCTGTAGCATGCTCTTGTTAGGTCTTTAGGGAATAGACTGAGAAGGGGAATAGCTGGGTCAAATGGTGGTTCCATTCCCAGCTTTCCAAGAAATCTCCATACTGCTTTCCAAATTGGCTGCACCAATTTGAAGTCCCACCAACAATGAACAAGTGTACCCATTTCCCCGCATCCTCGACAGCACTTGTTGTTGTTGGACTTCATAATGGCTGCCAATCTTACTGGAGTGAGATGGTATCTTAGGGTGGTTTTGATTTGCATTTCTCTGACTGCTAGCGATGTTGAGCATTTTTTCATGTATTTGTTAATTGATTGTATGTCCTCCTCTGAGAAGTGTCTGTTCAGGTCCTTGGCCCATTTGTTGATTGGGTTATTTGATATATTATTATCTAATTTTTTGAGTTCTTTGTATACTCTGGATATTAGGGCTCTATCTGTAGTGTGTGGAGTAAAGATTTGTTCCCAGGATGTAGGCTCCCTGTTTATCTCTCTTATTGTTTCTTTTGCTGAGAGAAAACTTTTTAGTTTGAGTAAGTCCATTTTGTTGATTCTAGTTGTTAACTCTTGCGCTATGGGTGTCCTATTGAGGAATTTGGAGCCCAACCCCACAGTATGTAGATCATAGCCAACTTTTTCTTCTATCAGGCGCCATGTCTCTGATTTGATATCAAGCTCCTTGATCCATTTTGAGTTAACTTTTGTGCATGGCGAGAGAAAGGGATTCAGTTTCATTTTGATGCAAATGGATTTCCAGTTTTCCCAGCACCATTTGTTGAAGATGCTATCCTTCCTCCATTGCATGCTTTTAGCCCCTTTATCAAATATAAGATAGTTGTAGTTTTGTGGATTGGTTACTGTGTCTTCTATTCTGTACCATTGGTCCACCCGCCTGTTTTGGTACCAGTACCATGCTGTTTTTGTTACTATTGCTCTGTAGAAGAGTTTGAAGTCTGGTATCACTATACCGCCTGATTCACACTTCCTGCTTAGAATTGTTTTTGCTATTCTGGGTCTTTTATTATTCCATATGAATTTCCTGATTGTTTTATCTATTTCTACAAGAAATGCTGTTGGGATTTTGATTGGGATAGCATTGAACTTATAGAGAACTTTTGGTAATATTGCCATTTTGATGATGTTAGTTCTGCCTATCCATGAACAGGGTATATTTTTCCATCTTCTGAGGTCTTCTTCTATATCTCTCTTTAGGGTTCTGTAGTTTTCATTGTATAAGTCTTTCACCTCTTTTGTTAGGTTGATTCCCAAGTATTTTATTTTTTTGGGGGATATTGTAAATGGAGTAGTTGTCCTCATTTCCTTTTCAGAGGATTTTTCACTGATATACAGGAATGCCTTTGATTTATGAGTGTTGATTTTATATCCTGCTACTTTGCTGAATTCATTTATTAGCTCTAATAGTTTCTTTGTAGACCCTTTTGGGTCTGTTAGGTATAGAATCATATCGTCTGCAAATAGTGATAATTTAAGTTCTTCTTTTCCTATTTTTATGCCTTTAATTTCTTTCATCTGTCTAATTGCTCTAGCCAGTGTTTCGAGGACTATGTTGAACAGAAGTGGTGAGAGAGGGCATCCCTGTCTTGTACCAGATCTTAGAGGGAATGCATTCAATTTTTCTCCATTCAGAATGATGCTGGCCTGTGGCTTATCATAGATTGCTTTTACAATGTTGAGGTATGATCCTGTTATCCCTAATTTTTCTAGAGTTTTGAACATAAAGGGATGCTGTACTTTGTCGAATGCTTTTTCTGCATCTATCGAGATGATCATATGGTTCTTATATTTAAGTCTATTGATGTGGTGAATAACATTTATTGATTTCCATATATTGAACCAGCCTTGCATCCCAGGGATGAATCCTACTTGATCATGGTGTATAATTTTTTTGATATGATTTTGAATCCGATTCGCCAGAATTTTATTGAGGATTTTTGCATCTAGGTTCATTAGAGGTATTGGTCTGTAGTTTTCTATCTTTGAAGTGTCTCTGTCTGGTTTAGTCTTCAGGGTGATGTTGGCCTCGTAGAATGTATTTGGAAGTTCTCACTCTTTTTCTATTTCCTGAAATAGCTTGAAAAATGTTGGTGTTAGTTCCTCTTTAAAGGTTTTGTAAAACTCTGCTGTATACCCATCCGGTTCTGGGCTTTTCTTAGTTGGTAGTCTTTTGATGGTTTCTTTTATTTCCTCTATTGTTATTGGTCTGTTTAGGTTGTCTATATCTTCCTGACTCAATCTGGGCAGATCATATGACTTAAGAAATTTATCGATGCCTTCACTATCTTCTATTTTATTGGAGTATAAGGATTCAAAATAATTTCTGATTATCTTCTGTATTTCTGAAGTGTCTGTTGTGATATTGCCTTTTTCATCCCGTATGCTAATAATTTGGGTTCTCTCTCTTCTTCTCTTCGTTAGCATGGCTAAGGGTCTGTCGATTTTATTTATTTTTTCAAAGAACCAACTTTTGGTTTTGTCAATTTTTTCAATTGTTTCTTTTGTTTCGATTTCATTAATTTCAGCTCTGATTTTAATTATTTCTTTCCTTCTATTTTTTTTGCTGTTGTTTTGCTCTTCTTTTTCTAGGATTTTGAGATGAAATATGAGATCATTTATTTGTTGTTTTTTTTCTTTTTTTAAGGAATGCGCTCCAAGCAATGAATTTTCCTCTTAAAACTGCTTTCAATGTGTCCCATAGATTCCGATATGTTGTGTCTGTGTTTTCATTTAACTCTAAGAAGTTTTTAATTTCCTCCTTAATGTCTTCTATAACCCATTGATCATTCAGTAACCTATTGTTCATTCTCCAAGTGATGGATGATTTTTCCTTCCTTCTTTTATCGTTGATTTTCAGTTTCATTCCATTATGATCAGATAAAATGCATGGTATTATCTCCACCCCTTTATATTTACTGAGGGTTGCCCTATGGCATAATATATGGTCTATTTTTGAGAAGGATCCATGTGCTCCTGAGAAAAAAGTGTAACTATTTGATGTTGGGTGGTATATTCTATATATGTCAATTAAGTCTAGGTTGTTAATTGTGTTGTTGAGCTCTATAGTTTCCTTATTTAACTTTTGTTTGGAAGATCTGTCCAGTGGTGAGAGAGGTGTGTTGAAGTCTCCCATGATTATTGTATGGTGGTCTATTAGACTCTTGAACTTGAGAAGAGTTTGCTTGATGAACGTAGCTGCACCATTGTTTGGGTCATATATATTTATGATTGTTATGTCTTGTTGGTGTATGGTTCCCTTGAGCAGTATGCAGTGTCCCTCTTTATCCTTTTTGATTAACTTTGGCTTGAAATCTATTTTGTTTGATATGAGTATGGACACTCCTGCTTGTTTCCGCAGTCCATATGAGTGAAATGATTTTTCCCAGCCTTTCACCTTCAGTCTATGTATATCTTTTCCTATCAAATGCTTCTCCTGTAGGCAACATATTGTTGGATCTTGTTTTGTGATCCATTCAACTAGCCTGTGTCTCTTAATTGGTGAGTTTAAGCCATTAACATTTAGGGTTATTATTGAGATATGGTTTGTTCCTCCAGTCATTTTTGTTTATTTATGTTACTAAACCTGATTAGTTTTCCTCATTGATTACTTTCCCCCCTTTACTGTCCTACCTCCCACTGATGGTTTTCAATGTTGTTTTCAGTTTCCTCTTCCTGTAATGTTTTGCCAAGGATTTTTTGAAGAGATGGTTTTCTAGCTGCGAATTCTTTTAACTTTTGTTTATCGTGGAAGGTTTTAATTTCATCTTCCATCCTGAAGCTTAATTTCGACAGATACAAGATTCTTGGTTGGAACCCATTTTCTTTCAGTGTTTGAAAAATGTTATTCCAGGATCTTCTAGCTTTCAGAGTCTGTGTTGAGAGATCAGCTGTTATCCTGATTGGTTTACCCCTAAATGTAATCTGCTTTCTTTCTCTTGTAGCTTTTAAAATTCTCTCCTTATTCTGTATGTTGTGCATCTTCATTATAATGTGTCTAGGTGTGGATCTCTTATGATTTTGCACTTTCGGCGTCCTGTAGGCTTCTAGGATATGGGATTCTGTTTCATTCTTCAAGTCTGGGAAGTTTTCTCGTACTATTTCATTGAATAGATTGTTTATTCCTTTGGTTTGGAGCTCTGTGCCTTCCTGTATCCCAATGACACTTAAGTTTGGTCTTTTAATGTTATCCCAAATTTCTTAAATGTTCTGTTCATGGTTTCTTAGCAGTCTTGCTGAGCTGTCTATGTTCTTTTCAAGTTGAAATACTTTGTCTTCATTGTCTGATGTTCTATCTTCTAAGTGATCTACTCTGCTGGTAGTGTTGTCAATTGAGGTTTTAAGTTGGTTTATTGCTTCCTGCATTTCTAGGATTTCTATTTGTTTGTTTTTTATTACTTCTATCTCCCTGTGAAATTGATCTTTTACTTCCTGGATTTGTTTCTGTAGTTCCTTGTCAATGTGATCTTTCATTGTCTGATTTTGCTGTCTCATGTCTTCCTCGAGACTCCAGATCATCTGAAGCATGTATATCCTGAACTCTTTATCTGACATTCCATCTGTTGCAGCTATTACCTCTTCTAGAGTTGAGTTGACCTGCATTGCTTGTGGTCCTTTCTTTCCTTGTCTTTTCATATTGCTCGCGTTTCTTTCTGCTTGGTGAAACTGTTGTGTTTTTGAAATTTTCCCCCTATTTATTTATATTGCTCTTGTATAGTTGGGAGATCTCTCTTGCAGGGAGGGTAGTGGCTGTGCTCCTCCTGTAATTAGGGTGATCTATCTACCACCTGGTTGGTTGTAGGTCTGCCCACCCTGCGGGCGTGGGTGGCGGCTCTACTCTGCCCCCACTCCAATTGTGGTGACGTAACTACCACGTCCTCGGGTCGTTTTACCTGATCCGGATGTGGGCGGCAGCTCTGCTCCACCCCTACTCCAATTGGTGTGATGTGTCTACCACGCTGGTCGGCCTCTAAGCCTGTTCCGCCGGTGGGTCTCAGATCCGCCTACCGTGCGGGCTCGGGTGGCAGTTCTGCTCAGCCCCCACTCCCAGTGGGGGTACCTAACTCCCTCTCCAACAGGTCGCTGGGTCTTTTCCGGACACCGGCGGTGGCTCTGCTCAACCCCCACTCCAACCAGTGAGACGTGACTGCCTCGATGCTACTTGTCCAACACACTGGCAGGCTGCCGAGTCTGTCCTGCCAGTGGGTCGCAGGTCTGCCTACCTTGCAGGATCAGACGGCGGCTCTTCACAGCCCCCACTCCAAATGGAGTGACCGCGCCGTCTGGTCGCTGGTCCTGTTCCAGGCGTGGGCGGCTACTCTCCTTGGCCCCAGCTGCAGTTGGGGTGTTGTGATACCATACCGGCGGGTCACTTAGCCTGCTCTGGGTGTAGGTGGCAACTCCACTCTGCCCTCCAGGCCCCCGCAGAACCCAGCAGGACCCGGATCGAGAAGCAGTCCCTGTAGGTTCCCTAACCCTGGGCCAAAGCAGCTTCGGGGGCCAGAAGCCGGCCTCTCCGATCCCAGCCATGCTCTGTTAGGAGCAGGCTCCACAGAGCGACCCCCGCGGGTACCCCAGCCTCAGGCCCAAGCAGCCCCGGGAGTCCGAGCCTGGCCGCTCCAAGCTCTCCCAGCTCAGTGTACGCTCCGCTAGGGGCAGGGTCAAAGACGCAGTCCCCGCGGGCTCCCTAGCCCCGGGCCAAAACTGTTCCGGGAGACAGAGCCACACCGCCCCTCAGTGCACCTTCCACTTGTAGCTGGCCTCAGCCCGGAGTCCCCGCAGGATCCCCCGCCCTGGGCCAAAGCAACCCGGGGAGCCAGAATCTGGCCGCTCAAAGTCCGGTGCACGCCTTGCCAGGAGCGATCTCCAAAGTGTATTCTCCTCAGGTTCTCCAGACCCGAGCCTGAGAGATCTGTCTGCGAGACGCAAGCAAATACCAGCCTGGGATCACCTGTTCCGTAGTTGAATGAGCTGAGATCAGTAGAAAACAGGGATGATTGCCTCAGCTCTCCAAGATGGCGGCTGCTGTCCTCCTCTGTGGTCCGACCGGTGTCGGGAAATGAACTGGACCGCTTCTCTCCTCTGTCTCAAAGCCGGAACTCAGCACTAAGCACGGCCAGTGCACTGTTGGCAGGAGCCTCCAGAATCCACTTTGCTGTAATCCCGCTCTGGTACCTCGTCGCTAACTAGCGCGCGCCCCAGACTCCATCCGCGGGGCGGTCCGCCGACCAGGTACTGCTACCCTCCATGCGGAGAAATCGTCCGCGACCGAGCCCCTGCAGCCGACTCCCGCGCGCTGGAAATCTGTCCTCTAGATTCTGGAGCACCTCAATTTCACTGGAAATTCCCAGCAAGGTAGCCTTCAGCCGTTTCACCTCGTCTTTCTCCCGCACAGTGACGTGGCGCACTGGGGTGCTGCACTCCGATCGCCGCCATCTTCCATCCCCCGATTCTTAGCTTTTTATCCTACCATTCTATCTTTCCCCTTCCTTTCCTTTTCTCTTGTTTGATAAAATATATTCTGAAATTTACTTTATATATTTATAGACATTATTAGGCAAGATTACATTCTTCATTAAACTGAAGATTTACAGTAAAAAATTATCAAGGATAATTTTGACTCCATCATCTTTATTAAGTATAAAATGTAAGACTTCTGTAAAATATGACTGTACTATTTCTAAAGCTATTTCCATTTACCAAGTTCAGATTAAAAGAAGCATGGAGAAGGAAGGTAAAAAGTATGATTGAAACAATATCTTAGGTTTTTATTGAGTTTGAACAAGGTTTTTTAATTGACACAATATTTGTACATATATTGTTATGATACCTTGATTTATGTATGTAATGTTTAATGATCAAATCAGGGTATTTCTCATTTTTATCTCATCAAACACTGTTCATTTGTATGTGTTAGGAAATTTTGGACTGTTCTAGTTTTTTTTTTTTTTTTTTTTTTTGTAGACTATAATTAACCTAACATGCTATGGAATATTGCAGCTTATTCTTTGCTCTTACTGTGCTTTTTAGCCCCTTATTTAGCCTCTCTCCTCTTAATTGCATCAAAGTAGACAGGTCTGTAGGCCATCATGTTAAGTGAAATAAAACACACCTAACTGGTTGTACATTGCAACAGCAACCTAACAACCAATTAAGTCTCAATCACTATAACAAAATACTAGAGATATCCAACTAATAAGGTAAAAGATTTATTTTGGTTTGTGGTTTCAGTCTATGGTTACTTGGCCCTATTGCTTTGGGACTGTAGTGGCCCAGTACATCACTGCTAGAGCATGTGGTGAAGAAAAGAAATCTTATTTACCCAATGGTGGTCAGAAAGCAAAAAAAGACAAAGAGGAAGAGTCCTTTGTCCCAATATCCCTTGCTCCCAATGACCTAGTTTTCTTCTACTAGCCCTAGTTCCTAAAGGTTTTTCCACCTCCCAATAGTGCTACAGGCTTGTAGCCAAACTTTTAACATGTGGGTATTTGGGAGACATTTGATATCCAAACTATAGCAGACAAAAATTGCATGTTTTCATTCACTAGTGAACATTTAAAAAATTGATCAGAAGACGACATGGAATAGTGGTTACTGGAAAATGGAAAGGGGAACAAGAGAGGACTGAGAGAGATTTCACACATTTTATATAAACAATTACTAACTTACTGCTTGTGTGTGCTCTCTTTTACGTGTTTCAGAGTGGCAGGAAGATGTCTTACACTTTAGGAATATTTAATATGGCAGACTGATTAGGATGTTCTTTAATAGGTGTTCACATTGAACAAAAGATTATGTTTTCTTTTCTTATGATCTTTTGCCCCTAAAATGTTTGTTTGGCAGAGATGGGAATGAATAACTAAATTAGCCATAAGTCATATTATTCAAAACTTTCCTGGATTGATAATTTATCCAAATTTGAAAATGTTCTTTTAAACAAAAACAGGTTTGAATAAAGCTTCTGGTAAATTATAAAGATGAGTAATAAACTACTCAGTACTTTTTAAGAACACATTTTATAAAATTTCAAATGTTCACTAGAGAAAATGGTAAAATCACCCCTCATGAAGATATACCACTTACACAATGAAAAGCACTGTGCCAAGAGGGGAGAAACCAGAGAAGTGGGGCACCCACATGTCAGTGGCAATTGTTGATGTTTTTAGCATAAACTTTGACCTCGTGATCAGTCCTGATAGGCCTAATGAGAATCAATAACTAGAGCCTCTCTGATTCATATTCAAGAATATTCTTGAGCATAGGTAAAAAATTAAGATCAAGATAGGACTAGAGACTGGCTAGGATTTTAGGCACTGTGCTCCATGTTGTGGAAAAAAGGCCAATTAGTCATTTAGGACAAAGTGACCTAATTCATATTACCATTTTGTCTCTGACATTAGATGCAAATCATTATGAAAGTTACCAGTAGGGAATAGAGTAAAGGAGAAACTCGAAGGGGAACTCAGAGAACACCAGTCATTAATTACAGAATATCATATGAAAGAAATCAAGAGAAAGTTAGAATGTCATTTCCATACTTTTTCCCCCTTTAGATTTCTCCCAGGTTTTTCTTTTCCTTCCTCTTTTCAAGCTTGAATTGCAATTTTGAATTGTATTAGAGAGTCTGGGCTATAAAAAGATTTTGCTTAAACTCATTAAACTGTAAAACTGCTTGTATGCTTATATCTTTGCCAATTTTTAATCTGAAGGTCTAAAAGACAGCTCTGCAGCTATGAAAAATGAGTAAGATTCCTGATTGAAATTTGGGCACATGGTTCTTAGACCCAGAAAGAGTCTTTCGATGGCATCAAAATGAACAATAAATGCCTACTCTAAGTTTTTTTTAATCATCTGTACTTCTTCTTCTATGTGATTCACTCTGTTCAGTAGTTCTCGCTCATGACAGTTCTACACAAGTTGTATCATAATAAAGCTTAGAGAATGTTCTGCAATGAGGGAGTTACGTTTCCATAAAAAATTTTATGTTGGTATAAAGACACAAGCAGGAATTATAACTTACTTATGCCTCTTGATAGTCTTTTGGCTTAGGCCTTTATGTCATCTTTTTATTTTATGTTATGGTTTTAAAAAAATAGTAATGTTTTAACATTTATTAAGGACCTATGTGTATATGTCAGCAATATTCTAAGTGCTTCACATTTAGTAGTTTATTCAATCCTCACACCAGTCCCATAAGAACCACATTATTATTTTCCATCTTTTTACAAATAATAGAGGATTTCTGAAGCACAGAAATGTTAAAAGTGCGTAGTCTTCCAGAGCACAGAACTAGTTAATGGCTGAGCAGGGATTCAAATTTGGGGAGTCTGTCTTCAAATGGTTCCTAACCATTAGCCTATACAACACAAAGAAGCAATACAAGAGAAATAATCAAAATCTAAAAATATTTTCAGTCAGTAGTCATTTACAAATATGACTACTGGTTTCTAATTGTTTCAAAATTCAAGGTAATAAAATGGGAATCAAATTGTTCAAATGCAAAAATCATTTTTTTTTATATTTTGGTAGAGAAGGTAGTCTTTTGTTTAAGGATTTATAAAAGGCTATTAGAAAGATTAGAAAGACAAAATAATAAAAATATTTAGGTGAATAAAAATTCAAAGTATTCTTCCTTGGGTTTCTTTAAAGCACATAAAAAATGAGTACCAAGGACGATTTCATGGTAGGTTGGGGGGACTCCACTAGACTCAGGATCAAGCAAAGTAGAACTTTGTTACCATAGAAAAGCAAAAGGAGACTACACATCTGCACAGTAAGGTGGCAGGTGCTTCACATTTTGGAGGATGCATCAGGAAAGTGTGAGTTAGGGAACCAACACTCCCAGCCCCAGCCAACAAGCTGATGTGTACCTCCTCCAGCTCTCCTACCTTCAGGTGGATGACCATAAGTTGTGTTTGACATTTCCCATAATTTCCCCATGGGACTAAACATTTTGATCTAGTGATAGTTGTCTTGGCGTGCTATATTCTGGCTTTGGTTTGTAATATTTATTCCTGCTTAATGAACTATGCCAAATTTTAGTGGCTTCAAACTACAACCATTTGTACTGCATTTCAGAGTTTTACAAATCACAAATTTTGGCAGAGCCCAGCTCCACATTTCATTTGATTCACATGACACCAACTGGGGGCACTCAGTGGTGCTCATTTGGTGACTATGTTGGTGTGGAGGATCAAAATAATTTTGCTCACATTCCTAACACCTCTGGTGGGCAGCTGAAAGACTGAGCCTAGTGGGTTTTCCCTCCCTGTCCATGAATTAGCCTTCCACCTGGTCTCCCTAGCTAGGTCTTTCAACAGACAAGAAGTGGGAGCTGCCAGTGTTTTAAGGCTTCATTCTAGAAGTTGCCATAATACCCTCTGCAATATTCTGTTGGTCAAAGAAATCATAATTCTGTCTCCTTGCACCAGATTGGAGGAGAGGGAGATAGAGTCCTTCTCTTGATCTTAGGGTTTTTAACATTTCTGACCCTCTTTAAACTGTCACACAACTTTTCTTCTCTTTCTTCTTCTAGTGTTTTTTAAATCTATTTTAAATTTGTATCACCCACAAACTACCTTCTCTGAAATCCTTTTCTCTGTTAGTGGGAGAAACCAAACTAAGGAAATTTTACATTTGCCTCCAAAAAGTGGGGAACTTTTATATATAATCTGTATTTTGCTTCTTGTAACATCCTGAAGAAGTAGATGCCTCTACATATTTCTCATTAAATGGGCCATAGGTGAGAGACATGAGCTGCTTTGTCAAGTAAGCAGGAAAATTGAAGCTTTTCAAGCTTTAACTATAGTGTTTTTGCCTCTGTATCTGTAGATGAAATAAGGAGAATAACCTTGAAAAGAGTCATTTACTTAAAGCAAGATTGATTTGTAAATGTTAAGCAGGACAGTACAGAGAGTACTGTTTCTCTTCTTTCTTTTTCCTCTTTTAACTCAGTTGAGAGATTCAGCTGGATTTAAGATACTTTCTTTTCTGATAATTTATCAAATGATCCTATCAGTCAGTATGAAGTCAAAGGGGGTACTAATTGGCTTACTCAACCTCATGTCAGTGCATGCCACAGCTTCCCTGATCCCTAATTAGATTTCCCAGGCAGTAGGACAGAAGGGATAGTAACTTTCACTATTTCAGGCACCTTCCTGCTCACATTCACCACTTGTTTTACTCAGCTTTTTTTGCTGCTGTAACCAAAAGATCCAACAAGAACAATTTTAGGGGAGGAGAGGCGAGACCTCTGTTCAACAAGGACAGAATATATATCCCAAAGGCACACCCCCAGGGACCCCCTCTTCCACCCACCTCCTACTTGCCTTCAGCTACCACCTAGTTAATCTCTATCAGGAGATAAAGTCACTGATCGGATGAAGGCTTTCATAACCCAATCATTTCACCTATAATCCCTCTTGCATTGTCTCAGACATGAACTTTTGGGGGACACCTGGTATCTAAAACATAATACTGCTCTTTTATTTAATCCTCACTTCAAGATAATAATGGGATTCTTTAGATGAAGAAACTAAGGCTAAGGTAGCAAGCAGGGATTTTAATGCAGTCTGTCTGGCCATGGAGCAGATAGATTCAACTACACTTTTCTCTTTCCAATAAGAAGAAAATGCTTAGTGGCGATTTCCCTGTGGGTGAATTGAATTGCAGGCCCTGGGATACCGTGAGGTTCTTTTGTACTGCAACTAGTCATTTTAGTGCCCTGCTGGGGAAGTTGAAGCAATTTTCTCCTGCATGATAGGGCTCTAGATTTTATTATTATTTTTAAACAGCTCCTATTGAGGTCAAGTTTGACCTACTCCTGATATGATTGCTTTTCTACTTCTTCATGTTTTCTGAGGCTGCCTGTATTCTTGGCTGTTCATTCTTACAAATCACTGGTTTTTATTTTCTAAGTACTCACAATCTAGCTCTTGCTATCATGTTTATTTTGTTCAAATGCCATTTTAGAACCCTTAGCATTTCCAGATAGTACAGTTGATGAAAAAGGTCTACAAGAAGAAGCACCTCATACCCTTGCTAATATGATGTTATCAATTTACAAATTTCTTTGCCTGTATAATGCATGAAAAAATAGTATATCATTGCTTGAAATGCCCTTTACCTAATTATATCTAAGCAACTCTCCTATTTATTTTCTAAGTTTTCTTCTTTTTTTAATTGCATTATTTTGTTAATATTCTAAAATTGATTTGTAAACTTTCTATGTATATTAATACTTATATTTTGGGTGATATAAGTGTACATTATTTTTTTTGAAACAGAGATTGAACCCAGGAGCATATAACTCCTGAACCATATATCCAGCCCTTTTTATATTTTCTTTTGAGACAGAGTCTTGCTAAGTTCTTAGGGTCTCCATAAATTTCTTAGGCTATCTTTAAATTTGTGATATTCCTGTCTCCCAAGTTGCTGGAATTCCAGGGATACACCACCAAACCTGGTTAAATTTTTCTTATAGTCTATAATTTCTATTTTAATTTTGTTTATGGCATATTTTTATTCAGAAACATTTAATTTTTAGGCAATCAAATTTATAATATTTTCCTTTATGGATTCTGGTTTTGCTATTTTGTTTAAGAATCAAGAACAGAATAATACAAATATTCTCTTAAATTTATTATTACATTTTAATATATAATCTTATATGATAATGTGTATATTTCTCCACCTAATTTTCCCATCTATTGCTATCTTCTACCCTCAATCAAAATCAAAGTTTATTTAAAAATATATATCCTTAATGTTCCTATTTACAAGAATGTTTTCATATATTTCTCTTTATTTGGTTGCTAGTCCATTTTAATTAATTGTCTGCTCTAATACCATGAACTGTGTGTGTGTGTATGCGTGTGTGTGTGTGTGTGTGTGTGTGTGTGTGTGTGTGTGAGAGAGAGAGAGAGAGACAAAGAGAGAGAAAGGGAGAGAGACATGACAGCCTTTTTCTTTTTAGTAGGGACATTTGCTGCTATAAGTTATTCAAAACACTACTTCTGACCTCAGAAATTTTGATATTTTGTGTTTTCGTTATCATTTGGTTCTAACACTTAATAATTTCCACTGTGGTTTCTAATTTGATCCTGGAATTATTTAGAAGTGTGTGTTTTGATTTCCAAATGTTAAATTTTATTTAGTTAGAGAAATTACTCTGTGATTTTAATCCTTTTAATTATATCAAAGCATGTTTTATGGTTTGGTATATAGTCCATCTAGATGAATGTGCTATACACACTTATAAAAATTTTGCATCTTGTAGTTAGTTGCTCAGTATAATATTATATAAAAATAAGTTTATCAATTAGTTCAAGATAATAGAGGTGTTTATTTTATCTCTGACTTTTTACTTTTTATTTTGTTTAGTAATTCTATCAGTTTCTAAGGAAGGGATGGAAAATCTCCTCCTGTGTGTGTGGAACAATCTATTTCTCCTATTAATTTTGTCAGTTTTTGTTTTTGAAGTTTTGAAGATCTGTAATTTGGCATATAGACATTTATGATTGTTATATTCTCCCTGAGGAGTTTAGCTTTTATTATCAAGATACTCTTTTTATCTCTGGTAGGTCTTTTAGGAAGGCTATTTAATCTAATATTAATATAACTGCACTACTGGTCTTATACATTCCATTTGCAAGTACATCATTTTTTTCACTTACTTTCAAATTGCTGTTGTCATTATATTTAAAGTTGGTCTCTCTAGAGTTGCATCTTGCTATATTTTTCATTATGTTAATTATTGTTTTTTAATTGGAATGATTAGACCATTTAAAACAATGCACAATAGAAGTTCATTCTCCATTTATTCATTCTTACTGTTTGTCCTCTATTTTTTAATTTCTCTGTTCCATCTTTCTTGCTTTCTTTTGGTTTTTTTGTTTTGTTTTGTTTTTTAAAGACTTTTAACCTACTTGCCTTTTAACTGTATTTCTCAGAATTAATTTCTTAGTGTTTATTCTACACATCTTTAATTTTTCCCCATCCTGCTTGGAGTTAATATTGTGCCACTATTCATAAAATTATAAGAAGCTTGCCACCATATGGTGCCATTTTTCTCCACCTCCATTTTGTGTATATTTTTGTCAAATAAATTACATCTACAGATACAATAAACCCTGCACAATGCCACAATGCTGTTAAAAGTTTGACTTGAAACAGCTATATGCAAACTTCCCTCCATAAAGACAATTCCTAGTTGTGTTTATTTCTTCCTCAAAATGCATGATATCATTTCAATTCACTCTGAAGAATTCCTTTAGCATGTCTTGTAGAATGCATTTTCTGGTGACTAATCTCTTAATGTTCTGTTATCTTTATTTTGTATTTTATTTTAATTTCATCATCATTCTTGAAAGATTCTTTCAACACTTTAGGCTGTCATTCCACAGATTGAAATGTTCCGTGTATAGTGTATTGTTTTCTTCTAGCTGCTATCATGATTTGTCTTTTTATACTTGGTTGGTTTTCAGTGATTTGGCTATAATATGCTGTGTCATTTCTTTTGTATCCATATTTATCATAATTGGAGTTTATTGTGCTCCTTAACTGTATGATTTTTGTCTTTTGTAAACATTCCTGTTTTTATGCCTTTTTTCAAAAATGTTTTCTATTTCTTTTCCTATCTTCTTTCTGGGACTTTAATTACATCAATGTTAGCCCTATCACTATGGTCCTTTGGTACATTGTTTTTTTTCAGACAATATATTTTCTGTTGTAAGTTTCTATTGATCTGTATTGGAGTTTGCTTGCTTTTTAAAAAAGTAATATATAATCAGCTATGAATATCCTCTGATTTTTAATTCAGTATTTTGTATTTATTTCATAATTTTCATTTGATTCTGTTTAATAACTTCTGTTTCTCAGCTGAAATTGTTTTATGTTTTTATTATGAACATATGTTTCATTCTGACTTTCAATATAGTAACAAGTTACTGATTCAAAATTTTTTTGAGCCTATTTCAACTTCTTGGACTTCTCAGGGACAGGTTTTTTTTTTCTTATACTTTACTCTTTCTGAATAAATCTAGTAATTTTGAATTGTATACTGAATATATTAGTGGTATACTATAGAGACTCAGATTCTGTTTCAGAAGGATTCTGATATTTTATTTTGTCAGACAGTTAATTTGGCTGAATCTGTGTCTTTCATGCATTTGCATCAGAAGAAATCTCTGGTTTGTTTAGATTTAATTGGCAGCCTGAAATCTACCCCATATGTGTGAGATAAAGGGTTAGCCAGAAATGAGGGTAGAATATACACATAGAATTTTGGACTTTTCCAATTTGAATTAATTTTCTGGGATTCCTACCCAGCCTTGTTTTCCTACTGTGGAAATTGCCTGACCTCTGTCCTCTAGGTGTTCTGAGTTTTTGTCCTCTTGCTTGGCATGGAATAGGAGCTAAACTTAGGTAAAAAGCTATGAAAAGTTCACTTGCCTAGTACCTAATAATAATTTTATAAATTTATGATAGCTAGTAAGTATGAAATTCTTCTCGGCTTGTTTCTTGACAATTTTTCTGAATTTGTTATTTGGTATAGAAATTTCACTTACTTTGTCTAGTTTAAACACAACATATTACAGTCAAATAAAAAAATGCATGAGGAAAAGACTACAGTAAACAAAGACGAATGGGGGGAGAGAAAGGGAGAGAGAAGGGAAAGCATATGGAAATGGTAGGAGACCTTCAATGATACATAAAATTATAAGAGGTTATGAGGGGCAAGGGGGAGGGAAAAAAGGGAGAGAATTGAACAACAGCAGAGGAGGTAGAGAGGGAAGATGGGAGGAGAGGGGAGGGGAGGGGGGATAGTAGGGGATAGGAAAGGTAGCAGAATACAACAGTCACTAATATGGCATTATGTAAAAATGTGAATATGTAACAGATGTGATTCTGCAATCTGTATTTGGGGTGAAAATAGGAGTTCAAAACCAATTTGAGTCAAATGTATGAAAGATGATATATCATGAGCTATGTAATGTTTTAAATAATCAATAAAAAAGTAAAAAATAAAAATAAAAAAAAATTACATAAAGGAAGAGTTGATGAGAATATCATATCTCTTTTTATCTATTTTGATTTTATTTCTTGTAATCAATAAATTATGTTAATTTCTTTTTCTTTATATGCATATATTAATTATTAAGCTTAGGCATTTTTACTGTCTTTTTATATGTTGATTTTAGATACTTTTTTGAAATATTTTAATGCCATTTCAAGTAGTTTTTTCTTGTTTGATGAGAAACAGGTTATTTATGTAACTATATTCAATACATAAGCATATTACCAATAAATTAATAATTCATATATTTATAGTAGACCCTCTTGGGATTACTACTAATGTAACATGTTATAATAATATCAGGGCATTAAAATTTTTGTTCTGTTTTTTTAAAAATAGTCTTTCTATCTCTTTTGCTATCTTATTACATTTACTAAAGTCTCTAATATTTTGAATAATAAATTTATAATAATAAAATATGTGCTTACATCTCATTGGTAAAATAGTAAACTTTTAAAAACTTTTGGAAAATATTTGGTTTGGTAACATTTAATAATTACCCATAATATTTTTAAATCTGCATATCTATTGACTAAGTGATTTCTTCTTCAAAAATCTTTCTTCAATATAAATGAAGACTAGTACATGGTATATATGTTAAGTTGTATTCATTTCTTCACTATATCTATTCATGGCTTGTATTCATTTTTTAATGGGAATATTTGCTGCTTTTGCAAGTGAATTGTAGGAATGCTTTATGTATTTTGAGTATTAGTTGTTTATAATATATATGATTTATAAATATTTTCTCCCATTCTGTAGATTATCTTTCATTTTACTGATTGCTTCCTCTGATGTGCAGAAAATGTCTTTGTTTTGTGTAATCCCACCTGTTTATTTTTGCTTCTGTTTTTGACCTGTGATATCATATCCAACAAATCATTGCAAATGTCAGTGTCAATCAAGTTTTCTCTTCATTTTCCACTGGAGTTTTGTGGCTTGAGATTTTACATTTTAGTTTTTAATCCATTTTGAATTGGTTTCACCATATGATGTAAGATACACCTTCAATTTCACTATCTTGTGTGTGGGTGTCCAGTTTTCCTAGTTTCATTTTTGAAGAGATTTTTTTTTCTCCATTGTGTATTCTCATCCACCACCACTTTGTGGGCTTATAAACCACTGATGGGTTTATTTCTAGGTTTTACTTTTTGTTCCATCCATAATAGGTCTTTTGTGCTAGGACTATACTGTTTTGATAGCTAAAGCTTTATAATATATTTTGAAAACAGCTTCTGTAATACCTCACTTTGTTCTTGTTGAAAATTACTTTGACTATTTTGGTAGATTGGAATATAGAAAAGGGAGATATCATGTACATTATAGGTGGAAATGTAAATTGATATAGCCATGATGAACAGAATATTGTATTTTCTCAAGATTTAAGAACAGAACTACCATATGATCCAGAAGTCTCATTTCTGAGTGTATATCAAAAATGACTGAAATTAGACTCTCATAAAGATATGTGCATTCCCATGAACATTATAACTCTATATAACCTTATTATAGTAGCAAAGACAAGGAAACAACATGGGTGTTCATTGACAGAATAACTGAAGAAAGAAAATGTGCTGTACACATTGTATGAAATATTGTTCATTGCAAAAGAAGGAAATTCTGGTTTTGTAACAACCCAAATGAACTTGGAGAATGAATAAACTATACATGGGACATCAGATAATTCTCTTATACCAGGAATCTCATAAAAACAGAGTAGAATGGTGCCTAACAGAGGTTTGGGAAGAGGGAATTGGGGAATTGAGGATATGTTAGTCAAAGATCACAAAGTTTCAATTATGCAGAATGTATAAATTTTGTATATATATATATATATATATATATATATATATATATATATATATAAATGTATAATTCTTGGGATCTACAATACAGTTCCTGTGGTTAAGACATACCATATTTGTTATGAAAGCAGATATTATGTTCAGTGTTCTTACAACAACAAAAAGAAGAAAAAAGAGGAAAGAGTAAACTTTTAGAGTTAATAGGTTTATGGTGATGGTTGCACAGCAGTATACTTTCCTTCCAAGTTATCAAGATGTGCTTATTAAGTATATCCACCTTTTGGTATGTGGATTTTACTTAATTTTAAAAAAGAAAAAAAAAGGAAAAGGAAATTAAAAAATTAAAAACAAACCAACAAAAATCCAGCTTTTATTTAAAGTTATGTGTTTATTTTCTCTGTGTTGGGAAGAAGAGAAAATTATATGAATATATTTCAAATATTTACAGACATTGAGAGTAGGATATGGAAGAGTATATAACAACTTGTAAAGTTGGTAACATTTGACAGAATATGGACTTAAGGAGAAGAAGGAGAAATGATTTAATGCATTATATCCACTGTTTTATCCACCATTTGTCATCCAAGTATTGCTAAGATAAGTATAATGCTAAGAAACCTTGTTATAAACATAAAAATTTAAAAAAAACCCATAACAGCAGTGCTGTAATCAGATTGTATTCCTTTATTTTCATAGTTTCTTTTTTTCTAATATTTATAAATGTGTTTCTAAATTAATCCTTGGTAAACCCCAACTAAATCAGCTTACATAAATATGTAAGAGTCTGTAAGACCTTCAAGGAATCTACACAAGACCATATTACCTAAAAATAGAATGCACTCAGAAATATTGGAAATTTATATGGGTATATTTAAAGTAAAAAAACGTTGTGTATTGGATTTTGAACTTTTGAATGATTAGCACTAATGGTTTCACACATATAATTTTAATATTTATCCACAGCATTTGTAGGATATATTTGCTATCACCTTTAATTGAATATTGGATTGATTTTGAAACACTTCTTAGATATGCTCAAATGTTCCATTCACTTGACTAGGTTAATTTTTAATACTACCCAGACACCACTGGCTTCCTGGCTGTTTTTGCAATTAACCTCTAGCCTATTGACAACAACACTTTTAATTATTATGCCCTATATTTATGAAATAGAGTACGTCCTCTAAAATAACAGGCTATTGATTTCAATTGCCATTTTAAACGCAATTGAAAATCTAATCATTTTTTGTAAAGCTACTGAATATTCATTTACCATACTTCTGTGCTCCATCAATACAAAATTGCTTCATCTTAAAAGATTTTGACAGTATTTTATTCAATAATATTCATTAAATAACAAACACTTGTGCCTGCCATTCTGTTGTTTCAACAGGAGTTAAAAGAGACTGCTTTTTTGAAATATGTTTATGGTCTTTCTTCCTTTTTGTATAATTTATATCAAATTATATTTTTAAATGCCATTTCATGGTAGAATATATGTCTACTTTAATGACCTATTTTCCCCACTCTCAGTTTGACTCTAGTTAGAGGATTAGACATTAGTTACCTCATGTGATGCATTGACATATTTTCTTTGGGTAAATTAGTGGGAGGCTGTTTGAAGACAAATGCTTTCTTTTGTATTTTCTCTAAGTTTTATATAGAATGTTTAAGCTGTATGATTACATTTTACTGAATACAAAGTATGCCTGAATTCAATTTATATTTTAAGTTATTTATACACTAAACAATATTTCTTAGAGGTTATTATCTGCTAGAATTTGTGTTAAGCTTTTGTGAATTATTTTATTTAATCATAATATAAATATGTGATTTTAAAAATGTAAGTTGAAATTTCCAGATACTTTGCTTGAGTGAATTAAAGGAATATACATTAAAACTAGAATAAAAGTCATGTTATTAAAGACATCATTGTTTTATTTTAAACAATGGTAAAAGTAACCATTTATGGTTATTTATCACAAGGGAACTGATTCAGATTCTATTTCTTCTTGCCTATATGTTGAAGTCTAAAATATGACCCTTCTTATCTATTTCTTAGTAATTTATTTATTTATTCCATAAGAATTATCATATTGTATGCCAATCATTGACGTTTGCAGGCACTGCTTAAATGAACATGAATCACAGTTAATGACCTGGAGGAGCTTTATATCCAGAAAAAGTAAACAAAAACTTTACAAATTTATTTTGAGAAATGATGCAACAGTAGTACGGGTAATGATCATGAAGGAATAACAGTACATAATGACCATGTGTAATTGCAGTCACTTCTAATGGACAAATGTTTAAAGAAAAGGATTAACAAGAATGCAGATACATGTTACAGTGTGTGCATCCAAAATTGAGAAATGTGAACTGAAAGAGGAGATCTGGAGGATTTCTAGAAATCCAATGTGAGTGAAGTGTCAGATTCAAGAGCAGAATGGCAGCCGGGTGAAAGTGGCTCATGTCTGTAATCCCAGCAGCTCGGGAGGCTGGGGTAAGAGGATCCTGAGTTCACCCAATCCTCAGCAATTTAGCAAGGCCCTAAGCAATTCTGTGAGTTTCTGTCTCTAAATAAAATACAAAACAGGACTGGGAATGTGGCTAAGTGGCCAAGTGCCCCTGAGTTCAATTCCTGGTCCCCACCACACCAAAAAAAAAAAAAAAAAAAAAAAAAAAGCACAATGGCAGGCAAGAAATTACATTACATAAGTCAGAAGGGTGGGATCCTGATATGATTTATTTTTCAAAATGATGAGATTATATTTATCTTTTAGTTTTTAAGAAGATTTTTATGACTAATATTGAGTTCAAGGTAAATAACTCTGGAAGGTAAAAGTATGTTACGAAAACAATGGAAACAAGGGAAAGAAACAGGTCAAATTTGAGTCCTTTAAGTGAGGTTAATCAGGATTGCTACTAAGACAATCTTGACTCACATAAAGAAAAAGCTGGGGTAAAGAGATATTGGGGGAACTAAGGAAGATGGAAGATTGAGAAGGTTACATTCCAAGCTGCTCCTGCTGAGAGACTGAGATAGCGGATAAGCAGCTTCTTAGTGAGGTGGGTGAAAGAAAGATTTTATTGGGATTTAATACTGAACACTCAAAGCAGCTTGGGGACTCAGAAGGTTGGATACAATGAAATAAGGAAGAAAGCCCACCACCAGCATTAGCTGCCAAAGCTGACTCATCACAGGCAAAGCAGGGAGGGGGACAAAGGAAGCACATTTCAGGTGGCTCCATGGCATGTCTTATGGGGAAATCTGAGATCAAGGACATTGCTGGATTAATATAGAGGCTGTATTGCACAATATCCTCTTGTAGGAAAGATGCCTTGTGTTTCCTGGTTGTCTTCAGAGAGCCAAGGCAGGACCCATCTTGTCACTGTGCTATGGTGGTCAGCAGAGGTAGGGACCAGGAGCCAAGACCTGGGAAATCTGAACTGGGTTCCAAAAATGGACCAGAAAGATGCCTGCTTCATGAACTAAACTGTGCCTAAGAGACCAGGAAAAAATCAGGTGTAGAAAGTGTTTTACCCAAACACTTTCAAGGAGACCTGAGAGAGCCCAAGTTCCCTCGTCCCCTCTGCTTTGAGTTTAGTGGCTCATGTAACTAGCAGGCAGGTCAGGAATAGGAATTTGAATGGGCAGGCAAGAGTGACTGTTCACTTGGGAACTGAGCACGGGAGACCAGGAAGGGCATGTTCCACAAGCAGCATGGGGTTGGGGTGGGGCAAGAGATTGGCTCCTCCGCCTCATGAGTAAATCCCAGGGGAGTCGCCTGGGCTGAGTCTCCCAGCATGGATCAGCAGTTGCCAGGCCCTGGGTATTGCTGATTTAATTTCTACAAAACAATCATCACTCAACAAGCAAAGCAGGAGGCATCACAATTCCAGACCTTAAATTATACTATAGAAGTATAGTAACAAAAATGGCATAGTATTATCACCAAAACAGGCATGAACACAACAGCAGAACAGAATAGAAGAGACAGAGACAAACCCACATAAATACAGTTATCCCGTACTAGACAAAGGGACCCGAAAATATATATTAGAGAAAAGATAACTTCTTTAAGAAATGGTTCCAGGACAACTGTAAATCCATATGTAGTAGAATGAAATTTAACCCTTATTTCTCATCATGCACAAAACTCAAAGTGGATCAAAGACCTAGGAATTAGATGAGAAACCCTGCATGTACTTACTAGAAGAAAGTGTAGAGATAACACTCCCAAGTGCTGCCTTGGGAACTCACTTCCTCAGCAAGACTCCTAAAGTGCAAGAAGTACAATAAAAAATCAACAGATGGGATGAAATAAAACTAAAAAGCTTCTTCACAGCAAAGGAAACAATCAAGAATGTGAATAGAGAGCCCAGAGAATGGGAGAAAATCTTTGCCAGCCATACCTCAGAGAGGGCTTTAATTTCCAGGATATACAAAGAACTCAAAAAGCTTATCACCAAAAAACAAACAAACAAAACAACAACACCAAAACAAACAAACAAACTCATGGTCCATGAGTATACAATGTCCTAGAAAGCAGTGGGAAAGAGTTTCAAATGAAAGGCAAAAGAGCAAACTGATGAGAAGAGGTGCCCTAGTGATAACATGCCTTGCCTCTAATTATAATTCACTGTGGTGTGATCTTGAGCAAGATGTCTCAGAATGTGAGGTTCCTCAGCTATAAAATGGGAATAATGGTTCCTACCTTTTATTAGTTGTTTTAAGGATTAATAAAAAGCAATAATCGAGACCTAATAGGTTGCCAACAGCTGTTTCTCAATATTACTATTTGAAAAAGCTGGTCAAGCATTCCAAAATTTGCAACAGGCAAGTGAGAGACATTTTCCATCCAATTTGTCTTGCAAATGGACATAGGTGTTCATTTTATTATACTTTCTTCTCATCAGAGACACTCATGGTATAAAATAAAATTAAAAATGTAAAACTTAGAAATCCATCTGTTTCATTATTGGAAGAGAGGAAGCTAATCCAGCATAGTCAAAGACAAAAGTCACTTGCTCCTCTGAAGATGTAGTTACTTACGGGGTGTATCAGTATAATATTGGAGAAAGTTTTCAAGATAAATAATTCTCCTAATCTACTGAGAGCCACCATAACACATTGATATGGTTTTGATAACCATATCAAAAATAACTGACTGCATTGAATAATGGTCCAAAGGGAATATAAGCCTATGGAAACTGTTTCTCTGATAATTGTATATTTTCTTATCATGTTTCTTACCACTTTCCTCCTATTTTAAGTTGAAGAAGACATGTAAAGAATGACTAAGCAAAGCTTATATTGTTATTTATTTGTCACATGAAGACGATTGTCACTAGAAGCAGCATACAAGGTTTACTTCTCCCATTAAGGTTGAGGGCAAAAGTAAGCATGGGGCCTGTTTCATTGAAGCATCATCCCACATGGGAACTTGAGAAGTGAATTCATCATCTCCAGACAACATTTGCTACATTTGAGGAAGTTTGCCTCTGATGCACATGGATTACCCTGAAGGCATTATAAGTTTCATAAAATTAGAAAATACATAATGTGTGTTCTATAATGGGCATGAATTATAAGCATCTTTTGCAAACCTGATGAAACAGCATTTCTAAATTTTTAGTACTTATCTGCCCAATCAGTGTACCTGAATTTGAGGGCAAGTGTAAATTGATATTTTGCAAGTTTAGGTGGTTATATAGAAGCATACCTTTAATTCAAGACTTTTTAAATGAATAAAAAAATTAAGAATGAATACATCCACTATATAGAAATAATAATATGCCATTTACATGAACACTATTATTTGCCTGATGAATTATAACTAGTGCACCTAGCACTCTTAAGCTAATTTTCAATTTATTCTAATTAAGTAGGTGCTGAAAATACCTATGCAGACATGGGTAAAAAGGTGATCTCTGTTCTCATCCTTTCAATATTCATTTCTCTTGTTGTCTGGGTTATGGTGATATATATATTTGTAGCCCATGGCATGATACAGAGAAACATTGCCTTGTGGTTTCATAGTACCAGGGCACTAGCTTTGGTGTTGGGCAGATGTGTTCATATTTGCTGGTGCACTACTCACTGATTTGGAGATGTGATCAAGGCCTCCCCCATGATAAGCCTTGGGTTTTTCAAAAAATAAAACAATAGCTATAAGTTGACAGCCTCAATGTCTAACACACTGTAAAGTTTTTATCATTAGTATTATTGTCACCAGCTTGGCCAATTTCCCAATTACATAATATTCTTACTCTCCAATGTAAGATGTGCTTAGAGTTCATATTTTTATATAATAAAGTCTTAATTGTTCCTACTAATATTAGGATTACTTCATTTAATAATGTTTTCTTAAAATGCTAATTGCCAATTTTTATAAATAAATTCTTTCCAAATTTAGATCCAGTCTTAGAGATGATTTTCTCTCAAAGTGAACTTTCACTTTAGAGAACCATGAGTGCTTTTTAAAAAAAATTTTGTCAACACAAAGTTTCATTATTCAATCATTTCATATTTATAATAAAATCTCTACACATATCTGCAGATACAGATCATGTATTTTTACCTATATACTTTTTAAATTTTAAGGTTTTTTCAATAATAGGGATTAAACTCAGGGGCACTTTACCATTGAGCTATTTTATTTTTATTTTGAAACAAGGTCTCCATAAGTTGCTGAAGCTGGCCTCAAACTTACGATCCTCCTGCCTCAGCCTTCCAAGTCACTAGTATTTCAGGAGTGTGTCCCTGTGCTTGGCTTATTTATTTTTCTTAATGCTTTTTATTTTCCAGAAACAATAGGAAAATCAGAGACAAAAATGTGAGAGAGATCACAGTGAGATCTTTGTCTCTCTTTTTCATCACTAAGTGGCAATCTTGTTTTATGGGACAGGGATTTTAATTCTGAATTTTTCTGGCAATTATACTGCTTAGAGTCTCCCTAAGGACAGTGGGCTATTTTATAAGATGATGCTTAAACTACAGCAAAGGAATAACTAGAGTCTTGCTCTAGACATGATTGATGATAGCCTTTTATGGAGTAACCAAATTATAAGTGACAAAGACAAAAGGGTGTGACTTTTCTCTAGCATCTGTAGCTGGATCAGCAGAATACTTGACAGGATGCATTGTTTAAGTTGTTTATTCTGATGTACAAAAAAATTAAGAATTTTGCCTGTTTCCTCATAAGTAAGTAAAATGGACATTCAAAAGTTTGTAAAATGAAAGAGGGGTTTACTATTGGGAAATAGAGATTAAATTCTCAATGTAACACTAAATATGCATATGAATGTTTCATATTCAGTACTGTTAAATTGATTGCATTTGGATATAGGTTGCATTTGGATATAGGTTGCATAAATTGATTTCATGTGGATATAGGTTGCATTCCATGTAGTCTGTATTATGTCACTGTAGTGATAGCATGGTATTTATGATATCTATTTCCCTTGGACACTACTTAATATGAGCACTAAAATAAAATTTTATCAAATTAAATTTTTCATAGACCTTTTAAAAATATACTTTTCTTTGTGTGAAAGGTTTTCTTTCAGTGATTCTTATTTCTCAAGAACACAGGTTATTGCAATCACAAAAAATAATGTACCTCAATGATTTACACAAATAAGACATGCCATCTTGTTTATTGTTTATTCAATTTGAATTTTTAAATCCATTGATGTTATCTTGTTTATACTAGCAATCCAAGGCCTGCTCTTAATAAATTTATTTCCCTATCTATAAAACAGTAATCACTTGAACTTTTATTAATTGTTAATTAATACAAGTGCACCTGCAATCTTTATCCTTTTCATAATCATAGAGTAACAGTTTGCAAAAAGATAATGTGCTTGAGTAAATTGCATTGTCTCAACAGAAGTTGCCTGGGGAAAAAAAAAACTGGTGGAAATATTTAATCCACAAAAGCAATGCTATTTGTGGAATACATATAATACAAGTTTTAAATTACATCTAGTTTTATTTTTAACCCTAAGAATACTGTTACACGTATTGCCTTGAGATTGTAATTAGAATATCATAGAACCTGTTTGTTGATAAACATTTTCATAATCCTTATCATGTTCCACATACAGTCAATCCTCAGTATCCCTGGGGGTTTGGTTTCAGGACCCCCATGGATACCAACTATGGATGCTCAAGTACCTTATGTAAAATGTGATAGAATTTGCATATAAACTATGTGCATTCTCACATATCCTTTAAATTGTCTCTAGATTATTTTAATACCTACTACAATATAAATGCTGTATAAAACATTTAGAAGATAATACCAAGAAAAAAAGAGTCTGCGTATGTTTATTACAGACATAATTTTAAAAGTATTTTTCTTGCATAGTTGGTTGAATCTCAGAGGCAGATACCACACAGAGGGTAACTATACTAGTCTTTTATTTTATTTTATTTTAGTGGAGGTGGACATAGTACATTTATTTTATTTGTTTTTATTCTTATGTGGTGCTCGGGATAGAACCCAGTGCCTCACGCATGCTAGACAAGCACTCTACCACTAAGCCACAAACCTGGCTCCTGTATTAGTCTTTATAGATATGTATTTAAGAATATTTTTTAGAATACAAATATTAACTCATTGAAATAGTAATCCCAAGAGACAGTAATTTTCACTTTAGAGTTAAGGAAACAATGACATACAAAGGTGAAATAACTGCCTAAGTTCATGCACCTGGTAAATAGTAGATGTAGGAATAAAATTCTGTCAATCTTGTTAGACTTTGTTTTTAATCACTATGTTTGATGCTAATATATAGTAGATTTTAAATAATATAGGTAATATGTGTATATATGTGCATTATATACAGTACATAATATTATGTATATACTATGCTAGGCAGCAATAAATTTGGAGGAAACAGATTAGAAAGATGTTCTGTTAATTATGTATTAGGTGCTTCTTTTTTGAGATACTTGAAAACTGAATTGGTGAGAGGTTTAATTCCCTTAAGAACATTGTCAAATAGAGACTGAACATATGATTTCTATATTCCTTAACTAACTAGCAGGGTGGACATGTTCACCAATATATCTATTTGAGGGATGGAAAATTCTTTAAATTTTTTTTTCTCCTGTTTTCTGTTGAATTATTCTGCATTCACATTAGCGTTCAGGAATGTTTTTTTAAAAAACCCAAATCTGAAGCTGTGTCCCCCACACTGATCAGTATGCTGGGAGTTGACATCCACTGCTGGTTCTCTTGGAGGAATCGCACAGCACCCCTCCACACTTCACAGTGAAATCCCCCACAAGTGCTACCCAGTCTTCCTCCACCAGTGACCTATGTCCAGACTTTTACTAAGTGATTGAAGATTTATTTAAAATAGGTGGTTAATGGAGAGTAATGGTTTATTTTTGATGTTTATATTCTATCTTCACTTAAACTAGAAGAGACAGCAATACAACAGGGTTAAAGAGGGAGAGCAAAAGTTTCATGAATTAGAATCACAAAGAGGACCTGTTAAGATTTCTGGGTCCCATTCCCTGAGTTGATTTCTAAAAAGTTCCCAGGTGATGGCAACTCTTGTATTTTGGGGTATTGAGCATTAAGAATTTCTAATTTCTATATTAGGACGTAAAATGGGATCTGAACTTCCTTGTTATCAAGTTCTTGAATTTCAAGATTAGTTTCTGTCATTCATCTCATATCTACCTAGTAGTAGCAAAGGCAAAATTCAGATTCCTCTAAATATGTGTTCCTATTGAGTAGTTAATATGTGTACATATTAGTGAGATAAAATGTGATGTTTTGATCCATGTATATGTTCTGTAGTGATCAACTTAGGGTAATTAGCCTATCTATGACCTTAAGGTTTTATAATTTCTTCATGGTAGATAAATTTGAAATCCTCTATTTTGAGATGTATAATGAATTACTGCCAATTCACCCCACTTTGTTGAAAAACAACCAGAACTTATTCCTCTTATCAAACTATATGATTTTTCCTGTTGAAAAATATGTTCCCATCCTTTCCTCCCTCCCACTCTCCCCAGTGTCTGGTAATTGCTGTTCTACTGTTAAATTACATGAGACCTACCTTTTTTAGATTCTACATAGCAGACCATGCAGTGTTTTGTGCCTGACTTATTAATTTAATGGAAGTTCATTAAAAAGAAAAGAAAATTCAGGTTTTGGGTATGAGGAAAAGTGAGTCAGAGGTGAAAATGTGGATAATGATGTCTTAGGGGTCTTTAGAAGTTCACTAGATTAAAATGCATTCAGTAAGTTGGAGGATTACAGGAAGTAGAAAATATGACTTTTTAAGACTGGTTCATTAATATACTTTTATATAAATGACAATGTAGTAAAATCTAGGAAATATATATATATTTCAAAACATTTTTGAGAAAAAGTAAAATAGGAGTGATGACAATATTTAGAAAAAGAAATTAAAATGCTTTTCTCATAATAAAAGTAATTTTCCATATTTTCTATATTGAATGTAGCTCAGAAAGTAATTTGTCCTCTTTATTGTAAAGAGTCTGGTTTTGTTAAATATTGTTAAATTTTACTTTAAATGCATACTATATTTTCAATAAATAAATTTGAACGTTCACTCTTTCAATAAACATGTTAGATTAAGGGCCAGTATGCTTACAATATTTAGAATTAAACTGTTATATATTGAGCATCTATAATAGTGTCTGAACCCTGTTAGATATTCAATAAATGTTTTTGAATAAGGCAAAGAATACACAAAAACAACCAACTATTTAAAGGACTACCCAATTTCTTAAAGGCAGCATATTAAAAAGAAATCTTCCTAAAATATTTATTTTCCTGGATACAAAGCATATCAGAGTAAATGGTGCTGTGTGCATAACAGAATAAAGATCTCTTGTCAGTGGCATATTTTACAAAGGTAGGCCATTCCAAGGGGGTTTTTTGATCCCTGGCTCTATCCAGCTTCAGTGAATGTCTGCATAAATTCAAGTATCCTTGATTCTCAGACAGGAACTACGTTGCCACTTCTGTGTCCAGGTAGCTGCTTATGTACCATTTCAAATTGGAAGCTAACCTTTTCAAAATGTCAGCACACTCACTTTACCATCTTTATAATCACCAGCAATTTACATTTATTCAGTAGCTTCACAGCTTGAGTACTGTGTAAAATTCTTTTATTCTCTGAGAACTTGTGTTCCAGGGAAGAACCATCCACCTCATATTACAGTATATCTTTCAACAGCTTCACTACTTGGGACTGGAAAATTCCATCTTTTTTGTTGATAAGTGAGATTTTCAAAATGACCATCTACTCATAAATTAATTGCAAACACATGGGGAATTGAAGTTGATTGAATCTGTTGGGTGTGTGCCTTTTAAATTCTTTTTAAAAATATTTTATTAGCTGTTGGTGGACCTTTATTTATTTTTATGTGGTGCTGAGAATCCAACACATTTCCTCACACATGCTAGGCAAGTGCTCTACCACTGAGCCACAATCCCAGGCCTTAAATACTTAATCTTAAAATGAAAGGCCCCCTGCAAAGATTCATGGAAAAAAGTTAGAGGACCAAGTTTCTAGAAAATTTTACAGGATATGGCCATGTTATTCAACTTAATAATTCTACTGAATTATGTGACTGGACATTTGACTCATAATTGTATAAATGTTGGAAAGCTAAATTACAACAGGTTGTTCAGGCAGCAAGTCATTAGTGACTAATGTTGCTAATGTCTGCAGTCTAAAAAACATGAGTATCTCAGTTTTCTAAAGTATTCTGTTTTACAGAAGCAATGAAAGTCTTTAAAACCCTTAAAGCCATAAAATGAACAATTATATATGGCATCATTAAGACATATCTTCAAAAATGTTAGAAATGGAATTTCTATTTTAATCTTGTTATTATGTCCAGTGAGAGAAAACTTTGATTGTTTTCTTATTATATTGCTTGGAGGACAGAGTTCAGTGAGCAATATGTGTAGGGTCATTTTCTTCTACCTCAATTCAAGATCCAATTTGGATAGATTCTAAACAGACAGACCACACAGCTAAGCTGATCCATTATCATTCTCTATACTTGTTTTCCCCAAATACTCTTCTTCTAATCCTAAGGGAAGTGTAAATGATAGATAAAAGGCAAAATGATATGTTTTTCAGTATTACATGCCCTCTGTTCCTATGGTGTTCGTGATAGCAACACTCTTGGCTTTATCAGATTGATAACTCCAGTAGCCCAGCAGAGAAAAAAGTAACCACAGTACAAAGGAACCATATCATTGGTCTTTCTGTACCCTGCAATACTGTTACACACACTTTAGAGACAATGTGATGTATTAATTTTATAAAGCTGGTGCAGTTATTTGGTTTATTGCTTATCTCCTTCTCCCTTGAGGTTTAAAATGCCAATTGGTTAAAAAATGACCAAAACATGACCATTCAGGTATTAATAATTCTGTAAGGCAGTCTGCAAAATTTGTGTACTCTCAGCTTTGCAAAAAGAATAATAGACAAAGATGCATTTTAATTATTTTGCAAACTAATTAACAAAAGAGGAATAAGTTGATTATTTACACATTTTGTATAAACTAAAAGAAAAACAATGAAAATCATTATTCAGAATGCAGCCCAGGAGAATATCAGTCTGGTTCCTAAGGACAGACATCACTGTAGATATAACTATGAAGCATCTCATAATTCTAAGACATCTGCACCAGCAGTATCTGAGATTTTTATTATATTGATTGTTTTACCAATTTGTGTACAGCAAAATTTATTGTAATTAATCACTGATTTTTAATTAGAAATATTCTGGTCTTATTTCAGATCACCATAATGATCCACATGCTGTTTTTTTTTTTTTAACCAATCTTTGCGATTTCACTGACTTTTGCATTTACCAGGTAAAACTAATGTCCTGTGTGTCCAAACCCAGAAAGTATGGCAAGTAAATTTCTCAGTGATGGTTCTTATATGGACATATTAACCTATCATTACCATATTGTAATGGCATAAAATAATGGTCTTTAGACAACTATTTTATTGAAGCCCTTGGGACTGGATTGTTAGACTCTACTAAAGTTAGCCCCTCTCTCATTATCACTATGATCAATTCTTAGGATGATAACTTTGACTCCACAGAAAGTAATTGCTTTCCATTATTCCAATAATATGTGAAGTAAATATCATATTGTTTTTTTAGAGCTGTTTAAAGCCCCCATTGACCTTATGGGTTAAGATAGAAGGAAGAGACTAGAAATATGTTTGTTACTCTCTGAAAAACTGCCTTGAGGAAGCTGAGAGACACATAATTCACACATATAGAGAGAGCAAGAGAAGGAGAGATAGGCAGAGATAAGACTGTAGGGAGCCCAAAAGACTCTTGCTTCCATTTTTGGATAAAATTGTCCCTGAGACATTTTTTAAACATGGTTGCCTCATATACTTTAAAACGGACACCAGATCAAAACATACTTTTGGTGCTAGATTTGTTAACTTCATAAATTAATAAAGTAACATACAAGAAATAACATTTCAAGCTTATGGGGGAAATTGCAACATATAACAATTTTTATCTGATTTTCAGAAAATAGCTGCATTTCTTTACCCTGGAGTTAAGCACAGAGGAACTTTAAAATGCTGGGTGATGACTCTTTTTCATTCATAACTCCTTTAAAAGATGTAAGACTTTGATTTCTTTCAGTTCATTTTCATTGTTTCAAAAGTGAGTGCATAGGTGCCAGGCATGGTGGCATATGCCTATAATCCCAGATTTTAGGAGGTTAAGGCAGGAGGATGACAAGTTCAAAGCCAGCCTTACCAACTTAGTGAGGACATCATCAACTTAGCAAGACTCTGTCTCAAAATAAAAAAGAAAAAAAAAAAACAAAAAACAAAAAAACAAAAAAGGACTGGAGATGTGGCTCAGTGACTAGTTGAGCACCTTTGGGTTCAATCCCCAATATCCCCCCCCCAAAAAAAGTGTAAAAATAGTAATAATTCTCCATAAACACTATATATGCTTGTGTAAAAGCCAGTGCATTTGAGCTAGAGAGTCCTGTGGGCAATTATCTTTGCAATATGTACGTGTGTTTCATCTGTCAAATACATGGCATTTAAGGAAAACTGCCAACTTCCAGACAATACTCCTATCAGTTTGGGGTTAAAATGAAAACTTGAAACTTGAAAAAAGATTCAAGGTCATAATGTTGTTGATTGTTTACTAAGATATTTCCTTTCCTTTTTAAGTTCCATGAAAAGATCCTAAGTGGGTGAGCTCCTTCTTCAGAAGAGGTATAAGGTAAAGGACTGGAGAATGGCTGTTATTGCAGTCATCTCACTGCCTTGCTTCTTACTGAGATGAGCTTAGGGACATGATATATTCTTCTGCACATAGAAAATTCTCAGGTAGTCTGTCTTTCTCCAGAATGGTACTATGGGGCATGCCCTTTTTAACAGTAATATACCATTCTGCTTAAAGAAAATAGCATCCCCTGTACTGATAAATAATTGGAAAAAAATTGAGCTATCCAAAATTGCTTTTCCTGTGATTAAGTAGGATTTCGTACAAAAAAATTATCAGTAAATATTCATATTATATTCTCATTAGGTTTAAGCCCTGTGTTATGGCTAGAGTTCATTTCTTTGTAAAAGACATAATCATCTAGTATCAAATAATATATTAAAAATGTTTAAGAAAATCAGATGAAAATGACCAATTATATGGTAACAGATCTGTTATAAAATTAGTGACAATCAAAGAACAGAGCCTAATTTTTCAATTTGGGAATTATTCTTTTCCAGTTTGAAATTCATACTCAAATTTCAAAATGGTATATTTGCACCACAAATATTCCCACCTAAGTATTGAATGTAAACACCCAAACAAAGAACCCGTAACACCAGAAATCACTCAGGCCCAGAGGACTGAATGATTTCAGGTACATCGTACCACAAAACTCTATTGACTCTATTTCCTCATAGAGGGAATTAAATTTGAAAGAGGTGAAGAGTAATGGTGAAAGCTGGAGAAAGCTATGAAAGATTGTCTTATGTTTTCAATTTCATCTTGTTCTCCACTCTTGGTCTTAAAGATGATTTACCCACATATTAAAAAAAAAAAAGTGTCTCAGATTCGAATTTTCTGCTGTCCAGTAGGATTTTAGGGCTATTTTCCCATATTCCGATCACCACCATCAGGAGAGAATATCTAACTCTACCAAAATCAAGTAAATACTTGAGATTAAAAGTGATTTTACATGTGAAAATATTCTTGTGTTAATATTAGTATGTTGTAAAACATTTTTCAATTTTAAAATCAAAACTCTATACTGATTTTACATGGAAACACTGTACAAAAGATGTTCTTTATTCCTTGATGTAATGGTTGGGGCACATCATTTATATGCTCATGATCCTTTCCTCTTGCTTTGCTTCTGCTATAGTTATGCAACAAAAATCAGAGGGGAGGGTTCACTTTGGCATCATAATTTGCATTAACAAAACAGATGTGTTGAATGACATTGCTTGACATTGGCGTTTAAGTCATTGTTTATCAGAGGAAGACACAAGGTGTAGCCACGTATGGTAAACGTTGATGGTTCTCAGGGGAAAAAAATAACTGTCAGAGAAGTTGAAAGGAACAGTGGGAACTCAGAAAGGACAAAAATTCAATGGCAGTACTGTAAAATAAAATGGAGACTAACAAAAGCAAAGCCAAAGTGAACAGCTGTTACATATAGGTGTGTACATATACATTTATAATTATAGTATCCCATTAGAAGAAATACTTCATTTTCATGTATAAAACCTAGCTATAAAATGACTCCTTGATTAGAAATCATAAGAGAATGCAAAAGTGTTAAAATGAATCTTGCCAGTTGCATTCTTTTTGAACAACATTCCAAATATCAAATACCACTGTGATGCTTCAGTGATGGCATACAATTATATTTAAGCCTCAAGGCACAATGAAAGCGAACAGTTTAATCAAGTAGACAGTATTAGAGCATGTTTCTCAGCAATGTCTCTCTTAATGCTTGCACAGATCCCTACTGTGGTGTTTATCTGACTCTTCTCCATTTCTAGAAAGCCCAGTGATTTTCTCTGAATAATCTTATTTAGGTTGACACTCTTTGGGGACTGATCCTGCTCTCTCTACATTGTTGACAGGAGTGTCTACATGGCAGAGACTATTACAGTCTTCTCTGGTAAATTTATTTTACACTAATTTTAATTTCTTGACATAATAATAATAATAATAATAATAATAATAATAATTGTTATTATTATAATTGTAATTCCTCCGCCTCTACTCATCAGCAGCCCTTGCTCTAGAAAAGGGTAGCTATAATTTCTTCTTTCAGTGTCTTGTAGAAATGTAGGGATTGGGAGAAAAAAAAGAAACCATTGCTATTGCATATTTATAATTTCTATTTAAGTGACATAGTTGTGATAATTTTCTCATTAATGGAGAATTAATTTTGAAGGTTTGAACAATTTGGGGGCTCATATAGTAATTCAGTATATTTTATATGATCCTAAAATATTTAACAATTTAATTTAAAAATATGCCTGGTTGGAACTAAACAGTTTGGGTAGTCATCTTTTTGCTGAATGATAATTTGAGCATTACTCAGCATTTGATTGAAGTTGTCTGTGGATTTTATAAGATTAGACCACAGTAATTTCTATTAACAAAACTTTCCAAGATGTTGACAAGTTTTTACAATGTATGAATCATCATCATCATAAAATTATAAAGAGCTCAAAAACTAAAGAAAATTTTAAAGAACAAAACTTTGCAAAATTGTATGTTCTGACATTTTACCCCATGCAATTTTATGGGCGTCAGCATGCAGTCTGTAATTACCTACCCTTAAAATCAAGTATAACAAGAAATAATTGCCACACACACAAGGTCATTTCTTATCCTGAGGTAGGTTGAACAAAATATGGGAACGTATTACCCTGAAGTTTACAGAGTAGTCAAAAATCAGGATCCAAAAGACATATAGAGAACAATAAATTCATTAGCAGTTAACAAAAACATGATTTAGGTTTTACTTACACTGATTTTTCTTAGTTTTATAATGAAGTATTACCAAGTACAACTAATCAAGAATCAAACTGCTTTTAGTAATTACCACCTTGAGAATATCTATGCAGTTCTTGTGGGTCAGCTAATTCTAGGTCATAGTAATCTTAAGAGTGAATAATGGCATACTATTATTATTTCATTTACTCAAGACGACAAGTGGTTGATTCAGTGTAATAAAAAGACTGTACCTTATTTAGGCTAGGGAAATAAATCCTGTGCTAGCTTCATTCCAGCTATAGTTTAACTTCCCAACTTGAATCTGTTTCAAAACTATTATAAAGCATAAAAGGTATTTAAATATTAAATCAATTATCAAAGCTTCCATTTCCCCCAACATGTTAAATTTGTGATAATTATTCTGTGAACCTTATCATTTTCAAATGTAGTATCAAGACATCAGTCTTTTCATTTCCATTTTTGACCTCACAATCTTAAAAAGTAGGATCTTCTAACTTTTACGAATAACCAAACATTATCACTGTTTTCTTCACTAACCTTGATCTAGCCATTTTCTTTTGTCTTAGCAGCCACACATTTTATTCAAGTCCTTGCTATCTTTTACTACAAATATAATAATGGCATTACAGATATTTGCTGTTGTTCATCCTATTCTCTTTAGTATATGATTTTGTCCAAAATTTCTATAACAAAAATTTTGGCAACTTAAGAACAGAATGAGCTGATTCCTATAAAAACTGCCATTTCTTTAAGGTTTGCATTTAACAACCTTGGAGCTTATACATAATATTTTTTACACATTAAACAGTTAATTTTGTTAGGATCAGATTGTCTATGAATTCTTGCTTGACTAGACCCAAGTTTCAAGACTTTAGGCACAAAACTATTTGTAAAATAGACCTCTTTCGGGGTTGGGGCTGTAGCTCAGTGGCAGAGTGCTTGCCTAGTATGTGTGGGCACTGTGTTTGATCCTCAGAACCATATAAGAAATAAACAAATAAAATAAAGGCCTCCTGTTCATTCACAGCTACAAGAAAAAGAAAGAGAAAAAAAGACCTCTTTCTGGTTCAAAACCATTTTATCATTTTATCAACTAGACATATTCTACCATCATTATTGATTATTTTTCTAAATACAAATCCATTTCAGTCCACTTGCACTTAGTTTATATCCCCATCTTTTCTTTCCTCTGAACCTTTTTTTGGTAGTTGTTCACTTTTTAGGTAGTCTTCAAACTCCCTCCCCATTAGAAGCACAGGAAAGCAACTTTTTATTCTGAAAGATCTTAAGTTCTTTTCTAATTCCAATTCTTTTAATGCTACCTAAGTCATATTTCCTACATACATATTTGCAAATTAATTGATAGCTAATGTCCTCGAAATCAAAAAGAGAGAAGTAAGCAATGAAAAGGAACTTAAATATTTATGTCCTAATTTATCTGGTCTTGAAGATACGACTCTGTTTTAATTCCTATTGTATAATAGTTAGCCAGTGGTTCTCAAACATTTATTCTACATTAAAATCTATTCCTCCACATAAGGAGGACTATTTAAAATACAGAATCTCTGACCTTCATCGTGAGATTACTGTCTGCAAATCTTCATAGTTAATGCTACTGCCAGTGCTATACGATGAGATCACTCTTAGACACACTTAAAGACACTTCATATCTATTGGAGGAAAATGAGACTAAAAAACTAAAGAAACAAAAGAATTGAAGCCCTAGAAGTTCATGAACATGTCTCAGAACAAATATCTTGTAAATAGTTATACCAGAAGTTCAAGTTTCACTCCTAATTCTATGGTTTTCTCCATGGTGTCAGGTTTGGTTGTATTTGGTTGACTGCTATCACATAAATTATGAGTTTACATTAGCCACCTTTTTAATGATGGAGTTAAGAATTTCTAAATCATTAAATCAGTCTATCTTGACCATTAGATGTCATAGCCAAGATAATCACAAATACCATAATTTTGTTTTATGATTATCAGACTTGAAGGTGACCCACCTGATCCCTGACTCCCGCTAATTATACTTCTTGAGTGGGATGAGACCTATGAATCTAAGCAATGGTCTTCATAGATTATGCTTAGATGATTATAAAAGATTGGGTTGACTATGTTGCTGGAGTTACTCTCCATTTTGCTGGCTTTGAAAAAAAGTTTTCATGAATCCTATCTTTTCAAGGAATGGAATTCTGCCAGCAAACTCATGGACTTTGGATATAGATTGTTCCCCAGTCAAGCCTTCTGATGAGATTCCATCCCTGGTGAGCCCCTTACTTGTAGCCATGTGAACCTCAAGCAGAGGACCCATTTAAGCCATGACTGGCCTCATGACTCTCAGAAACTGTGAAATAATGAATGTGTGTCATTTAGAAGCATTAAGTTTTTGGTAATCTGTTATGCAGCAACAGAAAACTAATACAGCTTTGGTTTGTTTTTATCTGTTGGGTCCTATGATTGATTATCCAACCATATACTGAATTTTTCTGTTTCAAGAATATATAAACTGAAACAGCAATTTTTTTCCTAAGTCCTAAAACCATTATCTGAATGAATATGCCTGTGTTTTATTTGGCTGCCACTGGATATAGCAAGCAATTAATTTTTCTGTCTTTTTGGTCCTTTTAGCCCCTATAAACCCTTCATTAATTGAACAGACTAAGCATTACTATATGCCTCAGTGAGCCTATTCTATATTAGCTGTTTTATTTACTTTATATTCCCTGCAGTGTTTTTTAAAAACTGTTTTTCAACATCTAGTAAACATATTCATAATACTTTTTCCCCTCTTATTTAAACTTGCAAACATTCCCTCAAGTTCATTAAACTAGAACTCAGGAGAGCTCTTGTTTTTATTGCACTCTGGTTTATGATTATACTTTTCAAATGCCTGAGAAAAAAGAGGCTACTGCCAATGAAATTCCTGACCTATGCTAACCTTTCTCATGTTCCCTACATTTTATCAAAATCTACCCAGTGAAATATAGTATTCACTATTCAAATAAAAGTAGGCTATTTTATGTATGTGAAGAGAGAGATGGATAGATATTGAGATTTATTTCTAGTTATTAGTACTGGGGGTCTCCAGGAAGCTGGCAATGCAATTAAAAAGCTTGAAAACCAGAGACTCAGTGGTATGGATTTCAGGTTTTCCAGTTCTGACAACCAGGATCTCTGAGGGTAGGGGAAGATCTATGTTCCAGCTCAACCAGACAGGCAGAGAATCTACCTTTTCGTATGATTCTTGTCCTCAACAGATGAAATTAAGTGTATGCACACACCGTGGGGGTGGGGGGGCATCTGATTTACTGAGTCCACAAATTCAAACCAGATGTCTTCTAGAAATACCCCCATAGGCAAACCTAGAAATAATGTCTAATCAGCTATCTTAGCATCCTGTGACTCAGGCAAGTTGATACATAAAATTAACCATTTATTAAGTAAATATGCATGCATGTGCTGCACATAAACCCTATATATGCTCAGATAGTCAAGTTTCAGTCCTTGGAAAGGCTATTGAGTACAATTAAGTTGCCTAGCAAAGTAGAAAAAACACAATAATTCTTTAATATATTTTTCCCTACTCTAAGTCCCTTTCTTTTGTTAATATGTACTCTAGATAGCTTTTACGTATTAGGTTTCTTGATTATAAAGTGACCATACTGATAGTCACATTATGTCTATATTATGGGCAAAATATATTAAGAATATATATGCTAATATATTAAGAATTTTAATCTAAGAACTGAAAGTAGCCAAAGAAAAGTAGGGGAGTATTTTAGCTCTTTACGGTTAGAAAGACCTTCCTGAGAATAGCTTAAGCTCAGATGTCCAAAATATATATTGATTTGACTGTTTAGTTAAAATGATGATAATGCACAACAAAAGTCAATAGAGAAAGGAAAACCACATGGCAAAAGGCTTACATTTTTAATAAATAAAAACATTCTATAAACTTATTGTTAAAGAGTCATATAGTCATAGGAAAGAAATCTGAAATTTAAGTTGCAGAGGATAAAATGCATGTGAGCAATACATGTATGAAATCATGGTCTGTTTTTGCAGTACTCAGGGAAATTCAAGTTAAAAACAAAAATTAGATAATATTTATTCATAATTGAGAAGCTATTAAAATAATTGAACACACATACTAAAGGAGATGTATAAAAGAGGACTCTTATTAATTATGGTCAGAATGTTAATTGCTATACTCTTTTTGGTAGACAATCTGGTTATATTTTTGGAAATCTAACCAAATTTGATGAATTTCATCCACATATTTATCAGTAAGTAAAATACATGTACATCAATATATTTGACATTTTTCTGCTTTGTGCTGATTTATTGCAATTAGAATGGTATGAGGATGTTGGTAGTGAAGATCTGTTGGATGTACGAAAGAATTGAGTCTAAGGATGGAGATGAGGATACAGGCAGGGAGTTATTTAAGCATTCCACAGTTTACTACGGCATGTTTTAAAGTCACAAATGAAGCTGTTCTGTTGGTTGGTTTTTATTTTCAGGGTTGAGATGGATTTGAGATCCTTACAACTTGCTGTTTAGTCTGGATCACCAATTCCAATAACTCCCTTTCTAAATAGCAGACTTAATCTTAGATATCTCATTCTTTTCTACTTTGTTGTCCATCATCTGCTTTCCATCTTTAGTCTTACAGAATATATTTCATTGGCCATAATCTCTGTTCATGATTCAAGTAAGACAAGGATCTAAGTTTAAAAATTATGAATAAATAATCTTACTGAAATTACAAGGATGCCTAATATAATTTATTCCATTCAATATTGTCATAGAAGCTATATTCAGTGAAACTGAGGTATCACAAATGATTAACAATTTTATAAATTGGGGAAAATTAAATGAAACCATTATTAACCACATGTGAATGGTGATATATCTAAAAGTTTCAAAAGCCTCTAGAACAAAACTATTGGAATTGCTAATGTATCTAATGTTAAAATCAATTATATACTTAGCACTAATAACCTATGGCAAATGAGAAAAATAAGATATTATTTGCCATAGCATCAAAACAAAATACCAAAGAATAAGTCTAATTAAACATGTTAGAAAGCATCTTCATTATTTTGTGATTTAAAAAAAAATTAATGGACAGAAAAATCACTTCTTGTAGAGTAAATTAATTGTAAGTTAAACTACATGAGAATTACAAACTTATGCTTATCAAAAGATACCATTTAGAGAGTAAAAAGTTGGATAAGAGAGTAAAATAAGTTATTTTTAATAATTATATCTAATGAAGATTTTCAATAAGTATATCCAATGAAGTCTTGTATCCAAAAATAAAAAATAGAAACCTATGTAAATTACTCCTACAAGTCACACACACACACACACACACACACACACACACACACACACACAGGAGCGCACGCACACACACACACACACACACACACACACACACACGACTGCCCAAAAGAAAATGATTTTAATAGTCTATAAGATGAAATAGGAAATATGCTTGAGGCACTTCTGCTGTATACTGAAGTGTGACAGATGTCTCAAGTTAAAACCTGTGCTGGAATTTATAAGCTGAATGAGATGCTGCTTTTCATGGAATACAATTTTCATTTGAAAAATGAGTGACAAACCAGTTTTTCCAATTTGGACATTTGTCATGAATTTTCTTGAAAAAATGGAAGTATTTTTGTCAGTTGTAAAATTTAACTTTCAGGGAAAAATTAGAAGTTTTCAAACATTGCCACTGTAAGCTTGAAAGCCTACATTATTTAGCTTTCTGATGAGATTAGTCATGATATTAATAAATATGTGGTGCTTTTAGATCATGTAATGTACGTGTGAAAATTTGTAATGACTGTGTAGTGCAGGGAACAAATATTTTACAAATGACCAAGGTGTAAAGTAACAAAATCTTGTAAGGATAAAATTTATTTAAATTAAACATGGATCAAGAGACTTTAATATATGTGTAATATATTGCAATAATATGGTTTTAAATTTCACATTGCAACTGTTTAAAAAACTACTACTGTGGTATAGCTTAGTGGTAGAATGCTTGCCTATATGAACAAGGCCTTGTTTTCTATCCAGAGCACTACAAAAAATAAAGTAAAACAAACAAACAAACAAACAAAAAACAGAATGATGCTATTATTTGTTTAGTTATGGGATATTATTGAAAAACATTTACAATTGTCTGAAAAGACTTTGCCATTTTTCTAAGGACAGGCTCTTATCATATATTTCAACCAAAATGGTATTTTGCAATTTGCTGAATTCAGAAGCATACATTAGAATCCATCTGTCTTCTTCAAGCCAGACAACCAAATTTGCAAAAATTTAAAACAGTCTCACTTTTTACTTTCCTCTCTGTTTTAGAGGATATTGTTTTTTATTAAAAAAAGAATAAAAATTATGTAAATATGTAATGACATTATTATTGCTATTTTAATGGATTAATAAACACATGTTTAAAATTTTCATATTTTTAAATTTGAATACTGTAAATATTGATAGATATAACCTGTGTTAGCAAAACTCTTTGGGGTTCTTACTGACATATAAGATCATAAAAAGACTTGGAGACTCAAAAGCTTGAGAACCACTGTTGAGGAGCTGGGAAATTAATTTGTGATGAATGTGCACCTCAAAGATGGAGGCAGTAGAAGGCCAACAGAGAAAAGCCTGAGTTTGGGGATTGACAAAGCACCAGGTTGCTGATGGGCCTCCAGAGCTGGTTTGCTATGTGACTGACATGATGGATTTCATCAGCTTCTGACTATTGACTGATGAAATGCTTTCTTTTTTTTTTTTTAGTAATGGTGATAATCAAAAGAGTAATGATTATTTATTTAAAGCAACCACCATCTGCAAGAAATACTGAATTATGTTATTTTCCACCTTGGATTCCTCAGTGATCCCCTGGGTACTGGCTAGCGTGGGAACTTCTTGGCATGGCTCAGGAAGCCTTCATGAACTGGTCCTGTACTGTCTGTTCAGTCTTGCCTTCTTCCACTGACCTCACATATTTTTCATCCATTTATTTCCATTACTTAAGTATTTTTCACTTTATCCCATTCTTTATCATATGATGATGTGGTTCCTTCTGCTTGAAGTTTTTCACGGTTACCCCGTTGGCAATGAAACCCTTGTGTTCTTACCCAGACTCATCTAAAGCAGCTCTCTTTGCAGAAGCTTCCTCACAAGGATATTGACACTCTGCTATCTTTACACATCACATATTTCTTAAAAATAGCATTTACCTTAATATAATGAATTGATCTTTATCCTTGGACTATAACATCTAGCCCACAACGGTAGTTATTTTTATGTTAGTATCTCTAATGACTAGCATATATTTTCCAGAACATATTAGAAAAAAAAAATAAATAAATGACTAAACCAATTGTAGTAGATAAAAGAAGGAACTTATTTATATTATGCTTTGAGCTTTGTTATTGCCTGGAAGAGTCTACAAAGGAAAGATGTAGGGGAAATAGAAATAGGAATTATAAGTTGAATTTTATCACTTTTCTACACTTAACAACATCTAGTGGAATCAGAGACAATGAAAGACTTGATTTAATAGTGAGTTCCTGCTGTCTGGTTAAGATAACAGAGCAAATTAAAGAAAGGAGGCAAAATTGGCATGCTATTAACAAAACAGTTTTTTCTGAATTACAAGGTCAGATAAGTCTATGAGAAGCAATATGTAAGTCATCAAAGTCTCCTCTCTGTGGTAATTTATTTGAGTTTTTTTCCCTTGTGAATTTTAGTGGTAAATGTTCACAACCCTTTTTTGATCTTCCTTTTTTTTTCTTTCCTATTCTAGGCCTCAATGTCAGTTTTATTTTATTCTTATATGAGTTGCTATTCTTTGCCACTTCTCTGGGTTCTTCCTGTGTTAACACCCTTGTACATCTCAAGGCTCCACAGTTTGAGATGTGATTGATATGGAATGAGTCATTATCATCTCTCCCCTAGAACATTACAGCAGTCTTTGAAATAATCTCCCTTCTTTTCTCTTTTCTCCCTTGGAGAATTGAATAATTTAGAATACTTGCATGCCTATCTCTGGGCTTCCTTCCTTCCTGTGGTAGGTTTATATATCTCTGAATTTTTTAACCTTCATTTTACTTATTTACTTTTATATGGTACTGAGGATCAAACCCACTGCCTCACAAGTGCTAGGCAAGCACTCTACCACTGAGATACAACTGCGGACCCACATCTCTGATTTTTTTTTAATTTATTAGTATCTTTTAGTTATCCATAATGTTAGGGTTAATTTAAGCATAATTATTCAATCATAGAATATAATTTGCTCTAATCCAGTCCCTAGTTCTTCTCCTTTCTCTTCCCTCTTCTTTCCCCGTTCCCTTCTCTCTACTCAATGTTTTTTTTTTTTTTTTACTTATTTATACTTTTTAAATTAAATTAGTGCCTGGTATATATATGCATGAAGGTGAGATTTGCTGTGATACATTTATATATACATAGGAAAGTTAGGTTATAACTGTAATCATCTGATGTGAAATTTGACCCCTTGACTTGCTTTAGTCAACAAAATTTGGTTAGAAGTAACCCAGAGCACTTTTGAGCAGGTTGGAGAGTGAGAAGTTTGTACACACTGGCTTTTTCCTAATCTGTGAGACTGCTTAATTCCAGATAGCCACTGTTGTATATCTGCCTGTGTTCCAGAAAGAAGTTATTATGGAGCAGAGCCACAGATGACCCACAGTGGTTATATAATGTGAGAAAAACAAAACAAAACAAAACAACAACAATGACAACAACAACAACAAAAAACCTCTTTATTTCTTGCTTGCTTTTTAAATCTGAAATTTTAGTGTTATGTGCTACAACATTTAATTTGATCTATCACCATATTACCCCTCCTATGCCCAGTGTTTTCTCAATACAGTAGCCAGAGTAAGTCTTTAAAGCTGTAAGTCAGATAATGCAACCTATCTCACTTAAACTCTGAAGTGACCCCTATTTGGCAAGAGAAAATACAGAGTTTTAGGATAGCACACAAGCCCCTGCCTTAGCCCTCTGCACTCAGTCGTGGAGCATTAAACACTTGGGCCTTCTTGCTCTTCCTTGAAGATATGTGTCTACCTTAGAAACTTTGCACTGATGATTCCTTTTATGCCCTAGCTAACCTCACCTGTTTCAAGTCTTTTTCAGAAGTTACTTTCTTAATGAGGCCTACCTTGACAACCTTGTTTAAATGATGACCCATTGCCTGCACACTCTACTGTTTCTCTTTGAACTTACTTTCTAGTCTATGTAACTGGTTACATGAACTATTGACTGTTGGCTACCTCTCAACAGAGAGCTTTGTGAAATTATAGATTTTTGTCTCTTTTGTTCACTCAACAGTGAACTAGAATAATGGTTGACATATAGTGGGAAGGAATTGGTAATAAACATTAGACAAAAAAATCAGTTCTATTTTTGACTTCTATCATATTTACCTCAGCTGATCTGTGAAATCTAATCTATGCATCTTTTAAAATGTAAATTTGTTAAAAAAAAAACTGAAGGTAAGGCCAAATATGTGGTACATGAGTGTGGTTGGTGCTGCTCTTTTAACAAGAACCCTCATTCCAGTAAATGAAATGTGTGTTTGGCTTTATGCCTCCTTTTCTAGGGCCTTTTTATTTTTATGTGAATAAAAGAGGAAAGAATTAGAATTACTCAGCTGACTAAATAGAGATTATCTATTTGATTTCCTTTATACATGGCAAAATAAAGGTACCAAAGTATTAAGTAATTTTCCTATTGCCTTTCTTCTCTCCACACTATTAGTCAGAGAGAAAGGGAGGAAAGAGCAAAATAAGAAGCTATCACTGAAGAATTTAATCATGGCTCTCCTGCTCTGAGGATTAGCCTGAGCAGGTCCAAGCATTGAGAGTAAGGAAGCTTAGAAGTAGATGAAAAACTACTTCATCTTGGTATTAGATCATACACGATTGTATTACTGGAAAAAAATTGATGGAGATGAAAATAGCATTGAAAAAAGGATCAAAAATTTGTACTTGGACCCTGTTGATTCCAAATCATTCTGTAATATGATTATGTTACTATTTTTAAAAAGTGTTTTATATGTACTTGATTCTGTTTCAAGATGACTTCCTAACTTGTCTTTGCAAGTTCAACAGTCAATAAACTTTGCTTTTATAGCCACTATTTGAATACCAAATGAAAACTTGTATAACTATAGGGCTATATTTTCTTAACATACTTGATGTCTGATAATACTACATGAGCCATTTAAAAGTATCTTGATTATTTATCATGTTTTGTTTCATTTACTTTAAATATTACTTTTGGAGAGTAATTTCTCAGTCAAGTCATTTAACATTCTAGAGCACATGAAATGTTAGACTTTCCCCAAAACAGATGTAGTTTACAATATCAGTTGCCACCATAGTGCCCTATGCCTTTAAGTGATCATTTCTGAAGATTAAGGAAATGCCTATAGGGGTTAAAAAACAACAACTTACATTTAAAGAGATGAATGTGCAATTATAAAAGCAATTATAAAAGCTTCTGACTGGATGTGGAAGGAAAATGTTATTTAGGAAGGTTTTCTTCAATGGCCCTTCTAGTCCTGAGGGAAAACAGTCTTAGAGGATAGAAAAATTCAGAAAACTAATATTTTTGTTCAAGAGATGAACCTAAGGCGTTAGCCCTCCAAGGTATTCTTTTACATAGAATCAGGGACTCTTGATATTTAATCAGTTTTAATTCAGAAATAGGAATGTTGTCAGCAGGCTAATGAAATGATAGCCTTTTATATCTGTCAAGTAATTTATGATGCAAAGAAAATCTCTACAGCCATGACTGGGATTTGTTTTGGAAATACCAAATATATGATAGTTGTTCTGAAGTTTCCTTATGGTCTAACAGGAGCTCAGATGTTCTGCTTCATGCTATACTTCTTTATTTTCTTACTTTTGGAAAGTTAAGTGGTGATCCCTCAGTGTACTGCATCTACAAAAAGACCACAAAATTTGGTTCTTTCAACCATGAAATTCAAGTGTATCTCAAAGATTAAAGTACACTTTACTTTGCTTTAGAAATTCTCCCATCTAACATTGGGCTAAAGGATAAAACCCAATTTGAATATTTCAATTACCTTAGGCCCTTGACTGACATAAAATGTTAAACTGTATTTGATTTTTTAAAATATCTTCAACACAGAGTCATCTGTTTGTGTCTTTTCTTCCATAAAGTTATAATTTAGACAAAGTTTGTCTTTGACTTACTCTATCTCCCTTTATGCATTTTCTATTCTAGTTACCTTAATACTTTTTGAATATTGCTGTTTAATTCATTTGCTTTTTTCTACATTAAAAAAATAAACTTACTCTCATGCAGGATTTTACAAAAGTACTAAAAATAATATGTAAAAGTCTAATGAGGCTTATGTGCTGCTCTCTCAGTGATATTTGCAATTACTTTAAGACAAAGAAATGTCAGGTATCAGAAAGTAATTTAAGAGGGATTTGAAGAGATTATGAAGTCTTTCTGAATTCCCTGCAATCATACCACAGAGTGATTGCCTATTCCGCTCAATATTTTTGGCCTATGGATAGCATGCATGCACTTTGGCCCAGTGATTTGTTGGGAGAGTCCAAAAGTTCAGAAACAATAAAGGAAAAGAATCAGAAGATCAAAGATCAAAACAGAAAATCCATCCTTTTATGATGTAAAACAGCACATATGGCAAATAATATAATGAACCCACAGAACTTATTCCTTCTCCATGTGAGATTACACAAACTAACTCCTTGAATGTTCTTTGCCATAGTAATCAGATAAAAAAATAGAAATTATCCAAATATTAATAAAAATATTGGTTAATTTGTGATAAATGCATAGCATAGAGTATTATATAGATATTGTTATATAAAATGAGTTAAAATTAGATTTACTCAAAGAGACGTCCTTTGTATATTATCGTATATGGAACAAAAGAGCACATCTTAGATTAAAGAGTATAACAGAATTCATATTATATATATAGTATATATATTCATATTATCTATATTATGTTATATATTATATATATATTCATATTTTATATAGATAAAAGAAAATCCTGCTGTGTTTGCAGACACATAGGTGAATATTTCAAAGGATGTCCACTTACCAGTGGACACTGATTTTGTCAGATATATTTCATTGGAGGAGAGGACTTTAGGCTATTAACCATTTCTTTTTAAAACTTTGCATTGCTTAGTTTCTTATAATAAAACTACATTTCTTTTATGATTAAACATTCAAAAAATAAAATGGGGAATGTTTTGAGATTTTTCTTCTTAAAGGACATCCTGACATGAACAGGATGAGGGGAGCAGAAATACCCCAGTACTGCCTATGACTGATCTCTTCCTCCCATGTAATCCCCAGGAAAGCCAATGAAAAAGTGGGGTAGTTTTCTCTCCCTGCCAACAAAAGAGCATTCTGGCCTGCCCTCATCTGTTTTGTCCAGCTCTCCAGGGGAAATCCTCATATCCTTAGCCAGTGCATTGCTGTTTTGTCAGTTCAGTTAGAAAGGAAATCAAGTATAAGATAAGAATTAAAGGCACTGGATTATGGTGAGGTGTGTGGGTCTAAAAAGAAGAATAATTGGTGTGAGAAATGTGAGGCCAGCTGTGTAATGTGAGGAAAGAAGATAGAAGAGAAAGAGAGCCTATTAGAAATAACTCAATGATTACTATATCAACCTTAAAGTACTGATAAGATGCAAGTACAGATCTTGTGGTGATTTGATGCAACATTGGCTTTCAGACTTAAAAACAATTTTTAAAAATACCCTAGCTGTGGTCTGAATAGAGGCCATGTGAGTTTATGGTTATAATTTTCTAAAATATTTTCATTAGATTTCTCTTTGACCAAAGTTGACAAGTTGTTGCAATACAGAAAACTTAAGCAGTATGTTGTTTAGTCAGATTTGGGTGATAAATCTGCCTAAGAAACAATCCAGCAATCCCAGTGACTTAAACAATTTTAGGACTCAGGCAAACTTTTCTGCTAACAAATAGCAGGAGTACAGAAGCAGAAGTCAAACATGCAGGCTAACAGAAAGTCCTTAAATAGATGTAGTGTACTGTTGTCCTCATATAACACTGGTGGAAGGGGGTGATATAGCCAAGCCCACATGTGGAGAGATACAGGGGATACATTCCACCCCAAGAGGGAGAAATTGGGAAATCACAAGGGAAAGGGTATGAATGCATCTTACTTCCTCCCTCTCCCTTTTTTTTCACACTGGGTATTGGATTCAGGGACACATTGTCACTGAGCTACATCCCCAGCCCTTTTTATTTTTTTGGTTTGAGACAGGGTCTCTCTAAGTCCCTTACTAAATTGCTGAGACTGGCCTCAAAATTGCAGTCCTCCTGGCTCAGCCTTCCTAATTGCTGAGATTACAGGTGAGTGCTGCTGCACTGGGCTCACATCATATTTTTTTTTTATAAGGAGGGACTGGATAACTGATAACAGGAATCCAAGATGGGGCAGGATCACAGGGGACACTCCCTTTTATTAAGCCTAGAGTGTTTCAGTCCTAACTCTGTAATAAAGATGCTCTGTTGTTGTCAAACTCCTCTTCCACTACAAAAATAAATCTTTACTTGGTTCTTTTTTTAAAAAAATATTTTTGTTTTAATTGTAGATGGACATAATACCTTTATTTTATTTATTTATTTTTTAGTAGCGCTGAGGATTGAACACACTGCCTTGCATGTACAAGGCAAGCATTCCACCACTAAGCTACAACCCCAGCCCTTTACTTTATCCTTAACATTGTGATTTAAGGAAGCAACAGGAGAAATGGAATAGCAAAACACAGAAATCAGAGTCTTTTCCCACTTTCTAAAGCAGGTCTGCCACTTAAAATTTCTGTCCCATACATAGACAGAGGGATTTAAAGGAAATAGGGAGAGGAGTTTGTCTATGTGAAATCTAATACCACCTGTGATTGTCTGCTATCTGAGTATGCTCTAATCAGTACCAGAAAATAATCAATGATTAGCAATTCAGGGAAAAAAGAGGCACCAAAAATTTTTTCCTGCTCAGTGAGTACACTGCAGAAGTTGTGTTATTCTTGGCCTGTGCAGCATTCATTTTTATTTCTAGAAAAACCATTATTGCTTTACCTATTCATCATTGTGCATACTTTGTGTGAAGCAAATTTAAACCCTGCTCTGTGAGTGACCCTGTGACCAAGGCTTGAGTGATCAAATCAGATCCCAGTGATGACTTTAAAGGTGTTCTAATAAGAGCTCAGAAGGCTGTATTCTAAGACTTTTATTAGGAATACCGAAAGAAAGCATTTCCTCCTCTGCCCCATGGGAGCTGCTCTCAGAATGACATTTAAGTTGAAAAATATAGGCAGAAATCTTTCTACCATGTGCTGGGACCTGAGACTTTGGCCAAGGCATAGTAATGCAGAACTGCAAAAATCTGTTCTTGGTGGTATGAGTTCATTTTCTGCGTCTAGTAATGTCTGAAAATACCTCTAGACTTCCATAAGTCAAAAAAAAAATCATTAGTTGAGAAATTTCTACTATTGACCAATTATTGTTGGTTGGATTTTCTTTAATAGACAACTTGCCAGTTAGTTAATATTAGTATCTGAATTTTGTCTAGTTTATATTAACACCTAGCCAAACATGCATATCATATACCACAATACATTTTAATCATATAAAATATTTTTGTATAATTACATTTACAAATTCTTTCAAAAATTCCTCTAAATGCTCAGTATCATTTAGCCATAAAGAAAATAATTTTGCACCATTAAAAAAAATGAAGTCACATACATTTGGAACAGAATTAAATTTCTTTTTTAAATATTTGTTTTTTAGTTGTAGTTGGACACAATATCTTTATTTTATTTATTTTTATGTGGTGCTGAGGATTGAACATGCTAGGCATGTGCTCTACCGCTGAGCCACAACCCCAGCCCCAGGAATTAAATTTCTTACAAAATATATATTTTTTTTCTTTTTTCTCTTTTTGTAATTAATTCTTGCTTTTCCCTACCCCCAATTTAAATTTTGAAAGATTATTACACGGATAGAATTTTCATGATAACCACTAATTAAATGTGGAAAATAATGCAAATACTGTCTCAAGAAGGTACAAAATTATTTTCTTTATGGCTAAAGGATACTGAGCATTTCGAGGAATTTTTTAAAAGAATTTGTAAATGTAATTATGCAACATAGATTTTATGTGATTTAAAGGTATTGTGAAAAATGATAAAGAAAGCATTTTATTCTCAAAGAAGGAATGGTAATTTGCATGAAGATTGATACCAACAAAGGGACTACATTCTAACCTACTGCCAATTCCTTGTGACTTTGGGGGAAATAAATCCACTTCTTGGCCAAAAGAATTAACTATAAAATTAGGGTACTGAATGAAATCACTTCTAAAGATGTCTTTCCCTATTGAATGCTTTCTGTGCTGTCATATTGCATACATCAGTTTCACTTTAAATAACATGCTTTATAAATTAATGGAATATTACCTGTGTGTTTTTATAAATGCTTATATAATCCATAGAGCAAAACTATGCCCTCAATTTTACTTTTGGAGAAATAACTACATCCCTAAGCATATAGAACCAAGTAAGGGAATCCAGGAATGACAAAGTGGTTTAATGTACATAATCTCAGCTTTGTCTCTTAAGCAGAACAAAGTGAAGATAATGCTGACCAATTCACTATGCATAACACATCCTGTGACTCTGTGGCTCATGCTGACACATTCATACTGTTTATCTGAGAGTAAAATAAAAAAAAATATATATTATGCAGTATGTTGATGCTCCAGCAAGCATATTCTCAAGCATTCCAAGTGCTTAATTACAAGCTAAACACTGAAACTATGGTCTAGAGAGGTGACTTACTTTGGGACCAATACAAACTTACATTGCTATTGAACAATCTGGAGAGGTTTGAGAAGTGGATTACCAAGAGATTTTTTAAGAACTAATTTTCTATACTGGATTAGTAGAGGTTCTTACGTTTTATTAATTTGTATCCCCTTTAGAAATCTTTTTATTTATCTTATTTCTTACATTTGCTTGAAAAATCCTTAAGAGTCTTTGAGCTAAAAGAAAAGAGAGTTTTAAAGAGATTTTTTGTTGCCTAATTCAATAGAATTTTCAGATAAGGGTAATGCTATTAAAATAGTATTAAGTGTGTCTTTATTCTGGTACAAACTTGATGAATATTAAAATACACACATACATATGGTTAAAGATTTAGATAAAAATAGATAAAAGTAGGAGCAAATTTTTCTTTAAAGTATTGCATACAAGATAGCATCCAGCTCACTCTGAAGTACAAAAGAAAATACACCCACTATAACTATGGAAGTAGAATATTATTTGGTGTGTTGTCTATAGCATAAACTATGGATCATTCAACAAAAATACCACTGTAATAATAGTAATAATAGTAAATATTAGCCTGGAAGTAAACATTACTAATTTGTATGTATTTGTTTTACAAAGGTGACAAAACTGCTTACAATTATAAGTGAATTGCAAATTATTAAAATAAACAGCTGAGAAACTAAATGTAGGAAAATAAGGGTAGGAAGGCAACAAACCCAGACATTTGTAGAACCCAGATAGAAATATTCATCAGATGTCCTACCAGTTCCTAGAATTAGCCACAATTAGTTCTAATTCTTTAAAGCCAGATAAAAGTGCAAATCACGATCCAGTAGAATATCATTTTTTAAAGATAAATATGAACCCATGTTGATGATAAGATAGAAATTTCTAGAACTTGAAATTTTTCCTATGGAATCTTATGAACAATGCATGATATAGAAAGACACTCTGATGTGCAGTATAGTTTATTCAAGCCCTATAATAAATATAAAAATTCTTTTGATATGTCTTTTTAAAGTAATGTTTCTTTGAGATGATTGATATAATTCAGTGGAGTCCAATTAAGAGTAATTCTATGTTATGCCAAAATAATGCAGCCCATTTGTATTGATGTATCATCAGACTATTAAACACAGTATTTTAAATTATTATTATGATGGCATTCTTGAGAATGATCTATATTTTATGTTACAGAAAATAAGCTAAATAGCATTCTACTTCCTTAATGATAGTGCATGTATTATCATTTGTACTGCAAAGTGAGCTGGATGCTGTCTGGTATACAATTAATTTCATACAACACAAATAAGCCAATCTTCTGTTAGGTGGTAAGTTTTAAAGATGAAAACTTCCTGGATGCTTGCCTTGAGAACTCAAGTTCTAATAGAAAAAGCTCTCAAAAGCAGAGAGACCACTTTGTTCCCTTATCCATCAGTAGCTCTCCTAAGAAGCAGATGAATGAGATGGACTATAAAACAATCTAGAAGATATTGCACTCTTTAGTGCTCTCCTAAGAACTGCATTAGAAATTTTATTGACAGTGAATTAAATCGCACTCACATTTATATTCAATCTAATAATCATCAATCTCTTTGAAAGATTTAGATTAAAATGGAGACATCAAGATTATCTGAAAAATGTAAATTAATCCAAGAATACTAAAAAGGAAATAAAGTTTTGCTTACAGACTTCACATAGGTAAAAAGCAGAAAATATTAGAAGTAATGAAATATAATGATGGGTACCCAATTCAACTCATTGGAAATGTAGGTCCTTAAAATGGGTTTAATAATAAAAAACAAAGTTGATAATATTTACATTAGTGATCTTTTTCAGGGCTTGTGGATTTAGAATATTCTTAGTTGTTGATTGTCAATTTTTTTTTAAATTTTGGTATCTTTTTAATATATTTTAATTTTCTATAATGAAGATGTGTATGTTTCCTAGTAGAAAACTGTGGGAAAAAAAGTGTACATCTACCACAATTGGAGTATGATCTACATTTTATGTTACAGAAAATAAGCTAAATAGCATTTTGCTTTCTTAATTATAGTACATGTATTATCATTAGTATTGCAAAGTGAGCTGGATGCTGTGTGATATACAATTAATTTCATAAAACACAAGCCAATACTCTTTAGGTGGTAAGTTAGGTGGTAACTAATGTCAATTTCATAAAATTTCTTCAATTTGGTCCCCCTGAAAACCTTAATAACTTAATCAGATTTAGTGAGGTCACTAAAAACTTTATGGTTGCCTCTAGACCTCTTAGTTAGAATATTATAGAGCTAGAATACATTTTACCTCAGATAAAATATCTTTTTTTAGTAAATAAGTAAAAAAATTCCATTTCTCATATAATGAGAGATAAATACAGTATTATTTCTAATATTTGTTAACATTCTGATTAGTTAACTAATCTGATTCTAATCTGATTCTTTTACACTATGTTGGAAGAGGGATGATTCGTAATTGTTTGCTTAGTAAAGTTAAACTCATGAGAAGTCAGAACTTTTGTTAGGCCCTGGAGAATGTGTACAATTGAAAACTGTTCCTGATACCATCTCACCTTTAAGAAGTGCCCAAGTGTGAAGTCACTTTTCCCATTTTGGCACATTCTGTCTTCTACTTTGATTTTGAGTGTCAACGTGACTGATACTCAGGTAGTTAGGAAATCATTACTTATGCTCATTGTTTCAAAAGGTACTGAGTCCATCCCTCTTCTGTTGAAAAAAAATCCAGATCCAAGGTGGCAGGTAGATGATTGTGGAATTTCTGTCTTCATTATCACATGAGCCAATCTTCCTACTAAACCCCCTTTTACATATCTCTTTATATATTCTATCAGTTTTGTCTCTCTGGAGAACCCTGACTAAAACTCTAAAATAACCTAACTAGGTAGAGAAAATATTACTGGCTCCATTATTTCCTATTATGGTTTCAAGATGGTTCTTGCCTGAACTGTTACTGTTGTGACATTGTAAGAGGGATGAAATCAAATTGGTAAGTAGCATTATTAACTATGGTAGTTCCATATAACACTTCAAGGTGATCACTTGACCTTTAAATATGGAGCTTACATTTTAATTTTCTGTAAAGAAAATATAAGTTAGAACAATTCATATACAGGTGAAAATTTTTTTAATATTTTGAGTTTTCTGAGTCTACATAATCACCATCTTTCAAATCTTATTTTTTAAGGCAAGAAATCATATTGCAAATATGTTTTTCTCAGAAATTTCATAATGTAACTGGTGAATCTCTGTAATTGGTGCTTACTATTTTCAGGGGAAATATAGGCATAGCACAAATGTAACATAAAAATCTTGGTGATTTTGGTTAAAAACTTGAGTTATTTGGCAGTCAGCATAAGAGATCTTTGGATAGTTCATAGTGTAAAAAGAATCAAAAAACTTTTCACCAGGCAGGATTCCTCTGGGCCTAAGACCATGTTTAGTCACTTAACCAGTTATTAGACATGCTAGGTTCCTAAGTTTCAGGGGATATGAAAATTTTATGTAAAATAAAGTGAATAAAAAGAAAATATTGAGAAATTTTGCATGTTTGTAATTAAAATTTTTATGATATAAAAAGGAATATTACGTAATCATGCAGCCACAGATCACAACTTTCCACTAGCCACATTGGATGGCATCCATAAATTCCCAACTCAGATTTGATGCTTGTGAATGGGGAAAAATTTTTTGACAAATCTTTATTCTATATAGAATGTAATAGCTAAGAGAAGGATGTTTACACTGTCAGAGGTGTTTTCAAGACTCATTTCAATTCACACACTACTGGACCTTATTTCTAGTTTAATTCATTAAGCTTGGGGGGAAATTACACTATAACTTAGGAAGGGCATTGGACATCATAGGTATTCAGTAGGGATACAAATGAATGATGTTTAGATCTTATGGGGCAAACCAATTTCACTGGATATCTAGGTTACACAGAAACAATAGATTTGGGAAACAAGTAATCTCTAATGCCCAGCAGAATTCATATCATTGAGACAATTTCTGACTTGTATTAAATTACACAATCTTTTTTCTATCCCCATGCTTAGTGATTATGGAAAGGGTTTACTTTTCAGTAACTGCCTTTAATACCTAAGAATTACTTGTATAAAATTGTTTTACCTTGAATTTCTTATGGTTGACTCTGAACCATCCTATTACCACTGAACTTGTCTTTATGTTTTCTGCCTCTTAAAAAAGGCATTTTGTTTTCTGCAGGGCCACAGATATTCAGAAAGTTGACATGCATTGAATTCTTAGTATTCAGTCTACTGCTGTATAGGGAAATGTAATCAGACTTGGTTCTTCCTTTAAAATCTCATTATATAGTGGGGATGGTGGGGTAAAAACAAGCAGAAAACATAAACTATTCATAAAGATAATGGACAAAAGCTTAAATGAGACTTAGGAGACTAGATTCTCAGCTGTTTCATTAACTAGAACTGTAACATGAAATGAGTCAATAAAGTTTGTTTCTTACCTTCTTTATCTGAAAGGTACAAGAAAAAAAAATACTTTGATGAATCTTTTTGTTTCTGCAAATTCTGTTTTGGTTGTAATTATTATATTTTCATTTTTTTGACTTGAATCATAATTATGAAAATCTGTGGTTTCAGTAAAGTTTTTACATATGAAAGGGAGTAACACTTAAATTTTAAAGATTCTAATTTGCTTTATAAAATAATATTAAAGTATAAAAAATATATGTTCACATAGAAACCTTTGACAATATATTAACATATGAAACCAAAGTTTAAATTCCCCCCAAAGGAATCCAAATCCTGGAGACACATCGCTATACTGTGGGTACGCCCATAAAATAAATGATATAAAAAGAAACCTCAGTAGGCAGATACTTCAAATAGGCACAACAAATTATATCAGGGAAGAACAATATAGAGTTTTATTAACCATTTATATTCATTAAAAAATAGAAAGTGATGGAGCAGAGAGAGAAGGTGACATCTCCTCTAACAATAGAATTGAATGGGATTCTTATGCCCTGGGATCCTGATTCTATTTTCTTGCACAATTTTAAAGAAGGCACATAGTTACAACCTTATTATGTTATGCAGTCACCAAAGGAAGTCCTTGGGAAAAAAAATCAGACTGAAATAATAGTTGACTCCAGGAGAATTTTAAGATAGTTAATAAGCAAAGTTAGCAGAATTGCTGGATCAATTTCCAGATGTATTAGTTTCAGGCCACATTTACCAAAAAATCTTCATCTTGCTTAGACAAAAGAATACTTCTAAGTAGCTATTATTATTAATCGTGAGCAAACAGTGTGGAAATAAGAAAATGCAAATGACAACATAACCTTTGCTCATATGTTATGTATCTAAGTTTCTTGCCATCAGTTCCAGGCTTCCTGTCATGGGACATATGCTAAAGAGTAGTGTGGATTTTATTGTGGATAAAAATCTTAGAAACTATACTTAGTGCAAGGACAAGATTCCATGGAGATTGTTGTCAGTCAAACTGGATGTTCACAGTATTTCGTATCCACCCCTGGATTCAGGATGGGAAAAGAGGAACATTTGGTTTACTCTGGTTTTACCCAATAGTCCTTACAAATGGAGTACGGGAGCAGACTGCCCTTGTCTCAAGTGACCAAGGGGACCTACAGGAAATAAGAGGAAGGTTAAGAGAATGTTGACTAGAAGTTATATCAGGATTTCCAGAGTTAGAACACTATGTTCCCAGATATTTTGACCATGTATAATTTTACATGCCTCATAACATTTTTAACACATTTTTTAATTGTAGATGGACACAATACTTTGTTTAATTTACTTCTAGTGCTGAGGATCACACCCAGTGTCTCACACATGCCAGGCAAGCACTTCACCACTGAGCTACAACCCCAGCCCCCCTCACTAACATTTATAATTGTGTATTCTCTTATTTTTTCTTGTTAATACCTACAAAAATTTTAGCTCTCATATGAGTACTGTACAATCCTTCCAAAAATATAGATTTTGTTTTTTAAATTTATTTTCCTTCCTCTAGTCTATTAAATTATTTATTAATATTCTATTTCCTTTGGGATTGTTGTTCTCTTGCTAGATTTTTAAATGTACTATCATAATTTATTTCTTATTTAATAAATATATTCAAGACTATTGAATTATTCTTGAAGGCTTTATATAGATTTTCATACAAAGTTTATATTCAGCTCTAAGTTTTTTGTCATTCTGTTTTCCAGTCCTCATTATCACTAAAGTTATTTAGGAATATTTAGTAGTTGATTTCTAAAAAAAAAAAAAAAAAAAAAAAACCAGTGGAGCTCTCTTTCAGTTTTCTTTTCTCATTTTACTGCTTTGCAGTCAGTGAATGAGAAATGAGGCCAATATAATAGGAGCTACTTGGAATTTGTTGACATTTCTTCTGTAGTCTAAAGCAGGATCAATATTGGTAGCATGCCATACATACAAGGGAAAATGTTAGAAATAAAAACCAAGGGTATGCTTTCATATGGTGAAGATCAAGCTTGAAAATTATGACATCTAAGACAGATCACAGTATATTTTACTACTGGTATTTTGATTTTTAGTGTATCTGTGTAGTCAGGTTGTCACCAAATATTTATTGAGCATCTGCTGTGTTCTGGATACCATTCTGTCCGGCTTTCCTCCTTCCTTGCTTGATTGTTTATTTTCTTCTAGTTCTGCCTCCTTTGTTCACAGTAGGTTTGCTGGGTTCATGTAGTAAATTAACATTAGCACCCCCAAAAGGCTTCCTGAGCCTTTTGACTGCTTTCTCACTAGTCTGCCAAAGCAACTGGGGTATTGTCACATAATTTTCTGAGGAAGGTTGTTTTTTATTTTTATTTTTTGTATGTGTGTCTGAGTTATGAAAGAATCACCCTGAAACAATGCTAGAACTGGTTACATGAAATCTTATCAAGATGTTTTATCCTGAGTCAAAGGGATGAGCTCCTGTATAAACAAACTCCTGTTGTGTACATAAGCTGTACTATTGTTCTAACCTTCAATATTCAATGCACTGTCTTCATCCAGGCATCACTAAACTATATTAGTAAGGTACTGTAGTGGTGTTTTTTTTCTGTAAATAATTCATTATTTCATAATATGGCTATGCTGTGCTGAGCTATGTTAACTGACTGATTTATGCTGAGCCATGTTTCTAATTATTGATCTAGATCATAACAGAAGGAAGGAAAGTGTATTAAGGACGATAAGCATCATTTCATGATGCATTTGGCTGTGGAGTGACATTTTGTAATCTCCTTTCAACAGCACACACAGTGCTATACTACATAGAGGTTGCTTCTGGTGGCCTAGGGTTTTAGGAAAATCTGTAAATTTAAGTTTTTTTAGGCACAAGCATCTAAATACCACCTTTCCAGATCTCAAATTCCAACTCTTTTCCTATTAAGGCCCGAACTTAATTATCAAAGAGTAGCTGGGCTGTGTATTCTGTCTCTTTTGTGGCTTTAAAACCTTTGGAATCAAATTTTACACCTGATTTCAACAAATCTGTCATATTCATGCAGGAAATGAACATTCTTTAACTATTGCCATTAAGGTTTTCAGGTTTTCAATGGCATATCCCAGGTTCATAACAGTTTGACTTGAGCCTGTTATTCTCTTCTTCAAAGCTTCTGATGAAATCAATACAAATTGGACAATGACTTTTGTTCTCAAAATTTTAAGCTAGTACTTTTCCATCCACCTGGACTTCAGTCTAATCCACCATGGGTGAAAGTCAGAGTGATTATGATGTTATAGCAAACCAGAGGTCATTATCACTCTAATGCTGATAAGAAGTATCTTGTTTTGTTTCCAGTAATAACAGACCTTAAGAAAAGTGCTCAGTAGATGGGGTAGAGAGAGAAGATGTGAGGGAAGGGGAGAGGGGATAGTAGGGGATAGGAAAGGTAGCAGAATACAACAATTACTAATAGGGCATTATGTAAAATTGTGGATGTGTAACCGACGTGATTCTGCAATCTGCATTTGGGGTAAAATTGGGAGTTCATGACCCACTTCAATCTAATGTATGAAATATGATATGTCAAGAGCTTTGTAATGTTGTGAACAACCAATAAAAAAATGTATACCTAAAAAAAAAAAGAAAAAAAAAGAAAAGTGCTCAGGGGCTGGTGTGTTATATGGTGGGTGATCTCAGAAGGCATAAGGAATTTGGGAGAAAAATCAATCACAGAAAGAGAAAATGCCAATTAAAGAATGTGATAATGAGTAGGATACTACTGCGTACAATGAGCCTCGGTGTTGTGGGAATATTGTACAGAGCCTCATAATCATTTCACTCTGGAATGGGAAGTTGGGGTATCTAGGCACCAAATTCAGCCACTCACTGTTTAAGGCTGCCCCTGAAAACATGATATTCTGAACTACTCTTCTAAAGATAACAGCCTGATAGAATTTCAGTGATGCTGAAAAATCTTTTGGGACAGGAGAAGAAGACTCAGGCACTTGATGAGTAGAAGGGTATGCTGGGAATTGCCAACTGCAGTTAAATGGTTAACATGCTTAGTAAACTCTTATCCATAGGCAACATTTAGAAACATCTAGTATTTATATTCATTCTTTTGTATAAATATGAGAAAAGAGCTTTGTGTGTTTGGATTCCATATTAGTTATCACTTGAAATTATATTTGCAAATTGATATTAAGAATTAGCACTCAAAATTTGTGATTATATTTTTGTAATTTATTTGGTTACCTGTGTATTTTCTGCTTTCCCTTGGATTCTTTTTTTTAAATTGATGGCTTATGTCCTATAGCATTTTTTCAAAAGGGATATATGAATTATAAATGTTTAAATACATAAAATGTCTTCATTTTCGTTATCCTTTGAATGCCATTTTGGCTAAATATAAAAATCAGAGTTGAAAAGGATCTTTCTTTAGGGAAGTGTGTGTGAGTGTGTGTGTGTGTGTGTGTGTGTGTGTGTGTGGTTGTGTGTGTGTGTGTGTTGACATGTTCTGGCTCTCAGAATGAATGTCAGTCTGAACACTTACACCTTTCAAAAAAATGTTTGAAAATTTTTTTCTTTTCTTTCTTCTTCTTCTTTTTTTAACTATAGCTTTGTCTTCCTTCTTCCTATTCTCACTCTCTGTATGTTTTCTGAAATGTCTTTGGTAACTTTCATATATGCCCTTTTGCACCCTCTCTTTGTGCTTAGTTTCATTTTGGAGAATTCTTTTTTTGCTTCAGCTTTGGTCATGCAAGTTTTAAGTCCCACTAAGGGCTTCTCTTTTTCTTTCATTATTTTTTAAAAATATTCGAGTAAATTCACATTTTTAAATGCAATATGTTCTCACATTGCTTTAAAAAACTTATATTTACCCACTCATTTTGTCTGCTATCTTAAATCTTTTTGCCCCACAAGTATCAGTTCTACTTATTGAATGGTTTGTCCCTAATGGACCAAATTTCTGCAAATATGTGCTGACTTTTTTATTGGGAAATTATACTTGTATTTGAGATTTCCTGCTTTACTTTTCACTTGCATCTTTGTTGTTTGTGAGGAAGAATGTGGTAGAGCTCAGTGGCCTGTAATGCTTCATTTTTAAAGTGAGCACTCAGAAGACCTGTATGGCTTTGCCTTAGTTATCCCAGCTCCCAGCTCCAGTATTGCCTGAAGGCAATCAGCCAGCTTTCTTGGCAAAACTCAAGGGGAAAGGGAAATGCTAAAGGGCAACCACCTGTCTATTGTATAGCTATAACCAGAGCAGTCACATGGCTATTACCCCTGAATTACTTTCCTGTTCCTGGCATCTGCCATCTCCAGGGTAAAAGATAACATATGAAAATACCACATTCATATAAATCCTTCCTCTGTCCCCTATGAAGTTTTATAAATAATGTCTTTCTTTAATTCAATCTTATTTTCCATTTTTCTTCTCTGAAGAATCACTTTACTGAGATTTATCAAATAAAATAATATAAAATGTTGAAAATACACCAAATGTACTAAGTATACTAAATATTAAAAATACTTCTTTGTAGATGTATCTTAAATATTTCTTGTAACCTACTTATATCAAAAAGACATCTGTTGTTTATCTGAAATTCAAATTTAACTAGGATAATTTGTGCTTCATATGGCAGCCCCTTTTATATATTTTGTTCAACTGAGCAGCTTCTTAAATTTTGATTTGTGTGTGTGTGTGTGTGTGTGTGTGTGTGTGTGTGTGAGATACGTGTGCTAGGTAAGTGTTCTACCACTGAGCTACAATCTTAGCTTTTTGTTTTATTTCAAGACAGGGTTTTGCTAGGTTGGCCTTGAACTTGTGACCCTCCTGCCTTAGCCTTCTGAGTAGTTAGCATTACAGACATGTGCTGTACAATGCCCGGCTTGAGCAGCTTTCTTCTTATTTCAAACTTATTTTTGGAGAGATATATATATATATATATATATATATATATATATATATTTCCATGTATATAACATATGTATATATTTTATATTTACATATAAAATATATATACATTTATAAAATAATATTCTTTTAGATCCTTATCTGTGTCTATTTATATGAATATTTATGTCTGTATTTTTATATATATATGTATGTGTGTGTGTGTGTGTATATATATATATATATATATATATATATGTTTTTTATTGTAAATACCATAGTATAACTGCTCTTTTGTAGTCTTTCCTCCTTAAATAATGATGCCCATTATTTCATTTCAATACATTTTCATGGAATACCCAGTCCATATTCACATTTTACTGGATGTCAAAAGGTCCTGTATTGTTAATTTGATTAAATAAAGAAAAATACCTATTTGGCTATTTTTTTCTCCAAGTATTTTTAAATCAGTTATAATGAAAACCTCTTCTCTCAATTTAGTCATCTTGGTAGTATGGTTTGAGTAGGGATATTCACCCTGGATTTTAACCACTTGAGGTACAATTCTGCTTCATTTACAAATTAGATGTTTTACTTCTGTAATCTTTTTATGTGTCAGTGTCTTCGTATGTAAAATACAGAAAATATTAGTGCTTATCTAATTGGGTTAGGTGTTAAAAGAATATGAATAAAATACCTAGAATAGTATGTAATATGATCATAGTAGTATTATTAACTATTAATATATCACTGTACTTGTTCTACTAACTCCATCAACTGCCAATACCATTACTTAAGTAACTCAAAAATCCATTTCTTGCCTAGACTCACTATTAATGCTTGCCTCACTGATGGATTCCTATGGTAGCTTCAAAAGTGGAATCCTTACATTCAGTATTTCCCCTCTTCAAATAATTCAACCTCGTGGCCAGAATGATTTTATTAGCACAATTATGACAATGATCTTTCCCTGTTTTGAATCTCTTCAATAAATTTATATTGTTATCCTTATTATAAAGGATAACATCTATTATAAAGGATGTCATCTGAGACTTCAAAACATACAAAACAAGGTCACTTGTTTACTTGACTTAAGGATCACATTAGAGGTAAATGATGATTTTATATTTTTAAAAGGTAGTTACGTATTCACAAGCTTCCAAAAATTCATTGCAAGTATCCTTTGGAGTAAATTCTGAAATGTTTTATACATATACAGTGGGTCTTCTTCTGCAGTGTATTCAAAATGAAGTTCTCCAGTAAAGCTGTATAATTTGCATGAAAAGGTGCTGTAGATATTTTACAAATTCAATCCATTGCAATCCTCTAAAACATTTAACTGCTTTAAAGAAAATCAGTCTTTCTGTCAGTCTTTGGCAGTTAAGCTATGGTCTGCTGAGATGGCAGTATTCAAGATCTTGCATCCTGCTCAGCAGCAGGCATTAAACTTTGGCTGTGACCATGCAATCCCATTTTAAACTCTTGTCTCTATACATGTCAGTTATAAGTTGGCAGCTGGCTGGAGCAAACATTTAAATCTTAGATCTGGGGATTTAATTAGACTCTGTAATGACTTTAAACCCTGGATTGCATGGTTTATAAATATATTTTTAAAGATAAATGATTGCAAACATCTAAACTATTGTAAGTTTCCTTTGCTGTTCTAAATGTAAAATTAGAGTGTTTTTATACTATGAATTGAAGTTTGCAAGAGGTTTAATACTCTGAGCCTGAGGTCTTAAGTGGCCTATGTCTTTCTCCAGTAAGGTCATTTGGCAGAGTACAAAATGCAGAGCTAATTCACAGCTTTCTCTCCCACCTGGACACAAAGTTATGGCTCAGTCCTTCCCTGCTGGCTGGCTCAGCTTTGACCTTTCACACTATTCCAGTCTGGAGAGTGGAGTAAAAATTTGCTGTTTAGCACTTTAAGGAAACAGGTAGTCCTGTGACCTCATGCTTTCTGGGACTTGCTTTTCTAAAGGTGCTCTAGACTTAGTAGGGCTTTTAGGGGACATTCTAAAAAAAATGTGTTATCAAAGGAAGGTTCTTCTGTGGTGTCAGCTTTCAGGGATAGTGGCTGCTCTTGCAGAATTATAGAACTATGGAATGTCAAGCAGTGACAGACCCAAGAGCTCATTTCCATTTGAGGAATCAGGGACAGAGAAGAGAACCAACCTGCCACAGTGACTAAGGCCCTTTAATGTCCAGTCCAGTTCTTTACCAGCTCAGAGAGCACTGCATTAAAAAAAAAAAAAAAACACTGTTAATTTAAAAAGAAGTTGTCCCTGTTTATTGTGAACAGCTTAATACTACTGTGTCCATATAGCTCAACCTGAGTTCAGTTTAAAAAAATGTATGTAAATGAAGGTAAAATTTCAGTGTTCACATTTTAATACATAAGGAAAACAATGGGATATGTTGGGAGAAGTAGCAAGGTAATAACAAAGTGTTCACAAAAATGGATGGTAAAGCTGGATTCCCAAGGTTTCAGCACTTAATTTGCCATTATTACAGTTCGGGATTTGGGTACATTAATTACCCTTACTGTGCCTTTGTTTCCTCTGTGTAGAATGGGAAAAGTATTAGTAGATACCTTGTGGAATTGAGGATGAAATTAATATATGTTGAATGCTTAGTACAGTACCTGATACTCAATAGATTTATATAAGGGTTAGGTATTTCTATTATTAGTTGGATAAGACTAGACATCTTAATCTCTGTGAATGTTTGTCATTTGGTAAATCAAGGGCATTACCTATATTATAAAGTTTTTATTAACTTTTAAATGATATATAACATAAATTACATATAATATGTATTATATAATACAACACACACACTCCTAGCAAAATGGTTGACAATTAGTAGTCAGAAATGTTGACATTTTCTCACTAAAGAGAATATATTATGTTTCCTTTAAAGTGTATATAATTGATTTGTTTTTATTTTTGAAAGTATGTATTTACATGGGTGAGGGATAAAAAAATCAAAGTCTATAGTAGGAAGCCCAATATTTAACCACTTTGTTTATTCAGTTTTCCTTACCCACTAGCATGGATAACATTTTTTATGATTGTGTATACATCTTTATAAACTTGTTTTATGCATATATAAATGCATAGTTTTATTTTATTTTTTAATTTGCCTCACATGTGTAACATCTTACCAAAACTGTTCTGCATCTTTACTTTTTCCTTAATATATCTTGGAGCATTTGACATAATGTAATATAGGGAGCCCTTTCCTTTTAAAAATTTACAGCTACATAACAGCCCATTGCAAAGCTATGCTATTATTTTATTATTAAGTAGTGCCCCATTGATGGTCTTCTAAATTGTTTACAGACTTTTGCTATTAGAAGCAATGCTACAATGAGTACATTTACAAAGATCGCTTTGCACCACGGAAGGCATCTGTAGAATAAATTCTAAGAAATGAAATTGTTGGATGAAGGGCATATATATTTAGTTTGTCCAGTTGTCCTCCAGGAAAATTGTATAGATTTACACTAAACATCAGGTATTATATAACTTCTGAATTTTGCCAAGCCAGTCTGAATACATGAAAAATGCTACCGCTATGTATTCTTATTTGCATATTTTTCTTATGATAGTGAATAAGAATTTTGCCATTGTTTAATGAAAATTGTGCTTTCTTTTTTGTGTCTTCTTTGTATTAGGACACCAGTCTTGATTTCTTAGGAACTACAGAAAATTTAAGGATGTGAACTCTTTATCTATATTATGATTAGCAACTGGTTTTCCCAGCTTAACTATTATTTATTGATTCTGGTTTTACCCCATACAGACATACTAAAATGCTTTTATATAGTTGAATTCTTAAATTTTCTCTAACATGAATTTTGAATTAGTGATGGAAAGACTTCTTATTCTAAGGATACATAAGAGCCTACCCATTTTTAAAAAAAATATTTTTATGATTTGCTTTTTTCATTTTTTAAATCAAAAGTAATTTTTATCTGTATTTTTATCACAGTTTATTGGGATTTATATTACCCACAGTTGTTTAAATGTTAATATCATCATTTACCAGCATATAGAAAATGCCAAATGTATATTTGTTGAATTAAATTGCATAAGGTCTTCTCGCTTAAAAATATTTTTTTATTCATTATTTAATACTGTGTAAAATAGCATCTCTTCATTAAAGCCTGTTTTTATGTCTTGAGTGTTGTATTCTACATAATTGCCACACCCATTATGAATGGTGCTGTCCTCCATTATGGCACATGTTACAACCTACTTATCTTCACACAGTTCCATGATCTCCTCAAAGGCAGCTACTTTGAAAATTTTATCTTTGAAATGATCAGTATAACAATACACCTGCCTAGCTTATTATACGTCATAAGTCATTGTGGAATGAATGACATGAAAATCACATTTTTATTTGTACTATTAAAGTTGAGATAAACTTTATTTAATTCAACTAGGATGGAATTTTTTATTTAAATTAAAAATAAACTTTTTTATCATTTAAATGTGGTTAGTGGAGGGAACTTTTGATTCATCTGTGTTTTGAAAATAACACACACAATGACAGCATTACTATGTTATAAGCACTATACTAAGAGAGGGGAAGATGGCAGCTAAGGGAGTGCATCTCCCCCATGCGCCGCGTCACTGTGTGGGAGAATGACGAGGTGAAACAGCTGAAGGCTGTCTTGTTGGGAAATTCCAGTGAAATTGAGGTGCTCCAGAATCTAGTAGAGGGATTTCCATCGCGCGAGGTTCGGCTGCGGGGGCTCGGACGCGGGCGATTTCTCCGCACGGAGGGTCGCATTGCCTGATCGGCAGATCGCCCCGCGGCTGGAGTCTGCAGCGCTGGGAAGCAGCAAGGTGCCGGAGCGGGGGTGCAGCGATGCGGATTCTGGGGGCTCCTGCCAGAGGTGCAATGGCCGTGCTTAGTGCTGAGTTCTGGCTTTGAGATGGAGGAGAGAAGTAGTCCAGTTCGGTTCTCAACACCGGTCGGACCACAGAAGAGGACAGCGGCCGCCATCTTGGAGAGCTGATGGAATCATCCCTGTTTTCTACTGATCTCAGCTCATTCAGCTACAGAACAGGTGATTTCAGGCTGGCATTTGCCTGCGTCTCGCAGACAGATCGCTCAGGCTCAGGGCTAGAGAACCTGTGGAGGATACTCCTTGGGGCACGCTCCTAGCAAAGCATGCACCGAGCTCTGAGTGGCCGGGTTCTGGTTCCCGCAGCTGCTTTGGCCCAGGGCTGGGGAACCCGCGGAGACTGCGTATTGAAGCCAGCTCCCAGTGGAGCGTGCATCGAGCTTGAAGCGGCTGGGTTCTGACCCCCGAAACAGTTTTGGCCCAGGGCTGGGGAACACGTGGGGACTGCGTCTTTGAGCCTGCTCTCAGCAGAGCGTGCACCGAGCTCAGAGAGCTTGGAGAGGCCGGGCTCCGGCTCCCAGAGCTGCTTTGGCCTAGGGCTGGGGAACCCGCGGAGATCGCTCCTTGGAGCCTGCTCCTAGCGGAGCATGCACCGGGCTCGGAGAGGCTGGGTTCTGGCTCCCAGAGCGGCTTTGGCCCAGGGACGGGGACCCCGCGGTAACTGCTTCTGGGTCTGGGTCCTGCTGGGTGCAGTGGGGGCCAGAGAGGCAGAGTGGAGCTGCCGCCTGCGCCCAGAACAGGCCAAGTGACCTGCTGGCGTGGTATCACGAAACCCCAACTGCAGCTGGGGCCAAAGAGAGTAGCCGCCTACGCCTGGAACAGGACCAGCGACCCGACGGCGCGGTAGCCAAGTCACCCCATTTGGAGTAGGGGCTGTGTCGAACCGCCGTCTGAGCCTGCAAGGTAGGCAGACCTGCGACCCACTGGCAGGACAGGCCCGGTAGCCTGCCAGCGTGGTGGACACCTAGCACCGAGGCAGCCACGTCACACTGGTTGGAGTGGGGGTGGAGCAGAGCCGCCGCACGTGTCCGGAAAAGGCCCAGCGACCCATTGGAGAGGCAGTCAGGTACCCCCATTGGGAGTGGGGACTGAGCAGAACTGCCGCCCGAGCCCGCAAGGTAGGCAGACCTGCGACCCACTGGAAGAACAGACCTAGAGGCCTGCCAGCGTGGTAGACACGTCACACCGATTGGAGTAGGGGCCGAGCAGAGCCACCGCCCACATCCAGATCAGGACCAACGACCTGAGGGCGCGGTAGTTACGTCACCACAATTGGAGTGGGGACAGAGCAGAGGGCAGACCTGCGACCGACCACCGTTGTAGACAGATCACCCTAATTAGAGGAGGAGCACAGCCACTACCCGTCCTGCAAGGGAGATTTTCCAACTATACAAGAGCAGTATAAATAAATATGGGGGGCTGGGGATGTGGCTCAAGCGGTAGCGCGCTCGCCTCACATGCGTGCGGCCTGGGTTCGATCCTCAGCACCACATACCAACAAAGATGTTGTGTCTGCCAAAAAACTAAAAAAAAAAATTAATAAATATTAAAAATTCTCTCTCTCTCTCACTCTCTCTCCTCTCTCACTCTCTCTTTAAAAAAAATAGGGGGAAAATTTCAAAAACACAACAGGTTCACCAAGCAGAAAGAAACGTGAGCAGAATGAAAAGACAAGGAAAGAAAGGACCACAAGCAATGCAGGTCAACTCAACTATAGAAGAGGTAATAGCTGCAACAGATGGAATGTCAGATAAAGAGTTCAGGATATGCATGCTTCAGATGATCTGGAGTCTCAAGGAAGACATGAGACAGCAAAATCAGACAATGAAAGATCACTTTGACAAGGAACTGCATAAACAAATCCAGGAAGCAAAAGATCAATTACACAGGGAGATAGAGGTAATAAAAAACAAACAAATAGAAATCCTAAAAATGCAGGAAGCAATAAACCAACTTAAAAACTCAATTGAGAATACTATCAGCAGAGTAGATCACTTAGAAGATAGAACATCAGACAATGAATACAAAGTATTTCAACTTGAAAAGAACATAGACAGCTCAGCAAGACTGCTAAGAAACCATGAGCAGAACATCCAAGAAATATGGGATAACATTAAAAGACCAAACTTAAGAGTCATTGGGATACAGGAAGGCACAGATCTCCAAACCAAAGGAATAAACAATCTATTCAATGAAATAATATGAGAAAACTTCCCAGACTTGAAGAATGAGACAGAATCCCAAATCCTAGAAGCCTACAGGACGCCGAAAGTGCAAAATCATAAGAGATCCACACCTAGACACATTATAATGAAGATGCCCAACATACAGAATAAGGAGAGAATTTTAAAAGCTACAAGAGAAAAGAAGCAGATTACATTTAGGGGTAAACCAATCAGGATAACAGCTGATCTCTCAACACAGACTCTGAAAGCTAGAAGATTCTGGAATAACATATTTCAAACACTGAAAGAAAATGGGTTCCCACCAAGAATCGTATATCCGGCGAAATTAAGCTTCAGGATGGAAGATGAAATTAAAACCTTCCACGATAAACAAAAGTTAAAAGAATTCGCAGCTAGAAAACCATCTCTTCAAAAAATCCTTGGCAAAACATTACAGGAAGAGGAAATGGAAAATAACAATGAAAACCAACAGTGGGAGGTAGGACAGTAAAGGGGGGAAAGTAATCAAAGAGGAAAACAAATCAGGTTTAGTAACATTAATAAACAAATATGGTTGGAAGAACAAACCATATCTCAATAATAACCCTAAATGTTAATGGCTTAAACTCACCAATTAAGAGACACAGGCTAGTTGAATGGATCGCAAAACAAGACCCAACAATATGCTGCCTACAGGAGACGCAATTGTTAGGAAAAGATATACATAGACTGAAGGTGAAAGGTTGGGAAAAATCATATCACTCATATGGACTGCGGAAACAAGCAGGAGTGTCCATACTCATATCTAATAAAATAGATTTCAAGCCAAAGTTAATCAAAAGGGATAAAGAGGGACACTACATACTGCTCAAGGGAACCATATACCAACAAGACATAACAATCATAAATATATATGCCCCAAACAATGGTGCAGGTATGTTCATCAAGCAAACTCTTCTCAAGTACAAGAGTCTAATAGACCACCATACAATAATCATGGGAGACTTCAACACACCTCTCTCACCACTGGACAGATCTTCCAAACAAAAGTTAAATAAGGAAACTATAGAACTCAATAACACAATTAATAACCTAGACTTAATTGACATATATAGATTATACCACCCAACATCAAGCAGTTACACTTTTTTCTCAGCAGCACATGGATCTTTCTCAAAAATAGATCATATATTATGTCACAGGGCAACTCTTAGACAATATAAAGGAGTAGAGATAATACCATGCATCTTATCGGATCATAATGAAATGAAACTGAAAATGAATGATAAAAGAAGGAAGGAAAAATCATGCATCACTTGGAGAATGAACAATAGGTTACTGAATGATCAATGAGTTTTAGAAGACATCAAGGAGGAAATTAAAAACTTCTTAGAGTTAAATGAAAACACAGACACAACATATCGGAATCTATGGGACACATTGAAAGCAGTTCTAAGAGGAAAATTCATTGCTTGGAGTTCATTCCTTAAAAAAAGAAAAAAACAACAAATAAATGATCTCATACTTCATCTCAAAATCCTAGAAAAAGAAGAGCAAAACAACAGCAAAAGAAGTAGAAGGCAAGAAATAATTAAAATCAGAGCTGAAATTAATGAAATCAAAACAAAAGAAACAATTGAAAAAATTGACAAAACTAAAAGTTGGTTCTTTGAAAAAATAAATAAAATCGACAGACCCTTAGCCATGCTAACGAAGAGAAGAAGAGAGAGAACTCAAATTACTAGCATACAGGATGAAAAAGGCAATATCACAACAGACACTTCAGAAATACAGAAGATAATCAGAAATTATTTTGAATCCTTATAATCCAATAAAATAGAAGATAGTGAAGGCATAGATAAATTTCTTAAGTAATATGATCTGCCCAGATTGAGTCAGGAGGATATTGACAACCTAAACAGACCAATTACAATAGAGGAAATAGAAGAAACCATCAAAAAGACTACCAACTAAGAAAAGCCCAGGACCGGATGGGTATACAGCAGAGTTTTACAAAACCTTTAAAGAGGAACAAACACCAATACTTTTCAAGCTATTTCAGGAAATAGAAAAAGAGGGAGAACTTCCAAATACATTCTACGAGGCCAACATCACCCTGATACCTAAACAAGACAAAGACACTTCAAAGAAAGAAAACTACAGACCAATATCTCTAATGAACCTAGATGCAAAAATCCTCATTAAAATTCTGGCGAATCGGATTCAAAAACATATCAAAAAAATTATACACCATGATCAAGTAGGATTCATCCGTGGGATGCAAGGCTGGTTCAATATACGGAAATCAAAAAAATGTTATTCACCACATCAATAGACTTAAAAATAAGAACCATATGATCATCTCGATAGATGCAGAAAAAGCATTCGACAAAGTACAGCATCCCTTTATGTTCAAAACTCTAGAAAAATTAGGGATAACAGGATCATACCTCAACATTGTAAAAGCAATCTATGATAAGCCACATGCCAGCATCATTCTGAATGGAGAAAAATTGAAGGCATTCCCTCTAAAATCTGGAACAAGACAGGGATGCCCTCTCTCACCACTTCTGTTCAACATAGTCCTCGAAACACTGGCCAGAGCAATTAGACAGACGAAAGAAATTAAAGGCATAAAAATAGGAAAAGAAGAACTTAAATTATCACTATTTGCAGATGACATGATTTTATACCTAGCAGACCCAAAAGGGTCTACAAAGAAACTATCAGAGCTAATAAATGAATTCAGCAAAGTGGCAGGATATAAAATCAACACGCATAAATCAAATGCATTCCTGTATATCAGCGACAAATCCTCTGAAACGGAAATGAGGGCAACTACTCCATTCACAATATCCCCCCAAAAAATAAAATACTTGGGAATCAACCTAACAAAAGAGGTGAAAGACTTATACAATGAAAACTACAGAACCCTAAAGAGAGATATAGAAGAAGACCTTAGAAGATGGAAAAATATACCCTGTTCATGGATAGGCAGAACTAACATCATCAAAATGGTGATATTACCAAAATTTCTCTATAAGTTCAATGCAATGCCAATCAAAATCCCAACAGCATTTCTTGTAGAAATAGATAAAACAATCATGAAATTTATATGGAATAATAAAAGACCCAGAATATCAAAAACAATGCTAAGCAGGAAGTGTGAATCAGGCAGTATAGCAATACCAGACTTCAAACTATACTACAGAGCAATAGTAACAAAAACAGCATGGTACTGGTACCAAAACAGGCGGGTGGACCAAGGGTACAGAATAGAGGACACAGTAACCAATCCACAAAACTACAACTATCTTATATTTGATAAAGGGGCTAAAAGCATGCAATGGAGGAAGGATAGCATCTTCAACAAATGGTGCTGGGAAAATTGGAAATCCATTTGCATCAAAATGAAACTGAATCCCTTTCTCTCGCCATGCACAAAAGTTAACTCAAAATGGATCAAGGAGCTTGATATTAAATCAGAGACACGGCGTCTGATAGAAGAAAAAGTTGGCTATGATCTACATACTGTGGGGTCGGGCTTCAAATTCCTCATTAGGACACCCATAGCGCAAGAGTTAACAACTAGAATCAACAATTGGGACTTACTCAAACTAAAAAGTTTTTTCTCAGCAAAAGAAACAATAAGAGAGATATACAGGGAACCTACATCCTGGGACAAATCTTTACTCCACACACTTCAGATAGAGCCCTAATATCCAGAGTATACAAAGAACTCAAAAAATTAGACAATAAGATAACAAATAACCCAATCAACAAATGGGCCAAGGACCTGAACAGACACTTCTCAGAGAAGGACATACAATCAATCAATAAGTACATGAAAAAATGCTCAACATCGCTAGCAGTCAGAGAAATGCAAATCAAAACCACCCTAAGATACCATCTCACTCCAGTAAGATTGGCAGCCATTATGAAGTCCAACAACAAGAAGTGCTGGAGAGGATGCGGGGAAAAGGGTACACTTGTTCATTGTTGGTGGGACTGCAAATTGGTGCAGCCAATTTGGAAAGCAGTATGGAGATTTCTTGGAAAGCTGGGAATGGAACCACCATTTGACCCAGCTATTCCCCTTCTCGGTCTATTCCCTAAAGACCTAATAAGAGCATGCTACAGGGACACTGCTACATCGATGTTCATAGCAGCACAATTCACGATAGCAAGATTGTGGAACCAACCTAGATGCCCTTCAATAGATGAATGGATAAAAAAATGTGGCATTTATACACAATGGAGTATTACTGTGCATTAAAAAATGACAAAATCATATAATTTGGAGGGAAATGGATGGCATTAGAGCAGATTATGCTAAGTGAAGCTAGCCAATCCTTAAAAAACAAATGCCAAATGACTTCTTTGATATAAGGGGAGTAACCAAGGACAGGGTAGGGACGAAGAGCTTGAGAAGAAGATCAACATTAAACAGGGATGAGAGGTGGGAGGGAAAGGGAGAGAGAAGGGAAATTGCATGGAAATGGAAGGTGATCCTCAGGGTTATACAAAATTACATATAAGAGGAAATGAGGGGTAAGATAAGAATAATACAAGTGGAAGAAATGATTTACAGTAGATGGGGTAGAGAGAAAAGAGGGGAGGGGAGGGGAGGGGAGGGGAGGGGGATAGTAGAGAATAGGATAGACAGCAGAATACATCAGACACTAGAATGGCAATATGTAAATCAATGGAAGTGTAACTCATGTGATACAGCAATCTGTATACAGGGTAAAAATGGGAGTTCATAACCCACTTGAATCAAACTGTGAAATATGATATATTAAGAACTATGTAATGTTTTGAACGACCAACAATAAAAAAAAATAAGCACTATACTAAAATTCTGGCATATTTGCTCTTATTTAATTACTTACAACAATACTATCATCTCTATTTTATAAGTAGAGGAATGCCAATGTTTAATGTCTTATATTGGAGATTAAAAAAATCTCTTACTCAAAGTCATAGGTATTGATGAAGCCAGGCTTTGAAGCCCAATAGTAGTCTTCATTCAGTTCCTGGGGTGATCTCTAGGACTAACTTCCTCCTGACCTTGTTGAGTTCATCCTCCTAAAACAACTACTGTTTGGGACTTCAAGAAGAAAGAGAGTGAGGGTTTCCCACATTACTTGACTCCTTAAAACATTGGCATCTAAAGGGAAGTTACTAATTTTCATGCTAAAATTCAGAGAAGCAAGTGGAGTGCTTCATACTTAGTGTTAACCTGAAAACCACAAAAGAATGTTTTGGTCATGTCATGACCACCAAAGCTCACTATTCCAATGCACTTCTAGATTTTAGGCCTCCTAAGGGTTGACATATATACATGACATTGCCTTTATTACAAACCTGCAGGTTTCTGGGACCATACACTCTTTAAGACTGATACTGCCTGTGAGGAAAAGTTATTATAATTAAATTCAGTTCAACGACCGAATTTATAATTTTCATTGCTTTTCTACATATAGCACAATTAAAATACCTCCTCGTCCCCTTCTGTGTCCTGCCCTGACAGGTAGGTGTGTGTGTGTGTGTGTGTGTGTATGTGTGTGTGTGTGAAAAAGAGAGAGAGGGTGTGGAGTGATAAAACTAGTTGAAGTTCCTAAAGTAATTGTATGAAGAAAAAGGTTTTTTAGTTTTTCTCTTAATATTTTAATTTTGGAGGACATAAAATAATGAATTGCACGAGGAAGAAACATTGGACCAATGTATGATTTGGACTAACTTCAAAATGGAAGTCATTTTCCTCATGTAGAAATGAATGCCACAAAAAAGCCTCAAAATTCTGTTATATGAAATCAGTGATACATGATACAGTGCAAGGAGAGAGACCAAAAACATGACACGAGGGAGTATGTGTTAAATCAATTGAAAAATTGTTGGATAAATAATCACTATTTGTTTTTTAAAAAATGCATGTAGCAAAAAATTCTATTCTGAAATTTTAACTTTTTTTTTAAAGAGAGAGAGAGAGAGAGGGGAGAGAGAGAGAGAGAGAGAGAGAGAGAGAGAGAGAGAGAATTTTTAATATTTATTTTTTAGTTCTCGGCGGACACAACATCTTCGTGTGTATGTGGTGCTGAGGATCGAACCCTGGCCGCACGCATGCCCCAAATTTTAACTTTTTTAGTTTTATATTTTGACATCCTATGAAACTTAGCATTTCATTAATTATCTATTCATAATTCACATATCGGTATGTTTAAACACATGGTAAACTAAAAAGTAATGTGGATTAAGAAATTAAAAATCAACCCAAACATTGGTCACTCTAGAAAAACAGACACAGATGTAAGTAACAGATAATTTAACAGAAAATGATGCTTTTCCAGGCCAGAAGTGCTATAGCTATCTTCTTCAAACAGGTGAGCAAGTAAACATCTCATTCTTCCCTGGAGTATCTAAGTCACTCTTAAGTCGGAAAACAATATCTGACATAGTTCTACGGCTTCAAATATGGGGTTTCTGAAAACTGCTCTACCCTTGTCTTGACTTTGGCCTTTCCTAGAAAACAGGATAGAGAATCTATTTTGCTGCCCATATACATTTCCACACAGTTCTGCTTTTATGTTTACAAAAACCCTACCTCATTTTAATTTCTCTTGCACTGTATCCTTCTTTTCACTCTTACAGAACTCTGTTTATCCTTTGTTTGATGAGATGCCCCAGATATTGCTAAGTATCAGTAAACCAACTATGTCCTTAGTGGTTATAAACTGATTGGGATGAAAAGGTGGCTAAAGATATGTCTGGTATACCGGGAAAATTAGTGATGCAGCACATAGGGAAAAGGGTTTCAGATTGGGTGAAAACGTGTGTAGGATTAATTCACAAACTCAGTGACATGTGATCCTTTTTTTTTTTCCATTTGCTCCAGGTGCACAGCAAACTTAGCTCTAAATATGCAAATAACCAAGAGAGAAAGCAAATCAGTTTCAAAGCTTACAGTCATTAAGACAAAAACAAGCCACTCACCTAGGAAAAGTCAATTCTCCCTGTCACTGAGATTAAAAAAAAAAAATGTCCTCATCAAGAGAGTCTGTGATGAATGAACTAGACTCTTAACTGTATCTCTAAGTTGAGTACAGATGCAATATGTTGCACAAAGCAACTACTATTACTGAAATTCCTCAGGAGGAAAGAGCTCAGTCCTGCCTGTACCTAGAGTGATCACATCCCCTGTCCTACTCTAATGTTGTCACTCTCGCCATTAGCTCTTCCTCTGTGAAGTGATAGAGGACCTGGTCTAAGAGTGTGCCCTTATCACTTGTACCTGCTGGATTAGCAGCAACATGGAAATTAAGGAAAAATTCACAGGCAGTTCCCATTTGCCCACTTATTCCATTTTCCACGATTTCTCCCAGAGCCTTGGCATTGTTAGAGGAATAAAATATAATAGAATAGTCTGTTCAAGCAACCCCTATTATATTCCTAATATGATTCAAGCAGTCAAAAAGTACCAACTCATTTTTTTTCTCAAGGATATATACAAATAAAAGCAGAAAACTTTACACTAAAGGATATAGGTGCTCTCCAAAAATTTATATAGAAAGTCAAATAAACCTTCAAAAGAGAATGTGCTTGTAGTTAATTTGGGTATAATCTTGGGGCTCTTAAAATAATATTTTTATTTAAATCATAGTCATTTTGAAAGAGAAGGAAAAAAAATATATAATTCAAGAGATAAAACATGAAAAAATAAATGCATTGTAACCTTAGAATCTTGCCCTTAGAGGACACAGAAAAAAAATTAAAGAGATTACAACAAGATAAGTATGAATCATCTACATTTTTAAAATAAAATTTGTTGTAATTTTTATCAAGTAAGTCTGAAGGGAAAAAACTGTCAGACTTATTAAAATATTTTCTGATTTTTTTCTTATTTGAATCCTCATGCTTATTAAAATGAAAAAAACATTGAATTGTGCTAGTGACTTTAGCTTGCATTGATATTTTCAAATTTTTTGAAAGTTTTGAGGAATTGTACACACTGTTATTTTCATCTGATAATGTTATTGTTCTTAGAAATTATTTGACTGCATTATCTATCAACCAACCAAATAATTTTTTTGATGTTAGGAACTTAAAAGATTAAATCAAGAAAAAAGACTTGTAAGTTTCAAGCCTTAAGTCCCTGTCACAAAGGATCTTGTGACAAAATTGAGGAGACACTTAGTTTATTATTTATAATTATTAAATGTCAATGCACACCTATTTAATGAGTGCCAACTATGGACAAGCAATTTCCTAGGTGCCTAGTGACTTGATGGTGAATGTATCTTTTAGAACATTGGCAAGAAAAAGATGGAATATTTAGATTGGATAATTGTAGAAGCTATTTACAAAACTGAGTGTAAAGGTTTTAAGGAAGTCATCAAAAGATTGTGCGGTACAAGGGTTAGCATTGAGAGCTCTGTGGGTGGAAGAAATTTGATGGATATAACAATGTATGTCCGATTGGAAAGAAGGAAGTAAGAGACACGTATGATGTGCCTGGAAAGGAAAGAAAAAATATGCTGTTTTCATTGTAGTATTTTAAATGTACACGCAAGGTCTTGATACATTTGTATTTGTATTTTTGGTAGGGAGAAATTAACAGATGTGCAGAAAAGACAGAGGATTAAAGGAGTTCAAAGGAGTTCTAACTGCCGATGCTATGTTTGTAGTACAAAAGAAAATAAATTGCACTAAATGTGTTCGTTTTCCACTGTGACAAATACCTGAGGTAATCAAGTGAGAAGAAGGAAAGGTTTATTTCAGCTTAACAGTTTTGAAGGTTTTAGTTGGTGGTTGATTGGCCTGTTGCTTGAGGCCTGTGGTGAGGTAGGACATTGTGATGGGATTATGTGACAGAGGAGGCCTTGACCTCATGGCAGCCAGGGAGAAAAGAGGGGAAGGAGACAAGGGTCCCAACATCCTTTTCAAAGGCATGCCTGCAATGACCTAGCTTCCTTCCACTAGTTCCCAGCTCCAAACTTTTCATGACTTCATTAGTATCATTGGCTGGGGCTCAGGATCCTAACATGGGCCTTTGGAGAACACTTATCCAAAATATAAGACCAAAAGATACTGAAAAAAATTTAATGGAAAACAGATTGAAATTAATGGTAGCTGAATAAGAAGAAGATGGAATTTTTTTAAAAAATAAAACTAAAGATATGTGATAGTATCCACTGGAATAATTAATAATGGAAGTACAGTTGCTTTATAGTTGGGATCAGAATGTTAATCCTTGAGATAATTTTTCTGATTCCCAGTTTAAAATTCTTTCATTGCACTATTACATCCAAAGTGATTCATTGATCTTCATTTAGAATTTGTACTTTGTACCTTGAATCAATATACAACTAGTATAATTCCTAATATTTGGAGAACTTACAATTTAATACAAATGAGAATGAGGCAAATAAGTGCTTGTTTTTGCTATTTAATCCTAACTTCAAAGAACAGGAAATAATGTCACCACATTTTCATGTTTATGGCCCCATAGTCAAAATCATAAAATAAATGAAACTCAGCGCTATATAAATTATCCCAAATGCATAGATTCAATGCAATTTTATATATTGAATTAGGCATGATTTTTTAAAAAATAAGATGTCTTTTAGAACTCATAAATGACAGAGGCCCTTTCTTTGAATTAAGGAGCTTAAATTCATAACTTAATTATCTTAGTTTCAATTCCTCACTTGTCTTTACTAGGGGTAGACTTCATATTGCTTTTATACAATTAATTTCTCTGTGTCTTATGTTTTCATGTTTATGGTTTGTATAAATATAATTAAAATATTTAATTGCAATTTAGGATTATCATGTGCACAGTGTTCCCTTACCATTAATTCACTTGGGAGCAAGAGGTATTCAGAAGTAATTATCCTTTTTAAAGAGAAATACCCTCATTTGTAACTGAAATGTAGAATTATGATGTGAATGAAACAGTATTAATGTTCCTTAAAAAAGTAAAAATAGAACCATTATATGATCCATCAATTTCACTTCTGGGGTAAATAGCCACAGGAAATGAAATAACTGTTTTAAAGAGACACTTGTGATTCTATGTTCATTCTAAACATTAATCATAATACCCAAGAAATGGAAGCAAACTAAGTTGTCAGTCAACAATGAACTGACACAGCTCAGGTGTATTCTACAATTGCAATTAAATATTTTAATTATATTTATATAAACCATAAACATGAAAACATAAGACACAGAGAAATTAATTGTATAAAAGCAATATGAAGTCTACCCCTAGTAAAGACAAGCGAGGAATGGAAACTAAGATAATTAAGTTATGAATTTAAGCTCCTTAATTCAAAGAAAGGGCCTCTGTCATTTATGAGTTCTAAAAGACATCTCATATATAATCTCCAATTTGAGATACACACACACATACACACACACATATACATACACACATACACACACACACACACACACATATATATATATATACATACATATACTACATATACACATACATATGATATATTTATAAGAACACACACTACTTTTGGAGATCTGTACAAACACATACTTTTATTAAAATTAAGATCTTTTCAATGAACATTGGTCTGTTGAAAATAACTTTTCATTGATTTTCGTATTTAAAACAGCCTAGAAATCACCCTTTATAGCTTAATCATAGAATATTATTCAACCTTAAAAAATAAGATCATGGATTCCAACCTTGATAGTTTGGCAAGAACTGAGAAGAAGTTCAACAAGTTTCAACTGTGACCAACTCTCTTAGGAGACCCAAAGAGAAAATCACATCAATAAATCCTGTGATCAGATTATTTGCTTGTGATTTTGAGCACCTTAGCTAGGAGTGACTTTCTCTTTTAATCTTTTATTATTATTCATTACTTTATTTTTCTTTATTGTTTTAAACATTTTAAAATTTGATTTCTTTCCCATTTTTTCCTTTTACCCTTTTTATTTGTGTACACACCCAAAAGAACAACACAAGGGATCAATGAATTTCTATTTTTAGTTATTCCTTTTCATTCTTCTGTTTTTATTTATCTATTTTTATTTATTCAATCTCTCTCCCTTTCACTTTTTTCCCCAATGCTGGGGAGCAAGTCCAGGGCCTTATGCACCCTGGTGTCAGACTCAGCTGAGAGGAAGTAAGCCCAATTCCAGTCGTAACAGAGTTGCCCCTGAACTCTAGTAGACACTCTATTTAAAGAAAAGGGAAGACATAGTCCTAGCTGTTAACTGGTTGACAGGCAGGCTGAGGTCCAGCTTCTCAGCAGATACTTCCACAGTAGCTATAAAGAAGAAAATTTAATGGTGGTTAGCAATGGTGGTTATGTGGATTTTCTTTGTGAATCATAGCTACATTTATTCTGTTTGTATAGGGTTTATAATATTGAAGGTGAATCTCACAGAGAAAAAGCTGTGATTCAGCCTCTTCTTCCCCCTGTAAAGTACCCTAGATCTGTACCAGTCTCTAATCAGAGGATAAGAGCTTCAGGTCTTTCAACATAATTGGAGCAACTAGCATCAGAATTGCTTTCAAGTAACAGAGCTGCTATCAAATGTGCCTGTGGAAACCTCCAGCATCTAATATGGGGTACCACTCCATAGTACATGTGGTATACCTCTGCTGCCTACATCACATCTGCCTAAAGTACCTTGCAAAGATTGTGGGTTTGTCTGACTACAATATAGAAAGTTCTGTGTACATACCTATAAATCACATCCCAGGGAGCTACAAGTAAATTACACTGTGCAGTTAAGTTGGAAATAAACCCATCAATATACAAAACACTGATAACCCATGTCACACTGGTGGAAGAAAGCTCCATGCTGAAGAAGACAGTACAAAAAAGTGGAAGAGATGTCCACCCCAATAGATGTATAAGTCTCAATGTGGAAATGAACAAATGAACAAAATATAAGAAAGAAGATAATATGTCACCTCCTAAAGTTCATAACTCCATAGTACTCCAAAGTAATAGATTCCAAAGATACCAAAGTAAATGAAATTCTGGCCAAATAATTCAAAAGAATTATTTTTAAGAAGCTTAATGAGAGTTTTTTAAAAAATGAAAATAAACAGTGGGATAAGTTGAATGCAGGATATAAATCATTTCAATAAAGAAATGGATATTTTGAAGAAGAACCAAATAGAAATCTTAGTAAGTCAGAGTGAAAACCTCAGTTGAAAGCCTCAACAATAGACTAGATCAAGCAGAAGAAAAACTATCAGAGCTTGAGGACAAATCTGCAATAATATTACAATCAGACACCAATAAGGGGGAAAAAGAATGAAGAATACAAGATTACTGAGACACCATTAAAAGATCAAATGCCCACATAATTATCATTGGGAGCTACAAGCTATGGGCACAGAAAAACTATCAGTGAAATAATTGCAGAAGAATTTCCAAATTCTTGAGAAAGATATGGATATCCAGATACACAAGGCATTTAGAACTCGAAAATAACATGACCAGAAGAGAACCTATCCACAGTATATCATAATTGCCAAAAATAATAAAGAATAACAGTAAAATATATTAAAGGTACAAGAGAAAAATACCAAGTCACATTTAGAGGAAAACCATTTGGAATAACTGCAGATTTCTAGCAAAAACACTACAGGCCAGGAGAGCATGAAATAGTATGCTTCAAGTTCTGGAAGAGAACTGCCAACCAAGATTACTATACTCAGTGTGATGATACTTCAGAATCAAAGAGAAATAAAGAACTTCCAAGATAATAATACACTAAAGGAATTCATGAATGCTATGTCAGCATTATAGAAGATGCTTGAAGTAATTCTCTATATCCAGAGAAGGAAGAAAAATAAGCACAATCATGAGAGAATAGGAAAGAATAAGTCCCTTTGGAACAGTAGATACACAAATGAAAAAAAAGGAAATAATCAAATGTTATTAATATGCTAAACCATCACATTTCTAGAGTGAATAAAAGATGAAGAAATGAACATAGAATATTCAAAGCAACCAGAAGAAAAACTAGGACCAATCACATAGCTTTCAGTAATAATTATATAAGCAAATTGTCTAAAATCTTCAATTAAAATTCACAGATGCATGAATGGATTAAAAACCAATATCAAACAATGTGCTGCATACAAGAAACCCATCTCACCTGAAAAGACAAAAACAGACTGATAATAAAAAGTAGGAGAAGATAATCCAATCAAATAGAATCACAAAGCAAGCAGGATTAGCAATAGTTATATCCAGGAAAAAAATTTATGACAAAAATCAGAAGGGGAAAAGGATATCATTAAATAGTGATCAAGGGGACAAATACATCAAGAAGTTATAAAAATTATATGTGTATCAAATGTCAGCAAAGTCTATTGGAGATAAAAGGAGAGAGAGGAGCCAACATCGTGGGAGATTTCAATACCCCTACTTTCACCAATAGATCATCCAGAATCCAACTCCCAAATCAACAAAGAAACAACAGATTTAAATTACACTATAAATCAAATGGATGTAACCTACATACAGCTATAGAATATTACATCTAATAATAGCAGAACACACATACTCTTCATCAGCACTGAAACTTTTTCCAAAACAGATCAAAACAAATCTTTACATATTTTTTTAAATGAAATAATTTCTCACATATTGTCAGGTTGCAATAGAATAAAATTAGAAATCAACAGCAATGGGAACTGCAGGAATTATACAAACATGGATATTGAATAACACATTACCAACAGTGGGCATTGAAAAAGTCAGAGAGGAAATTTAAAATATAGGTATTTTAAATTTAATATACAAATTTAAAATATAAAATATTGAACCAACAGTGGGTCATTGAAAAAGTCAGAGAGGAAATTTAAAAATTCCTTGAATGAAACATAAGTGGAAATACAACATAACCAAATATGTAGTATATATCAAAAGCAGCACTGAGGAACTTTTATTGAAATGAGCTCCTACATAAAAAAATAGAGATTTCAAATAAATAATCTAATGATGCATCTCTAAATCTTAGAGAAACAAGAGCAAACCAACCCCCAAATCAGTAGAAAAAAATAAATAATTAAGACCAGTGAAGAAAATAAATACAACAGAGAATAAAAGAACAACACAAGGGATCAATGAAACTGAGTTGCTTCTTTGAAATGGTAAATTAAATTGATGAACCTTAGCTAAATTAACCAAAAGAGAGAGATAGAAGACCCAAATAAATAAAATTAGAGATGAAAAGGAGACATTATGACAGATAATCACTAAAATTCAAGATCTCTAGGGAGTATATTTTAAAAGTATATGCCAATAAGTTAAAAAATCTAGAAGAAATGGAAAAATTCTGAGTACATATGACCTACTAAAATTCAACCAAGAAAATATAAACAAAATAGCTCAAACATAAGTAATAAGACTGAAGTAGTAATAAACATTTTCCCAACAAAGAATAGCCCTAGACAAGATATATTTACTGCTGAATTTTATGAGTCTTCTTTTCTTTCTGTTCTTTTATTAGAAGTACTAGAGATTGAAGTGGAGACCTCATGTATGCCACGCAAGTTATCCACCACTAAGCTTTATCAGGCATTTAAAGAACAGCTAACAAATACTTCTCAAACCTATTCCACAAAATATGAATGGAAGAAACCCTTCCAAACTCATTTTACAAAGTCAATATAATCTGGTTACCAAAACTCAACAAGGACACAACATAAAAACTCCAGAACAGCATACCCCATGAGCACAGATGCAAAAATCCTCATTAAAATTCAAAATACTTTCAAATAAAACTCAACAGCACATTAAAATGGTAATGCTCTATGATCAAGTTGGTTTCATTCCAGGGATGCAAGCTTGGTTCAACATATGCAAATCAATAAATGTAAAATAGCACATAAATAGAGTCAAGGATAAAAATTCACATGATCATCTCAACAGATGTAGAAAAAGTCTTTGATAGAATTTAACATCTCTTCATGATAAAATCTTTGAGTAAATAAAGTTTAGTAAATAAGATGAGTAAATAACATAGTCTTATTCAAAATAGTAATATAAATTCTAGCTAGAGAAATTTGTGAAGAAATAGAAATAAAAGTTGTACTAGTAGAAAGGGAGAAAGTCCAAATATTCCTGTTTGCGGGTGACATGATTTTATATATAGAAAAACCTGAAGATTCCATCAAAAGGCTTTTAGAACTGACAAACTCAGCAAAGTAGAAGTTGATACAAAATCAACTACAACAGTTAGTACATTTTCCATACCCCAATGATGAATGAAAAAGAAATGAAATGAAAAAAGAAATCAGGAGAGCAATCCCTTTCACAGTAACCAGGCAAACAAAACAAAACAAAACAAAATAAAAACTCTAGTAATAAACCTAACTAAGAATTCAGAAGATGTCTACAATAAAAATTAAACATAAAAGAAGGAAATTAAATAGATGCTAGAAGGTGGAAAGACCATCCATGTTCACAGAATGGAAGAACAAATATTGTTAAAATGATCATGCTACCCAAATCCATCTACAGATTCAGTGGGATCCCTTATCAAAATATTCATGATATTCTTCATAGAACTATAGAAATAAATCCTAAAATTTATATGGAAGCACAAAGTTAACCCCCAAACCAGAGTAATACTCATCAAAAAGAACAATGCTGGAGAGACACCACTATACTTGACTTAAAATTATACCATGGAGCCATAGTAACATACATAGCATCATATTAGCATAATGATAGACCTGAAGATCAATGGAAGAGAATAGAAGACCCCTAGATAAATGCATACATCTTCAGCCAAGTGATTCTCAACAAAGGTGCCAAAAACATACATTGGAGAAAGAACAGCCTCTGCAACAAATGGTGCTGACAAAACTGGATGTCTACTTGCAGATGATTGAAACTAATCCCATCTCTCATCTTGTCCAAAAATAATCTCCAAATGGATCAAAGACCTTAATGTTAGATTTTAAACTACTATAAGAAAATTTAGAGAAACTCTTCTAGATATTGATATAAGCAATGATTTCCTGGTTGGAACTCTGGTAGACCAGGAAACAAAAAGTGATGGGGTTGCATCCAACTAACGAGCTTCTGCACAGCAAAGGCAGCAATAAACAAAATGAAATGACAAACTATAGAGTGAAGAATGTCTTTGCCATCTATTTGTCTGCCAGGGGCTTAATATTCACAATATATAAAGAAACAAAAATCCTCAACAACAACAAAATAATCCAATCAATAAATGAGCAAATAATATGAATAGACCCTTCACAAAAGAGCCAAGTACATATAAACACATGAGCCAATAAACATATAAAAATGCTCAATATCTTTAGCCATTAGGGAAATGCAAATGAAAACTACATCAAGATTCCATCTCACCCCATTTAGAATAGTTGTGATAAAAAAAATTCTAGTGATAATGTAGTCAAAAAGGAACCCTTATTCACCATTTGTGGGAGTGTAAGTTAGTATGTCCACTATGGAAAACAATATGGAGGTTTCTAAGAAAAACTGAGAAACTAAAAATAGAGATACTAAACTATCTAGTCACTGTACTCCTGGGAAAATGAAGTCAGCTTACAAAACATGGACCAAGCATACTCATGTTTATTGCAGCCCTATTCTCAAGAACCAAGATATGGAATCAGCCTAAGTGCCTCCAATAGATATATGCAATATATATTATTTAAAGAAGACTGAAGTCCCATCATTTGCTGTATCATTTTAACCATGTAAGTCAGATACAGAAATTTAAGTGTCACATGTTTTCTCTCAAAACAAAATCAAAAACAAACAAAACAAAACCCAACCAGAAAATGATGAAATGAAAGTTGAAGGGGACTCTTAGGAAATGACAAAGGCTAGTGAAGTGTTGAAATCAGGAGAGACGAAGGTGTTCATGATCAGAGCTCAATATATGCATGTATAAAAATGCCATAGTAATATCCATTTTTTGATTAATATGAGTTAGTAATTAGAAGAATAAAAATCTCTCTCTCAAGACCACATTGTAGTTAATATGATATTGGAGCCTAGCTGAAATGACTTTTATCCTGCTTCACTTAGCACTTTTCCAGCTTTATCATTAAAACTATTATAGCCCAGAAACCTATTCAGCTCTGGGAAAACCAGAAAGTTGGTCTCCTTTATAGGATAATATTTACATCTGTATGAATGCTCAAAAAAAATCTCATATTTTTTGACAACATGGATGAACTTGGAGGGCATTATGTTAAGTGGAATTAAACAGATATAGAAAGACAAGTACCACATGGTCCCATTAGATGTGGAATCTAAAAAAGTCAAACTCACAGGAATGGAGCAAAATGTTGGTGAACATGGCTTGGGGAGAGGGCATAATGGGGAAATGTGGGTCAAAGTGTATAAACTATTTAAAACAATATGGAGATTTCTAAAAAAAACTGAAAAACTAAAAATAGAGATACTATACTATCCAGTCACTGCACTGGATTAAAGAAGAATGAAGTCCCATCAAGTCAGCCTACAAAACATGGACCAAGCATACTCATGTTTATTGCAGCCCTATTCTCAACAACCAAGATATGGAATCAGCCTAAGTGCTATAAATCCTGAAGATCTACTGCACAACATGGTGACTTGTTGATAATAATGTACTGTACACTGAAATTTTCTAAGTAAAATTTTTGGTTGTTGATTGTTTGTTTTGTGATGGTACTGGATATCAAATCCAGGGCCTTATCTCTGCTAGGCAAGTGCACTACTATTGAACTACATCTCCAGCCCAAGAGTACACCTAAAGTATTCTAATCACCTACAAAAAAGGTAAACACTATGAGATAATGGATTTGTTAATTAGTTTGATTATGGTAATAATTTCACAGTGTATATGTATCTCATACAATCACTTTATATACTTTAAATTTATGCAATTTTATTTTATAATCATATATCAATAAAGTTGGAGGATAAAAAACTGCTTAACAAAGCAGAACATGCTATTCTGAAGCCTGCTAAATTTCAACTATTTTCTACTTCAGCTGCTAAAGACCTTCTTGCCTAAGTTTCAGAGGGAAGCATCTCACAGTTGTATCTTTTCACATAGATTAAAATGTTTAGGAGCTCTAGGATAAGATCTTTCCTGATTTGTCTCTACCTCACATTGTGATAAGTGCTTATATTACTTGGTATTGATTACATGTTTGTTTAACTAGCCCAGGGGAAAAAAGGAAAACAATTGATGTTTCATGGGGTCTTAAAGCCTTCAAATTATTTACCTCAAGAAAAACAGTAATTTTTAGGAAAACTGTCACTAGAGTTTGTCTCTGGGAAGCTTACACACACACTGGGGATGTTTATTTACCCCTTATATAGGCTCTGAGGAATCTATGGAGACTCATTACATTTATAAAGATATAAAAATGCTCTTTCCTAACATGTTTGCAGTGCTATTAAAGCAATATCTCTAGTAAAACTGTGTGAGAACATTACAGTGACATTTTAAAGAGGGTAGATTTTGACACAGGGCTATTTATTATAATAAAATATGTTTTTCACTGAATTTTCTTTTTTTCTCTTTTTTATTTTATTATTAACAACAGTTGTAAGGAAACTGATCAGGGCATCTTAGACATTGATAATCAGAACATACACTTAGATAATAGTACTTAAAAATGCTCCAATTTTAAATTTGTAGTAATTAAAATCTTTAAGCTGGCAGGTTTTTTTCTGATTAATGTATGCATTTCTGTACACCAAATAGTCTGTCTTAAGGTTTAACAAAGTAATGCTTTGATACCAGCCTATGTAAAAGAAATGAGGAGCAAATTTAAGGATTTGGGTTATATTTTAGTGACAAAACTCTGCTTCAGTGAGATATAATGGTCTTTGAAAAAATAGATTTTCAAAGCATAGAAAATAAATCTTACTGTAAATAACTATATAGAGTAAAATACTCTTTCAATTAATTTTGAGTGCCAAAATATACTATGCTTGTACTTGACTTTAAATTTTATTTTATTTCTTATTATAATTACAGTAAAATATCTCTTCACTATTTCAACCTAATGGATTTCCTAGATTTTGTGAGCAAGGTTTTTGTTTATAGGGACAATTTAACTGTGGGTTTCATTACATTGACTATTGACCATTCCTATTGTAGTGGATATTGTGATATTCCATACATATTTCCTCTCCAGAAATTAATGACTTCTCTTTCAAGTATTGTGTATGTAGTACGTTACTGTCTTCGTGAAGACCTTGATTATAAAAAGCCACTTTCCTGGCTCTGCTTGTATCCAAAGAGTGGCCAATAGGGGGTTTTATAAAAATTAAATTTTCTCTTTCCCAACTCCATGCAATTCACAAGGACCATCTCGGTGCCAGGGCTTCTTGAGGGTTGGTTATGGATTTTCTTGAGATTGCATCAAAGCTCAGACTCTCCATATGCCCTATCCTACTTCCTTGTTCCTATTTCCCTCTAAAAGTGTGGATCCTAAGAACAGTCCAAAGGGACCCCTCCTCCTGCTTACCTCTGTCTCAGCATTTTCTTTTGAGGAAATGGTCCTGCAACCCTCACTATAATCATGGCTTCAAGACTGTCCTCATGTGTATTCATGCATGTATTACTGCAAGTTAACCATGAATTATTTATTACCAGGAGTAAGGTGTGTTTTCTACAATCTCATAATTATAGTGATTTTTAATTACATAATTTAATTGAAAACTATCCAAAGTAAAAGCATGGAGATTTATTTCTTCTGAATAGTGTTTTTTATTGAAAATTTTATAATTAAATCACATATGAACAAAATATTATTAAAGTTTTTTAATTAAAAAAATAAATAACATTTTTTACAAACACTTTGATTCATTGAAATAAACATGCTCTTTCTCTCCACTTGAAGAAAATAAGATAGTCAGAAAAGATACATGTTGGATATGTTTAAAATATGGAAATCAATTTTAAAAAACCTCTTGTCAACAGACCCATATTCAATTGAAAGATCTTAACTCTAATCAAAAGATTATTCAAAAGCACCTAAGTTTATTATTTAATATTTTAATTAAATAGTTCAGTTTTAAGTATGGGTCATTTTTTACACAAATTTTCCCATTCAGCTAATAAACTATTGTTCCCCTGCATCAGATCACAGGACTTAGTTACTGCATAATAAAAACAAATATTGTCCTGTTTTTAGTTTTAATCTATTTAAAAAAAAATATCTTACTAGTTGGGTTGACATTCTCAAAAAGGGCTTTTAAACCATTCATAGCCTGGTGACTCAAGGAAGATAGACAACGTAGGAACATCTGATCTAGCTTAACATCTCCCATCCTGTACCAGGCAGACAAACAACATGGAACATTTGTTAAGATGCAGATTTAAATTTTATTTTGCCTGTGAAGGTGCTAGAGTCTCTAACAAGTTTTCTAGGAAAGCAGATATTGTTGCTACAAAAATCAGCAAGATCTGGACAATTAGACAATTAGCTCAGTCATCTCATTATCATTCTTAATTTTTTGTTCTGCTGCAAATTTGTACCTCACTTCTAACAAGAGGGAGCCTATTAGTTGTTATGAACCATTCCTTGTGTTAATTCTACTCTAGTTTTCCTGAGCTGTTTCTTCATATAAAACTCCTCTGATTGGGTTTATTTTATCTCCGTGCATGCATGGTTAGAGCATAGTTCTGAAGTGATTTTTGATAATATCTGATGGATTAAATTTTCCTCATTTCTACATTTTCAAACACTGAAAGACAATGGATGCCAACCAAGAATTCTGTATCCAGCAAAATTAAGCTTCAGATACGACAACGAAATAAAAATCTTTCATGATAAACAAAAGCTAAAAGAATTTGTAGCCAGAAAACCAGCATTGCAAAGCGTCTTGAGCAAAACTCTACAAGAGGAAGAAATGGAAAACAATAACCAAAACCATCAGCGGGAAGTGCCTCGGTAAAGACAGAGGACGGGGGGAAAGCTAATCATGGAGAAACAAACTAAATTAGGGGAAAAAAAGAGATAAATAATCAAACATGGCAGGTAGTACAAACCATATATCAATAGTAACTCTAAACGTTAATGGCTTAAACTCTCCAATAAAGCGACATAGGCTGGTAACATGGATTAAAAAAACAAATCCAACAATATGCTGCCTCCAGGAGACACATCTGATTGGAAAAGACATACACAGGCTCAAGGTAAAAGGTTGGGAAAAAATATACCAAGCACACGGTCCTCTAAGCAAGCAGGGGTGGCCATTGTCATATCAAATAAAATCGACTTCAAGACTAAGTTAATCAAAAGGGATAAGGAAGGACATTACATACTGTTAAAAGGAACCATTCACCAACAAGACATAACAATTATCAATATTTATGCACCAAATAATGGCGCTGCGACGTTCATAAAACAAACTCTCCTCAAGTTCAGGAATCAAATAGACCACAACACAATAATCATGGGCGACTTCAACACACCTCTCTCACCATTGGACAGATCCTCCAAACAAAAGTTGAATAAAGAAACTATTGACCTCAATATCACAATCAATAACCTAGACTTAACTGACATATATAGAATATATCAACCATCATCAAGTGGATATACTTTTTTCTCAGCAGCACATGGAACTTTCTCAAAAATAGATCATATATTATGCCATAGGGCAACCCTCAGTAAATATAAAGGGGTTGAGATAATACCATGCACTTTATCAGATCATAATGGAATGAAACTGGAAATCAATGATAAAAGAAGGAAGGGAAAATCCTACATCACATGGACAATGAAGAATACATTACTGAATGATCAATGGGTTACAGAAGACATAAAGGAGGAAATTAAAAAATTCTAGAGATAAATGAAAATACAGACACAACATATCGGAATCTATGGGACACAATGAAAGCAGTTTTAAGAGGGAAATTCATCGCCTGGAGGTCATTCCTCAAAAAAAGGAAAAACCAATAAATAAATGAGCTCACACTTCATCTCAAAGCCCTAGAAAAGGAAGAGCAAAACAATAGCAAATGTAGCAGAAGGCAAGAATTAATTAAAATCAGAGCAGAAATCAATGAAATTGAAACAAAAGAAACTATTAAAAAAATTAACAAAACAAAAAGTTGGTTCTTTGAAAAAATAAATAAGATCGACAGACCCCTAGCCATACTAACGAAGAGAAGAAGAGAGAGAACTCAAATTACTAACATATGGGATGAAAAAGGTAATATTACAACAGACGCTTCAGAAATACAGAAAACAATTAGAAATTATTTTGAAAACCTATGTTCCAATAAAATAGAAGAAAGTGAAGACATCGATAAATTCCTTAAGTCATATGATTTGCCCAGACTGAGTCAGGAGGAAACTCACAACTTAAACAGACCAATATCAATAGATGAAATAGAAGAAGCAATCAAAAGACTTCAAACCAAGAAAAGCCCAGGACCGGACTTCTATTCAACTTCTATTCAATATAGTTCTCGAAACACTGGCCAGAGCAATTAGACAGACGAAAGAAATTAAAGGCATAAAAATAGGAAAAGAAGAACTTAAATTATCACTATTTGCGGATGACATGATTCTATACCTAGAAGACCCAAAAGGGTCTACAAAAAAACTACTAGAACTAATAAATGAATTCAGCAAAGTGGCAGGATATAAAATCAACACGCATAAATCAAAGCATTTCTGTATATCAGCAACAAAACTTCTGAAAAGGAAATGAGGAAAAACACTCCATAAACAATATCCTCAAAAAAAATAAAATACTTGGGAATCAATCTAACAAAAGAGGTGAAAGACCTATACAATGAAAACTAGAGAACCCTAAAGAAAGAAATATAAGAGGATCGTAGAAGATGGAAAAATATACCTTGTTCATGGATAGGCAGAACTAACATCATCAAAATGGTGATATTACCAAAAGTTCTCTATAAGTTCAATGCAATGCCAATCAAAATCCCAATGGCATTTCTTGTAGAAATAGATAAAGCAATCGTGAAATTCATATGGAAAAATAAAAGACCCAGAATAGCAAAAACAATTCTAAGCAGGAAGTGTGAATCAGGTGGTATAGTGATACCAGATTTCAAACTATATTACAGAGCAATAGTAATAAAAACAGCATGGTACTGGTGGACCAATGGTACAGAATAGAGGACACAGAGACTAATCCACAAAGCTACAACTATCTTATATTTGATAAAGGAGATAAAAACTTGCAATGGAGAAAGGATAGCATCTTCAACAAATGGTGTTGGGAAAACTGGAAATCCATATGCAACAAAATGAAACTGAATCCCCTCCTCTTGCCATGCACAAAAGTCAACACAAAGTGGATAAAGGAGCTAGATATCAAATCAGAGACTCTGTGTCTGATAGATGAAAAAGTTGGCTCTGATCTACATATTGTGGGGTTGGGCTCCAAATTCTTTAATAGGACACACATAGCACAAGAGTTAATAACAAGAATCAACAAATGGGACTTTCTTAAACTGAAAAGTTTTTTCTCAGCAAGAGAAACAATAAGAGAGGTAAATAGGAAGCCTACATCATGGGAACAAATTTTTACTCCTCACACTTCAGATAGAGCCCTAATATCCAGAGTATACAAAGAACTCAAAAAATTAGACAATAAGAAAACAAAAACCCAATGAACAAATGGGCCAAGGACATGAACAAACACTTCACAGAGGAGGACATACAATCAATCAACAAGTACATGAAAAAATGCTCACCATCTCTAGCAGTCAGGGAAATGCAAATCAAAACCACAATAAGATACCATCTCACTCCAGTAAGATTGGCAGCCATGATGAAGTCAAACAATAGCAAGTGCTGGCGAGGATGTGGGGAAAAGGGTACTCTTGTACACTGCTGGTGGGACTGCAAACGGGTGCGGCCAATTTGGAAAGCAGTATGGAGATTCCTGGGAAAGCTGGGAATGGAACCACCATTTGACCCAGCTATTGCCCTTCTCGGACTATTCCCTGAAGAACTTAAAAGAGCACACTACAGGGATACTGCCACATCGATGTTCATAGCAGCACAATTCACAATTACTAGACTGTGGAATCAACCCAGATGCCCTTAAATAGATGAATGGATAAAAAAAATGTGGCATTTATACACCATGGAGTATTACGCAGCACTAAAAAATGACAAAATCACGGAATTTGCAGGGAAATGGATGGCACTAGAGCACATTATGCTTAGTGAAGCTAGCCAATCCCTAAAAAACAAATACCAAATGTCTTCTTTGATATAATGAGAGCAACTAAGAACAGAACAGGGAGGAAGAGCAGGAAGAAAGATTAACATTAAACAGAGACATGAGGTGGGAGGGAAAGGGAGAAAAAAAGGGAAATCACATGGTAGTGGAGGGAGACCCTCACTGTTATACAAAATTACATATAAGAGTTTATGAGGGGAATGGGATAACAAACATGGAGGGAAATGAATTACAGTAGATGGCGTAGAGAGAGAAGATGGGAGGGGAGGGGAGGGTGGATAGTAGAGGATAGGAAAGGTAGCAGAATACAACAGTCATTAATATGGCAGTATGTAAAAATGTGATGTGTAACCGATGTGATTCTGCAATCTGTATTTGGGGTAAAAATGGGAGTTCATAACCCACTAGATTCTAATGTATGAAATATGATTGGTCAAGAGCTTTGTAATATTGTGAACATCCAATAAAAAAAAAAGAACTAAAAAAAAAAAAAGAACCATTTGGTTTTTTTATCTTGATTCATCCTTTCATCAAGGAGCCAGTTCTTCTGAAGTCTGAACTCTCTTTCAAATATTTTGCAGGTAAAAATATAACTTTTATTCTCTTATTTTTTTTCTATAGGTTTTTCCTTACAAAGATGGAGGTCCACCAAATTACTCAGATAGTCTTAATCTCTGGTGTTGAATAGACAGTCTTGTCCAATAAGTGTAGCTCAGGAACTCCTTATACCATGTCAGCCTTTTTCAGCTCCTGGGGTAAATTTCATCATTCAAGGATACTTTGTTTGAGAATTTAAATTCAAATTTAAAATTCTCCAATTCTCTTGTTTATTTTATTCTTGTTTTGGTTTTTGGTTCTGATGAAACCTAGTTCTCTTTTGTGCAAGGTTGTCATTCCATGACTTCCATTAGTGATAGAACCTTGGGAGGATTGTTCTGATTATAGGATCTTATTAATTTGTCTTTCTCAGGTATGAATGACAAAAAGTCTAGGTCCTTTTAAAATAATTATCCTGTTCATTAATCCCTTCATCTTGATGATTTAATCACCTCTCTTTGGGACACTCATGCCTTTGCCATCAGGTTATGTGATATCACAGGACATAAATTTAAGAATGCTGGTCTGTATCAGTTGTCAGGTTGAAAAGGTGCTCTTATTACTTTGTGTCTTCTGACTTTTGATAGCATACTCTTTGATGTTGAACTTATTTTTGTATCATTAAAAGCTCAAAGCATTTGAAGAATACAAACAAGCATACATAAAGAGAAGGCTTTGTGTTCACTGGAGTGAAAAGCAAATAGGAATGGTCTCAAAGCCTTGTTTTGATGGTTGTTATGCCCCCCACTCAGTCAAAAAGCATAATAAGTGCATCTGGGATAAACTTTGTGTTTTCTTGAACTTCCTATCACAGAGTTGAATCAAGCAACATATGAATTTCTGTTAACAGTAAATTATATTTCTCCCCCATGTGCTAATTTTGCAAGACTGAATGTAACAGGTTTCTGTAAGTCTGTGTTTCGATGTAAATAAAATCGTAATGTTTTTTAATTGTAGTTTTTCTTCTTTCTTTGTTGGAACTCTAATCATATGGGCAGGATTTTGAGATCAGAGCTCTCTGATTTTTTAAGAAAACTTAGGCACCCCACTTTGGTACTGAAGATTTAACCTAGAAGTTCTTTATCACTGAACTACAACCCCAGCCATTTTTAATTTTCTTTTGAGACAGGTTCTCACTAAGTTGCTGAGGGCCTCACTTATTTGCTGAGACTGGCCTCAAACTTGTGATCCTTCTGCCTCAGTCTTCCAAGTTACTGGGATTACAGGCATGCACCACCATGCTCAGCAAGAAAACATCAGTTTTTAGGAAAAATATATGAATATTGCTGACTGGATTATAATTGTAATATTGATGAAATATGAAAGATCACCTCTAATTGTACAGCAATTTCAACCTAAGTGAAAGGTATTTTTTTCTTTTTTATTAAAAGAAATAGGGAAGTGTAGAAAATACATAAATAAGACAAAGATGGAAAGAAAATCTTTGATAAGAACAACAACAAAGTATAATAATAAATATAAAGTCTATAATAAACACCAAGTCAATAGCTGAATCTACAGTCTAATTAGATAAACAATAGAAAAAATAATGGAGTGACATCCACTAAATACAAAATCCTATCCTTAGTTTCCTCATCTATGTCTTCTGGGCCTGAACTGTGATTCCTATACCATCATGGAGAGAGCAGCCATCCCCAAATTTTCCTACCTTTCTGAGGGTTTGATAAAAAAATTCTATTCTATGAATGAAATGTTTCATGAACATATGGGTTGATATTCTTTGCTTAGTTCTTGAAGTTAATGGATAAGATTATAGAGCGTCTTGGAGCTGCTATTCTGATTGATTTATAGAGACTAATAGCACTTACATAAATCAAAATGAAGGTACAAAAACAAAAAGCAATCTAATTCCAGAAATGGGAAGGAGAAAAAGTCCAAATGTGTTAACAGTTCTGGTTCTTTAAGATTTAAAAGAATTAGCTCAGAGAAATGATCAAGTTGCAGACACAAATTGGTTGCCAGGTAACAATATAAGAATTAAAGAAACTAAAATTGATAACAATCTAGTGGATAAAAGAAAAATTGATAACTTTTAAATGTTAAGTAAAATTTAAGGTTCAAAAATTTTTATAAGATTTCTAATTAACATGAATGCTTGAACAAATTAATATGATTATGTGATTTATAAGTCAACCTGATTTTATCACAGTACAAAAATAAGTTAGCATAATTTGTGAAAAGTCTGGGTTATTTTCAAGAAAATATTAAATTAATTTGAATTTTCTAATTTCCTGTATTGGTTATAATGTGCTAGTAAGTTATAATCATTTCCACAAAGTATTTAAAATAGCAGAATTATAAAAATGTGTTTCATTAGATTTTATTATAATAAACTATTGTTTGATTTGCTACATAACAAATTATGTAAAAAAAATTTATTTATTCCACTTACAATATATGAATGAAATATAAATTATTACCTTACAAACAAAATCATATCAATCACAAATGTGTTTCTCTAAGAAGATCAGTTTAACATAATTTCCAATATCAGTACCTGATAAAATATAAAATACTATGGAATAATATTTGCATTTATTAATGCATAAACTTTGTAAAATTTCCAAGCAGACTTCAATTCAGTAGAGTCCTTAAGTTCTTGCAAGACATGGTTGCAGCCACCTGGGATGACTACCTGATATATGGTGAAGGGCCTGTAGAGGGGATGGAATGGTCAGTTTCAGGACCAGTAAATTGGGTAGAGGGGTGAGTACATAGGGGAAAAGTACCCTGCTCTCAGCCCTGTTGGCCTTGGGTATGGCAAACCAAAACTGTTAACAGTGAGGACTCCATTAAGTTATCCCATGCATGTGACTTGAACTCAGATTGAGAATGGACTGTATGTACCCAGAGGTCTAAATTATAACTCATGTCCAGTGTGATCAAGAATCATTCCAACACCATTTCCAAAAGAGCACCATTTTGTTCCCCTCCAGCTAGCTCCCGTGAAAGAAATACTAACTACAGTGACCTGCAAGTGAGTCTACTACTAAGGCCAACACATGGAATCATGATCCATGGATTTGGAAACTATATACAGGGTAGAGGATAGGAGAATGTCCTTCAGGGTTTTATAAACCAAATGGAATCCATATATTGCATTTGCAGCTGATTACTCAGCAGATTGATCTTGGGTTGCTTTTTCTGAACAGCTCTGCCAATCTGTACTGGGCTGCACAAAAGAATAAAATCATTGAAAATGTGGTGTGGGAAGGTTGAAGGCCTAGGCCCAGAGGAGAAGTAGCACACTAGGGCCCAAATGTACTAGGTCCAATGATGGCAAAATACTGAACATATTTTTTGTCTATTTATTAAGGTAAATTTTTAATATGATATAGACATTGTCATTTATACTGTTAATACCTTTTAAATATTCTAAAAGTTTCATTAATTATATGTTGATGCCTAAAAGCATGCATACACATACACAGGAAGCCATCTATGAGCCTTATGCGAACTGAACTCTGACTTTCAAGCTATTAGGCAGGGAAGCCCGCTCTTGGGAACTCCCATATGTAGTCCACTGGTTTGAGAAGGCCCAATTCACCTTGGCACCCTGTTATAGCTCACCACTCAGGTTTAAACACAGCTCTGGAGAGGAGTAACTTGCTAGAGCCAAATGTTCTCTCAGAGATGGATTTAGCTTGTCAAACACCAATCAACCTATTTACACCAAGACAGGTGCCACATGGAGAAGCAAGCACCAAAACAAGACTCCTCCCACTGCAACCTTATCCCTGTCTCTGATATACTCCCCCTTAAATAAAGAGTTGGGGCCTTTTTCAGTTGTTTAGTTCCAATTCCTATCACGATTGGAAGACCCATCAGGCGCTCTGCTTTTCAAATCTAATCTTTGGCTTTGTCTTATTTCTTACTGATTGTTTCAGACACTTTATTTTCCCAGGTGGCTTATACCTCCTGAGCAGGAACCTGCTCTGTCAGGGTGCTGGGCACACCCCATCATACATATATACATTAAATTTAATATATTTAATATATAATATTAAAGTTATGAATCAAAACTTAAATAATAAAAAGGGAAAAGCTTAGTGTTTGAAGATATACTTTGTTCTTAATAAGACTAATACAACATTGTGCAAAGCTTCATAATATAGGTAGATAAGAGTATAATCCATGTCTCACGCTCTACTTTTTTGGGAGAAACAAGCCAAGACAAAATTTATACAATAAGCCTTTGCTGAGTCACTCTTATTTTTTGTGGAAGTCTATTTATTTACATATATTCAATATGAATCTGTCTTCTGTTCCAACAAGATATAGCTGGATAAATCAAATTGGTATCCATGGCCTGACAGAAATCTATCATTCATTAGATTTAATAAGACTTCTATTAAAGAACAAGTATTACATAAATGCTCTCAGGAAAATGTCCTCATACCTGTTCTGTGGCTTATCGAATCCAAGTCTTAAGCCCCATAGGTGGGCCTGGGAAACAACCACCCTCATATCATGTTGCTTCCTACAAAGTAGCCTAAAATTGTGGGGAAAAAATATATAAAACACCATTTGTAATGCATAATGGATTGTGTCCTTCAGTTGTTTTCCAGTGAGGTATCTTTTCAGGCATTTTGATTAGTAGAACAATCATTTACAAAAATGATTTTTATAAGGATATTCATTTCAATATTGTTTAGTATAACAGCAATCTGGATACAACCTAAAACAATTATATATATACACAAAACACACACACCCTAACACATTTATATGTTTTTATTTCATATACATTTTATATTAATATAAAATAACATTCACTCCTGGGGATTACCAGCACCTGGTATAGCAGATTCCTGGTTGGAGGTGTGAGCCGCCTGGGAAAATAAAGAGTCTGAAAATAATCAGTAAGGAATAAAAGACAAAGGCAGAAGTTAGATTTAAAAGGAGGTCTCCTGGTGGGTCTTTCAGCCCTTATAGGAACTGGAACTGAACAACTGAAAAAGGCTCCAATCCTTTATTTAAAGGGAAGTACATCAAAGGTTTCAGTGTGGCATGGATCTTGAGGTAAACAAGTTGTTTGGTGCTTGGCAGGTTAAGCCCATCTCCTGGCAGCTGTGTTTGATCCTAGGGCTGTGTGCTAAGGCAGGGCACCAGCATGATCTGAGCTTTCTCAAACTGGGGAATTTCACCCAGGAGTTCCCAGAAAAGCAGGTTCCCTGACTTATATTGGCTCAAACAAACCCATAATTTATACACAGCTTCCAACAATTCACAATTTAATTAATTTTTAGTGTTGTTAGATTTAATCCACTAAAATCTAAAAGTACAAAAATACTGTCATTACTTATAGGGAATAAAAAAGGATCAAGATAATACATATATATGTTATAGGATTTGTATTGAAAGTTATAATGAACTTACATGCATAAAAAGGTCTTGAAGAAAATAGACAAAACTGTTCTAAGCATTTGGTATACATGTTGTTTTACTTTTATCTTTTCTTTATAGGCTGTATTGTTTGATTTTTTTTTCTTCAGTGATCATGTTTGAATACCTTATCCTTATAAAAAGTGGTAAAAGTAAATTCATTAAAAATGAATATAAAAAATAGCATTCTGGAAATGTGTTTTCAGCAAGGTGATCCATTGTTACAGTATCATATAAATATATAATGCTGTCTGTCCCAACTACATAAACAGCTTAGGAAAAATAGTCACAAAAAAAGTAAATCCTTTGTGTGATATTCTGCCAATCTATGGTAACATTGAGCTCATCATTTTCCAAGAGTGATAACAAGGTTATGTTAATAATCACACTATTTTTTCTGTCCCTTTTATAGATATTTATAGTCACTCTTTCTATGATACTAAGAGCTATTTAACAAAATAAAAAAAATATTATATGTTGGGATGTATCTTCATCTATGTATTTTACCTTATTATATGAGTAAGTAAATAAATAAATGAAAGTGGTTGATAGGTATGAGTTTTATGTTTGTCCGTGTCAAAGAGCTAGCTCACATGAGAGTATACACATACTTATCCATGTACACATAAATATATACAAACATGCCACGAAGCTCTGAATGTTATAAACAGATTTGCAGCAATGAACAACCATGTTCTTTCCCTTCCAGAAGATCTATTGTTAATTTCTCATTTTTTTTCATAATTCATATTCTTGATATTATATATGTTGTATCTGGTTCATGCTTATCTCTCTGAATTTTTAAAATTGTTTTCATTTAAAAATGTCCATTCATTTTCAAAGAATGTTTTGTTCAGTTATTTAAAGCAAAGTGGCTGAGGTGGCAGAATTAAGAACACAGGTTAATTAGGATACAGTTGTCTCACATGGGTCACTGACAACGTCCTTCATAGCAGTTGGTTAAAGCACACTGAACATCGGTCCATGCAAAGTGAACACTGAGGACAAATGGTTAGAATATGGTAATAGTCACATGTTCTCATTCAAGAGTGGAGGAATGGAGATGGACCTAATATCCATGATAATATTTATTATATTGACTTAATATTTACTTATATTTATAATTTGGATGTTATTTACAAGTTTGAATCTTTATTTGTTTAACATTTCAAAAGCTTAAAATTCTAATGCTCTGGGCCTCCCTTAGCCTCCAAGAGGCTTTTCTTTTTCCATTTTTCTGATGCTCTTAAAAACATCGGAAATGCAAAACAACCAAAGTTGAACTCAATGATCTTGGTACATTAAAATTTGAAAGAGTCAACAATCTTGGTTATATTAAATAAAATTTTACTAAATACATGTGATGTAATAAGACATTGCTTTAAAATATGATGAGTACAGTCATGTTTAATATTGAGAAATGTATCTAGCATTTTCAGTATAAAATTCAGCATTTTTAGTTTAAGTTAAATATTAACAGTAAGAATGACTGTCTATATGCAAATGGGATTTTGTTAACTCATTTTTCTCTCTCCATTTTCCTCTTTCATACTGAAAAATGCATGAATTTATAAGATGGCACAAAGTACTAAAATAAATTCTAAAAACATGAAAAACCAAAAACAGGTATCTATTTTTAATAAGTAACTATGTCTGAAATAATTGTGGTTTAATATCAAATTTTATTTAAATTACAATTGAGACCTGCTATAAAGTAACTCAACTGTAAAATTTTCTACGAATCAGTTGATGTTTTAATAAAATAGTCATTTCCTAATTAATATGAAGTTTTTTATATATTAAATATAGAGTACTATATATAATGGTTTATAAAAACAATTGGTTCTATTAAAGTACATTAATATGCAACCAAATAAATCCATTTCTGAATTAATTTTGAAGTTTTGGTTAAGATAAATTAACTGGGTTAGAGAAATTTTAATTGTAATAGGCCTACTTTATGTTTATGCTAATACATATTTATCTGTAAAGACTATAACCTCTTATCAAAATTTGAACTCATGCTTTATTTAAAATCTCTAACATCCTGTCCCTTAGCTGTAATGTCTGGATGCTTCGTGAATGTTTCAGAGAAAAATAATGAACATAGATATGGCTCAGAACACCAAAAGGAATTGAAACAAGTAAAACCAAAGTTGAATTGAAACTAGTCATTGAGAGGTAGATTTTGAAAATATCTTTGATATTTTAAATGTTATGAGAGTCAAAGTGCAAATAGACAAGCAGGGTTCTATTTTTTATTGCATCATCTGGTAGAATTTTTATGCAATTATTACAGGAAGACTATGGTAAAAGTAAGCTAAAACACATTTCTTTCTAGGATTGCTCTGTATATAGCAATCATTTTTGTGTGTGATTACTTTTCCCAAACCCTCACTCCCTGATTTGTTTTTTTATTAATTATTGTTTATCTACTGGACTTGTTTTAGAGGACAAATGCTTCATTATGATTGTTTGATTATTCCCATTCTTAAAGACACACTCCACTTTGAGATCAATTAGAATAAATTCTAGTCTTCAAGGATCAGTCTCTAGTGTGTCTAAAAAACAGAGCATTATTATTGATTCAAACCAAAGCTGACATTGTCATTCAAAAAATTAAAAATTTAAAACAAAAGGATGGTTTTCTATACATTGTTATTTGGTTTTGTTATTTATTTATTTATTCATTTTAGTTGTAGATGGACACAATTCCTTTATTTTATTTATTTATCTTTATGTGATGCTGAGGATTGAACCCAGGGCCTCATGCATGCTAGGCAAGCACTCTACCACTGAGCCACTATCCTAGCGCACCCCGACATTGCTATTTGAATGTTTCTTATTTATCATCTATGCATATGCTCATTTTATTCTTTTTTCAATGTAATCATTTGTTTTTTCTCAAGTCCAAAATGTTTGTTATCTTACTAAAATGAAATGTTTGTCTTGACTATATATAGAATGGTGTGATTTCAGTTGGTATTGACATCTAATTTTCTATGGGAGAGTGTATTTTCTTAGTTGGAAAATTGGAACAAATTTAAGCAAGTGAAAACATATACTATAAAAGTATATTCCATGTTTTTATTAATAACTGAAGGAGAGAGTTCATTTAATCTATATTGTTAATGGTTAAAATTATGGATTCTAGAATCTGCATTTCCTAATACAATTCTTGTCTCCCACTTACTCTCTCTTTACCTTGGTTTTCTTATCTGTAATTGGTGCATCATAATGGTGCCTATTTCATAGGCTTAATTTGAATATTATATGAGTTATATATGAACACTTAGAACAATGTAGATGTAACTGGCCCTTGTTACACACTATAAAACTGTTCTCTCTATTATCATCATTATCATTACTATCATTACAATATAATTTAATGAAATTGTTTTATAAGTAATCCTGGATTGTAACTTGACAATAGTTAACCATCTAGATTGGGTAATTAGGTTTTAATTTAAGAAGTAGAAAAAGAAGAATAAAAAGTATGTTCCTTAGGAATCAAATTCAAATATTCCTTCCCCCTCTCTCTCTTTTTTTTTTTAATGTCACGACACAAAAGGTGTTTGGCATTCCCTATATTGCTTTTTGCCCCATATTTTGCGTCTAATAGGGCAAAAGGTATTCACACATGCCTTGTTAAAGTTATGAGCAAACTTTGATCATTAGGTTTTCCAAAAATATCTAAATTGTCTGGATGAAGTGTTATAGTGGATTACAATTTGAAAATAGTTTCCATCAAGAAGAAAATGATGACTCCCAAAACAGAGGTCTATGGGCACCATAGGCCCTGAGAATCAAGCTAAGAGTTCATCAAATCTTAGTTAATTTTTCTACTTAAATACCATCACAAGTAGTAAAACACAATAAAGTCATAAACTTTTGCAGGTTTAAATCTTAGTCTTATCAATCTTTTTAACCAGACAAATTATTTAAGCTTCATGATCTTCTGCTTCTTCATGTATAAATAGGGACAACTAGAGTACCATTCTCAAAGTTGAGTTGCAAGGACTGAATAATCTGAGGGAAATATGTAGTATAATGCCTAACATAGGATAATTTCTCAGTATTTTCTCTGTTAATATACTGATATCAATTGATAATAAATTTAGATATCACAGGTAAACATAGTCTTTTTAAAAAGATAATCTCAGCTCAGTTTCAAAGCTAAAGGAAACTTTAGTAATGCAACTATATAATATCTATCTGTGTCAATACATTCTTACAATAATTTTTTTGGTTAATTAGGTTCAAGGAATATTGCTGAGTTTGCACATTACTGTCTTTAACAGTACTTTTGAGCATAATTAAGTACATCTCAGAGATGAGTTCTCTTACCAGAGATTTATATTAATACATTAATTAACATAAAATATCATTCATTTAGTGCTTGCCAAATGACTCTGAGAACCCTCAATTTTACATACTACCATGTTTCTCATCTCCTGGGGATCTCTCTTCCTTATCAGTGACTAGACATAGACCAGGTCTTTTCTACCCTCCTTGAATCAGACTTCTGCTTCAAAGTAGCCTCACCTGGAGGTCTGAATTCCAAGATTCAGGTAGATAATTTTTTTTTTTGTTTTTCCCTGGAAAGAAATGATTTTCCCTTATGGATTGCCTAAGTTTTCCTGTTTATTCCTGGACTCTATCTCTTTACCATTGGATCACGAGAAGAGCTTTTCTCTAACCATATAGCAGACTGCTTTTGCTGTGGCACCTCCAACAATAGATCTTGCTTGTGAGTTGTCAGTTTTTTCTAGGGCATTTAATTTTATTAGTAACAGTGTTTGTATACCTCTTTGAGAGTTAACCACTGAAATTCTCTTACTATGGTCAATGGATACTCAATTATAAATACAAATGACAGTTATAGTTAAAAGTATTGGGAGGCTGTGTGATAAATGGGATTAACTTTGGTCCTGGAATCTAGTTTTTACAATTTTCTTCTTTTGGACCCAGGGATTAATCCAGGGGTGCTTAACCACTGAGCCACATCCCCCACATCTCTTTTTGAGACAGGGTCTCAGTAAGTTGCTTAGGGCTTTGCTAAATTGCCAAGGCTGGCTTTGAACTCAAGATCCTCTTGCTTCAGACTCCCAAACTCCTGGGATTACAGGCCTGAGCCACTGCACCCAGCACTTTCTCTGTCACCTTAATTAAGTTTTTTAATCTTAGGTTCAGTTTCCTGATTGGTCAACTATGATAATAACATCTACTCAAATGGTTATTCCAGGGTAAAGTTAGTTCTCCAAGTGTGGTCTAGGAATCTCTTGCTGACTTCAGAGACATTTTCACACAAGGTCTCTGAGGTCAAAACTGTTTTAATATTAATTCTATGATGTTATTTATCCATTTCCCTCCCATTATCTTCCAAATGTACAGTGGAATTTTTCAGTAGTTTTACAGCATGTGCTATGAGAATCTAGCTATCTTGGCCAGAAATTGAAGATATTTGTTAGAATGTCAACCAATGTTATTATTCTTAGTATTTCTTAAAAATAAGTTATTTTTGTATTTTTTTAATTATTTTATTGTTGGTTGTTCAAAACATTACATAGTTCTTATTATACCATATTTCACAGATTGATTCAAGTGGGTTATGAACTCCCATTTTTACCCCGTATACAAATTGCTGTGTCACATCAGTTACATTTCCATTGATTTACAAATTGCCTTTCTAGTGACTGATGTATTCTGCTGTCTATCCCATTCTCCACTGTCCCCTCACCCCTCCCCTCCCCTCCCCTCCCCTACTCTCTCTCCATCCCCTCTACTATAAATCGTTTCTTCCACTTATATAATTTTTCTCCTACTCCTCCTTTCCTCTTATATGTAATTGTGTATAACCCTGAGGCTCACCTTCCAGTTCCATGCAATTTCCCTTAACTCTCACTTTCCCTCCCGCCTATCATCCCTGTTTAATGTTATTCTTCTTCTCCAGCTCTTCGTCTCTACCCTGTCCTTGGTTACTCCCCTTATATCAAAGAAGACATTTGACATTTGTTTTTTAAGGATTGGCTAGCTTCACTTAGCATAATCTGCTCTAATGCCATCCATTTCCCTCCAAATTCTATGATTTTGTCATTTCTTATTGCAGAGTAATACTCCATTGTGTATAAATGCCACATTTTTTTAATCCATTCATCTATTGAAGGGCTTCTAGGTTGGTTCCACAATCTTGCTATCGTGAATTGTGCTGCTATGAACATCGATATAGCAGTGTCCCTGTAGCATGCTCTTGTTAGGTCTTTAGGGAATAGACCGAGGAGGGGAATAGCTGGGTCAAATGGTGGTTCCATTCCCAACTTTCCAAGAAATCTCCATACTGCTTTCCAGATTGGCTTCACCATTTTGCAGTCCCACCAACAATGAACAAGTGTACCCATTTCCCCGCATCCTCGCCAGCACTTGTTGTTGTTGGATTTCTTAATGGCTGCCAATCTTACTGGAGTGAGATGGTATCTTAGGGTGGTTTTGATTTGCATTTCTCTGACTGCTAGAGATGTTGAGCATTTTTTCATGTACTTGTTGATTGATTGTATGTCCTCCTCTGAGAAGTGTCTGTTCAGGTCCTTGGCCCATTTGTTGATTGGGTTATTTGTTATCTTATTATCTAATTTTTTGAGTTCTTTGTATACTCTGGATATTAGGGCTCTATCTGAAGTGTGTGGGGTAAAGATTTGTTCCCAGGATGTAGGCTCCCTGTTTATCTCTCTTATTGTTTCTTTTGTTGAGAGAAAACTTCTTAGTTTGAGTAAGTCCCATTTGTTGATTCTGGTTGTTAACTCTTGCGCTATGGGTGTCCTATTGAGGAATTTGGGGCCTGACCCCACAGTATGTAGATCATAGCCGACTTTTTCTTCTATCAGACGCCGTGTCTCTGATTTAATATCGAGCTCCTTGATCCATTTTGAGTTAACTTTTGTGCATGGCGAGAGAAAGGGATTCAGTTTCATTTTGATGCAAATGGATTTCCAGTTTTCCCAGCACCATTTGTTGAAGATGCTATCCTTCCTCCATTGCATGCTTTTAGCCCCTTTATCAAATATAAGATAGTTGTAGTTTTGCGGATTGGTTACTGTGTCTTCTATTCTGTACCATTGGTCCACTCGACTGTTTTGGTACCAGTACCATGCTGTTTTTGTTACTATTGCTCTGTAGTATAGTTTGAAGTCTGGTATCGCTATACCGCCTGATTCACACTTCCTGCTTAGCATTGTTTTTGCTATTCTGGGTCTTTTATTATTCCATATGAATTTCCTGATTGTTTTATCTATTTCTACAAGAAATGCTGTTGGGATTTTGATTGGGATAGCATTGAACTTATAGAGAACTTTTGGTAATATCGCCATTTTGATGATGTTAGTTCTGCCTATTCATGAGCAGGGTATATTTGTCCATCTTCTGAGGTCTTCTTCTATGTCTCTTTTTAGGGTTCTGTAGTTTTCATTGTATAGGTCTTTCACCTCTTTTGTTAGATTGATTCCCAGGTATTTTATTTTTTTGGGGGATATTGTGAATGGAGTAGTTGTCCTCATTTCTGTTTCAGAGGATTTGTCGCTGATATACAGGAATGCATTTGATTTATGCGTGTTGATTTTATATCCCGCCACTTTGCTGAATTCATTTATTAACTCTAATAGTTTCTTTGTAGACCCTTTTGGGTCTGTTAGGTATAGAATCATATCGTCTGCAAATAGTGATAATTTAAGTTCTTCTTTTCCTATTTTTATGCCTTTAATTTCTTTCGTCTGTCTAATTGCTCTGGCCAGTGTTTCGAGGACTATGTTGAACAGAAGTGGTGAGAGAGGGCATCCCTGTCTTGTACCAGATCTTAGAGGGAATGCCTTCAATTTTTCTCCATTCAGGATGATGCTGGCCTGTGGCTTATCATAGATTGCTTTAACAATGTTGAGGTATGATCCTGTTATCCCTAATTTTTCTAGAGTTTTGAACATAAAGGGATGCTATACTTTGTCGAATGCCTTTTCTGCATCTATCGAGATGATCATATGGTTCTTATTTTTAAGTCTATTGATGTGGTGAATAACATTTATTGATTTCCGTATATTGAACCAGCCTTGCATCCCAGGGATGAATCCTACTTGATCATGGTGTATAATTTTTTTGATATGTTTTTGAATCCAATTCGCCAGAATTTTATTGAGGATTTTTGCATCTAGGTTCATTAGAGATATTGGTCTGTAGTTTTCTTTCTTTGAAGTGTCTTTGTCTGGTTTAGGAATCAGGGTGATGTTGGCCTCGTAGAATGTATTTGGAAGTTCTCCCTCTTTTTCTATTTCCTGAAATAACTTGAAAAGTATTGGTGTTACTTCCTCTTTAAAGGTTTTGTAAAATTCTGCTGGATACCCATCCGGTCCTGGGCTTTTCTTAGTTGGTAGTCTTTTGATGGTTTCTTTTATTTCCTCTATTGTTATTGGTCTGTTTAGGTTGTCTATATCTACCTGACTCAATCTGGGCAGATCATATGACTTAAGAAATTTATCGATGCCTTCACTATCTTCTATTTTATTGGAGTATAAGGATTCAAAGTAATTTCTGATTATCTTCTGTATTTCTGAAGTGTCTGTTGTGATATTGCCTTTTTCATCCCGTATGCTAGTAATTTGGGTTCTCTCTCTTCTTCTCTTCGTTAGCATGGCTAAGGGTCTGTCAATTTTATTTATTTTTTCAAAGAACCAACTTTTGGTTTTGTCAATTTTTTCAATTGTTTCTTTTGTTTCAATTTCATTAATTTCAGCTCTGATTTTAATTATTTCTTGCCTTCTACTTCTTTTGCTGTTATTTTGCTCTTCTTTTTCTAGGATTTTGAGATGAAGTATGAGATCATTTATTTGTTGGTTTTTTCTTTTTTTAAGGAATGAACTCCAAGCAATGAATTTTCCTCTTAAAACTGCTTTCAATGTGTCCCATAGATTCCGATATGTTGTGTCAGTGTTTTCATTTATCTCTAAGAATTTTTTAATTTCCTCCTTGATGTCTTCTATGTCCCATTGGTCATTCAGTAACCTATTGTTCATTCTCCACGTGGTGCATGATTTTTCCTTCCTTCTTTTATCGTTGATTTTCAGTTTCATTCCATTATGATCAGATAGGATGCATGGTATTATTTCTACTCCTTTATATTGTCTAAGAGTTGCCCTGTGACATAATATATGATCTATTTTTGTGAAGGATCCATGTGCTGCTGAGAAAAATGTGTAACTACTTGATGTTGGGTGGTATATTCTATATATGTCAATTAAGTCTAGGTTGTTAATTGTGTTGTTGAGTTCTATAGTTTCCTTATTTAACTTTTGTTTGGAAGATCTGTCCAGTGGTGAGAGAGGTGTGTTGAAGTCTCCCATGATTATTGTATGGTGGTCTATTAGACTCTTGTACTTGAGAAGAGTTTGCTTGATGAACGTAGGTGCACCATTGTTTGGGGCATATATATTTATGATTGTTATGTCTTGTTGGTGTATGGTTCCCTTGAGCAGTATGCAGTGTCCCTCTTTATCCTTTTTGATTAATTTTGGCTTGAAATCTATTTTGTTTGATATGAGTATGGACACTCCTGCTTGTTTCCGCAGTCCATATGAGTGGAATGATTTTTCCCAGCCTTTCACCTTCAGTCTATGTATATCTTTTCCTATCAAATGCGTCTCCTGTAGGCAACATATTGTTGGATCTTGTTTTGTGATCCATTCGACTAGCCTGTGTCTCTTAATTGGTGAGTTTAAGCCATTAACATTTAGGGTTATTATTGAGATTAGGTTTGTTCCTCCAGTCATATTTGTTTATGTATGTTACTAAACCTGATTAGTTTTCCTCTTTGGTTACTTTCCCCCCTTTACTGTCCTATCTCCCACTGATGGTTTTCAATGTTATTTTCAGTTTCCTCTTCCTGTAATGTTTTGCCAAGGATTTTTTGAAGAGATGGTTTTCTAGCTGCGAATTCTTTTAACTTTTGTTTATCGTGAAAGGTTTTAATTTCATCTTCCATCCTGAAGCTTAATTTCGCCGGATACACGATTCTTGGTTGGAGCCCATTTTCTTTCAGTGTTTGAAATATGTTATTCCAGGATCTTCTAGCTTTCAGAGTCTGTGTTGAGAGATCAGCTGTTATCCTGATTGGTTTGCCCCTAAATGTAATCTGCTTTCTTTCTCTTGTAGCTTTTAAAATTCTCTCCTTATTCTGTATGTTGGGCATCTTCATTATAATGTGTCTAGGTGTGGATCTCTTATGATTTTGCACTTTTGGCGTCCTGTAGGCTTCTAGGATATGGGATTCTGTTTTATTCTTCAAGTCTGGGAAGTTTTCTCGTATTATTTCATTGAATAGATTGTTCATTCCTCTGGTTTGGAGCTCTGTGCCCTCCTGTATCCCAATGACTCTTAAGTTTGGCCTTTTAATGTTATCCCATATCTCTTGGATGTTCTGCTCATGGTTTCTTAGCAGTCTTGCTGAACTGTCTATGTTCTTCTCAAGTTGAAATACTTTGTCTTCATTGTCTGATGTTCTATCTTCTAAGTGATCTATTCTGCTGGTAGTATTGTCAATTGAGGTTTTAAGTTGGTTTATTGCTTCCTGCATTTCTAGGATTTCTATTTGTTTGTTCTTTATTACTTCTAGCTCCCTGTGAAATTGATCTTTTACTTCCTGGATTTGTTTCTGTAGTTCCTTGTCAATGTGATCTTTCATTGTCTGATTTTGCTGTCTCATGTCTTCCTTGAGAGTCCAGATCATCTGAAGCATGTATATCCTGAACTCTTTATCTGACATTCCATCTGTTGCAGCTATTACCTCTTCTAGGGTTGAGTTGACCTGCATTGCTTGTGGTCCTTTCTTTCCTTGTCTTTTCATGTTGCTTGCGTTTCTTTCTGCTTCGTGAAACTGTTGTGTTTTTGAAATTTTTCCCCCTGTTTATTTTTGTTGCTCTTGTATATTTGGGATATCTCTCTTGTAGGGCGGGTAGTGGCTGTGATCCTCCTCTAATCAGGGTGATCTATATACTACGCTGGTTGGTCGTAGGTCTGCCCGCCCTGCGGGCACGGGTGGCTGCTCTATTCTGCCCCCACTCCAATTGCGGTGACGTTCCTACCACGTCCTCGGATCGTTGGTCCTGATCCGGACGTGGGCAGCAGCTCTTCTCCACCCCTACTCCAATTGATGTGACATGTCTACTACGCTGGTCGGCCTCCAAGCCTGTTCCGCCGGTGGGTCTCAGATCTGCCCACCCTGCGGGCCTGGGCTGCAGTTCTCCTCAACCCCCACTCCCAGTGGGGGTACCTAACTGCCTCTCCAACGGGTCTCTGGGCTCCTTCCGGATGCTGGCGGCGGCTCTGTTCAACCCCCACTCCAACCAGTGTGACGTGACTGCCTCAATGCTACTCGTCCACTACACTGGCCGGCTGCCGAGCCTGTCCTGCCAGTGGGACGCAGGACTGCCTACCTTGCAGGGTCAGACGGCAGCTCTTCACGGCCTCTACTCCAAGTGGGTTGACTTGGCTACCCTGCCGTCGGGTCGCTGGTCCTGTTCCAGGCGTGGGCGGCTACTCTCCTCGGCCCCAGCTGCAGTTGGGGTGTCGCGATACCACACCGGCGGGACCCTTAGCCTGCTCTGGGCACAGGAGGCAGCTCCACTCTGCCCTCCAGGCCCCTGTAGTACCCAGCAGGACCCGGACCAAGAAGCAGTCCCTGTAGGATCCCCAACCCTGAGCCAGAGCCGCTTCGGGAGCCAGGAGCCGGTCTCTCCGATCCCCGCCACTTTCTGCTAGGAGCAGGCTCCTCAGGGCAACCGCCGCGGGTTCCCCAAACCCAGGCCAGAGCCGCCCCGGGAGCCCAACCCTGGCCGCACCAGACTCTCCCTGCTAGGTGCCCAAGCCTGGCCGCACCAAACTCTCCCTGCTCGGTGTACGCTCCCCTTGGAGCAGAGTCTAAGACGCACTTCCCGCGGGCTCTCCAGCTCCGGGTCAAAACTGTTCCAGGAGACAGAGACCCGCTGCCCCTCGTCGCAAGTTTCACTTGTGGCTGGCCTCAGCTCACGGTCCCCGCAGGCTCCGCGGCCCTGGGCTCAAGCAGCCACGAGGGCCAGAACCCAGCCTCTCCGATCCCTGCCACACTCTGCTCGGAGCAGGGTCCACAGAGGTACCCCAGCCTCAGGCCCAGGCGGCCCCCGCCCGGGCCTGGCAGCTCCAACCTCTCCCAGCTCAGTGTACGCTCAGACAGGGGCAGGGTCAAAGACACAGTCGCCGCGGGTTCCGTAGCCCCGGGCCAAGAAGGATCTCCCGCCCTGGGCCAAAGCAACCCGGGGAACTAGAATCTGGCCGCTCAAAGCCCGGCGCCCGCCTTGCCAGGGGTGAGGCCTGAAGAGTATTCTCCTCAGAGTTTCCAATCCCGAGCCTGAGCGATCTGTCTGTGCGACGCAGGCAAATACCAGCCTGGAATCACCTGTTCTGTAGTTGAATGAGCTGAGATCGTAGAAAACAGGGATGATTGCGTCAGCTCTCCATGATGGCGGCTGCAGTTCTCCTGCGTGTTCCGACCGGTGTCGGGAAACGAACTGGACCGATTCTCTCCTGTATTTCAAAGCTGGAATTCAGCACTCAGCGCGGCTAGTGTGCCACTGGCAGCAGCCTGCAGAATCCGCTTCGCTGTAATCCCTCTCTGGTAACTCGCGGCTAATTAACTTGGGCGCGTCCCAGACTCCATCCACGGGGCGGTCCGCCGACCAAGTACTGCTTCGCTCCCTTCGGAGAAATCGCCTGCTACCAAGCCCCTGCAGCCGAATCCCGCGCGCTGGAATTTTGACCTCTAGATTCTGGAGCACTTCAATTTCACTGGGGATTCCCACCAAGGTAGCCTTCAGCCATTTCACCTCGTGTTTCTCTATTTTTGTATTTTTGCTAACCAATGTGATGTTAATATGCAATGAGTTTATTATTATTTTAAATGAATTAATAAATATTGTCGGTATTATAATTTCAGTATATTTTACTTTTTTTCTTTTCTTTTCTTTTGAATCCAGGGGTGTTTACCACTGAGTCACATTCCCAGTCAATTTAATTTTTATTTTTTATTTTGAGACATTGTCTCACTAAGTTCCTCAGGGCCTTGGTAAGTTTCTGAGGCTGGCTGTGAACTTGCAATCCTCCTGAATCAGCCTACTGAGCTGCTTGGATTACAGGCATGCATCACCACATGCTGCAGTTTCAGTTTCCTACATGATGAGCATGGATAGATCTAAAACCCACAAACAAAAGTTTTTTTTTTTAAATTTTTCCCACAGATTATTAATAATGAGACCATGTTTGAGAGGTTTAAGAACTGCTGTTCTGGAAATTAAATGAGTCTTTATTTTTTGGAATATGTCTACACAGATTAGGAATCTTATAATGGCATTGGCTATGATAAGTCAATATAAACTCATTTTATTATGCTATATTTCCTATAATTATAATTTGGTAAGTGATGCAATGTAAATATACATTTTTTTAAAAAAGAAAAATTAAAGTGCAATTTTCTGTGTTGATTAGAGACAGGTCTGCATAAATAATTTGATGACAATTTGACCTGTTTTTAAAAAATGTTGGGAAAATGCAGATTTTGTTATTTCTTGGAAACAGTAGGCCATACTAAGATGAAAGCTGTCTTTAGGATTTAATGTAGTCAATTTTTATACAGCTACAAAGGGATGCTCAGATATTTTATCAAATGAGAATGTTAATGTAATAGATATTTTTCATTTTCATTATTGGCATTTTACATAATTATTTAGGATTCTATTCATTCATGTAGTCATCTGTTTATTTGTCCTTTCAATGCAAAATGCATGGCTTAGTGGCCTACCACTGTATGCCAGGCATGGTGATCATTCCTGGATGCAGTGCTGCTCAGGACTTAACTATTGCCTTTATCAATATTATATTGAAGCCAAAAGCAATAATAACAACAAGAAAATGTTATAACTTAAGTATAAGTTATAAGTTTTCTAATGCACTGCCAAACTTTCAAAGCTAAAACTTTACAGCTTTTTTTTATAAGTTTATTTTTTAATTTACATCTCAGGAAACCATGAATATCATAGAAGAACTATTATAGAGTAAGGCGAATGGGAGTAGGTGAGGAAGAGCAGATGATAGAAGGCCAGCAAATGATGCAGCTTTGAAAAGCATACACATGTGAAATGAAATTATGACTGAAAAGATTTTGTGTGTTTGCAATAATTAGCCAGGTGTGGCCCAGCTGATAGTGCTTGGCAGAATTATCTATAGAAAGTTTGCAGAGGGTTCTGATTTAAATAGAACAGCTACACTGTGTAGGGAAAAGTGTAAATAGGGAAAAGTGTAAATAACAGCTGGCAGTAGTTATGTGTCTCAAAAATCCAAATAGTGTTCTACTTTTGAATATAGGTTAAAGTAGATCTGATATGCCAGTGCTTTTTTTAGGATCTGGAGTCCTAGAATTCTGTAGAAACAGAGACTGGTGTGATTTTGTGCTCTGCAGAATGTAGGCGCTCTTGGTTTAATGATTTGATAAAACTATAATTTGCAGCAAATGCTTTATTATTTCAAAGGAATTTAATAAATTTGGTGTCTTCCTATTGCTATATCAGGTTTTAAAAGTCTCTCCCTCTAGCTGTTAGTAGAAAAAAAGTATATCTAAAAACCATGTATCAATCATACTAGTGATATTGACACCAGTTTTTCAACATAGAATGTTGGTGCTGTGTGAAAAGCACTTGAAAATCCTGAGACTATTCTTTCATTTAAAAAAACATAGCATTCCTGTACTAGCAAATTCTAGGTTATACAAGAGTATGATTCAACACATGCAACATTTTCATAAGGAATATGCAACTTAAAGCTCTCTATCTTATAGTTTTCATGCATACTTATAGTTTCTGTTATTCCTATAAAATATGACAATTAGGGATAGATCTGTATTTTGATTTATCATAGATCAGTAAATAAAGTTTAAAGAATGTAAAATTAATTGGGGAGGTTGGTATGGTGCTGCACACCTGTCATCTCAGTAGCTCAGGAGGCTGAGGCAGGAGGATCACAATTTCAAAGCCAGCCTCAGCAAAAGCGAGGTGCTAAGCAACTCAGTGAGACCTTGTCTCTAAATAAAATACAAAGTAGGGCTGGAGTTGTGGCTCAGTGGCTGAGTGCCCCTGAGTTTAATCCCTGGTACAAAAAAAAAAATTACACTGCGGAAAATCTTTAGTTTTGATAGTTTCCTGGTTTAAAATATTGTGTACTTACCTGTGGAGTTTAATCATGCTGTTTTTTTTCCAGATTATAGTACTCCTATTATTTCAGAAAACCAAGTCAAGGAAGGGAGAGGGAATGGAAATAGGAAAGACAGTAGGATGAATGGGACATAACTTTCCTATGTTTATATATGAATATACCACCTATGTTTATATATGAAAACTCCACATTATGTATAACCACAAGAATGGGATCCTAATTAGAAATGTATGTATAATATGTCAAAATATGCTGTACTGTCATGTATATCTAAAAAGAACAAAAAAGAAAGAAAGCAAGTCAAGTCAATAATCTGGTTCAAGTTATAGATTCTTAGCATTCAAATGGAATTCCAAGTCCCTAATTTCACAATAAACATTTTGCTGAATACAATCTACTATGAATACTTTTGGTGGCAATGAATTCATTGATTTCTAAGGCACTGAATTACATCCTGATATATCTCTACTGTCTTACCTAACACACTCAGGGGTGGGCAGTTTTTGTCTAACTACAGTGATGAGTGGTCCTTTTTCTTTGCCTTCTAGTGTTGGTATTTCATCAGCTCCCCAAAAGCAGTCAGGAACATTCTTGTTCTTTCATAGTCACACAATAAAGAAAAGTTTCCTCTCTTTGATATTTGTTATTTTATTGACAAAAATACCTTTAGTTTTTAAATTTCTTGATATTGGTGTTTTTATAAATCTGTGCTAGTCCTTCTTTAGTGGTTCCTAATTACATGAATTTATTTCAGTGTCCCTAAAAATCCCCCAGTTACTCTAGTGTACCTTTTCTAAAGTTTATGCTCCCTTAAAATTTTTTAAATTTTAAATTTAAATATTTTTGTTAGTGCATTACAGTTATACATAACAGTGGGGTTCGTTTTGACATATTCATAAATGCATAAAACATGGTTAACTCCATTTCAGTCACTAGTACTTCCTCTTTCCCTCTTTTTCTTCCTCCCTGATATCCTTCTTGTACTCTATTCATCTTCCTTCTATTAATTTATATAATTTAAATGGTGCATTGTAGTTATTTCTCTTTTTATTTCTCCTTGGAATATATAGTCATTTTGTATTTAGAATTATAGTTATTATTTTTCTTTTAGACTCATACAATGGAATTGACTTAGGAATTTTTTAAATAAGTGTGTTTCCAAAGAATTGAAGTAAATAATTTACTCTGCTTTTATGTCTCTTCCTTCTCCTGTCCTCTCATAAAAAGGGATTTGCTGTTTTTTAAAAAATTATTGCATATATTTAAGATATACAACATTTATACTATATATATTAAAATGGCTAATGCCATTTAACAAATTAACATATCCATCATCTCACATATTTATCCATTCCTCCACCCCACAACCTCTGCCCCCGCAAGAGGTGCTATAATCAACTCACTTAGAAATCCTAAATTTTGTTATTAATTATATTTCTCATGTTGTACATTAGATCTTTCAACTTTTTTCTATGTATTTGATATTTTATATCTTTTGATCTACATCTCTCCATTATTTTTACAGAAATTACTAGCCTAAACAATTTCCAATGAAAATATTTTTCCTATTTGTAGGAAATTAAGAATATAGTAGTATTCATTTCATAATTATGATACACTTTGTCTGTGATTCTCCAACACAGTATACTTCATTTATTTTGCTACTTTAAGAGCCACTGGGGTTGTATCTTATGGCTGCATACTCAGATTTGCTGCAGTGTGATATCCACTGGGAACTTTGCTAGTTGGCTTTTGTGGTGGTGAAATTCAAGTAAATAAGGAATGTTTTAAAGTTAAGTGTGTAGAATGTAATATTATTGGAAAGCAGTTATCTATCTAGGTTTGTTTGTTTTTGCAGACAATGTTTGTCAGGTGATGAGATTTGCTGATATGAGACATATTTTTAGGATAAATGACCTTTTTAAAGATAATTCGGCTCTCACTTTTTCTACCCCCTTTCTTTTGACATATGATAAAAGGGCAGAGATTTCATTTTAGAATGTAGTCACTTCTAAGATGGTATTCAACATATCAATTTGTTAATTACTTTCTCATCCATAGGTGTCATTCTAAATACTTTCATCTAAAATACAAAGTAATTACTTTGGCTTAAACAAAGAAAATTAATGGAAAATTGTAGTTCCTTTTAGTAAAGCAATATAGCACATAAATTAAAATCTTAAATTTATGAGTGTTTTAATAAGTTTTTGGGTTATTCAATGATTTAGTGAGTCCTGATTATATAATTTAGAAAGGTTATTAACATACTTATGGCAATATGTTACCCTCTACCTGTTCTTCATTTATGTGACTGCTGATAGTCAGCTTTTCTTTGCATCTCCACTTTGGTTGTGTTGTTAGAAGAATAGTAATTGAAAATGACTATGTACTGAATTTTCCTGTAGCAACATAAAATAGTTACTTTTGCTGTAGTCTCCAGAGAGAATGTAAGATGTACTTTTGGCTATCATCTTACAACTCAAACCTAGCTTTTCTATTTCTCATTGATGTTTTTGCAGTCTCACTGAACTTTACACAATATTCTAATTCAATGCCAAAGAACCTATGAATAGGACAAGTGTTGAATGCATCTGTATATACAGTGAACACCTCAAGTAGCCTTCACTTCAAAGAAGGGAATGTTCCCTGTTACCCATTCCTTTGACATTGTCCATTCCTAAAAGAGAAAAGTCGATTCTGCTATTTTCATAGGACATGGATTATTTCTGTAGCTGATGCTCTGGACTGCAAGGGTCATCTTCCTATTCTGAGATGAGCTAAACCAAAATGTGGAGAGTTCCAGGTAGAAAGAAATAACTGCATCCTTGATGACACATCCTTTGGGTTGTTCTACATTAGTACTTGTTTTATGAAATATTGTCACATCACTGTTTGAAACTAATTTTTTTTTCTGGTACCAGGGATTGAAGCCAGTGGTGCTAAACCACTGAGCCACATTCTCAGTCCATTTTATTTATTTATTTTTAAAATTTTAAGACAAGGTATTGCTAGTTGCTTAGGGTCTTACTAAATGTTTGAAACTATTTTAATTCAGGTCGTCTTATAAGGAAACACAAACTCTTCATCCTATGATTAAAATGCTTTAATTTCTTAACACCTTTTATTCACCATGTTTGGAGTTTCCATTTCATGTTAATACTTTTCTTTATTTTTTTTTTCTTTTTAAATCTTTAATAATTGGGGTTTATTTTTCTTCTCTTCCTATTGTAAATAGGGAAGATGAGAGACACTATAATTAACAGAATGATTAATTGAAAGGAAGGATTTGAGGTGTATTTAATACCCTATTACAATTATATTCAGTAATATTAACTCTGAAGAATACTATAGAAGCCAAGAAATAGAAAGCTATGACATATTATTATGTTCCTATCACTGGTCAATATATTAACTGCATTTCACACTAAATCCATATTCTTCTAAAATGGGCATATAATCTCCTAGAACTTTGCTAAATTAAAAAACTATAATACTAAAAAAGCATTTTAACAATATTATGGTCCACAAATTCAGCCATACAGAAATATTGCTCTTTAAACTTTTCTGAAAACCAAGCTTGATCTCTATCTCAGGCCCATTCTGCTTGATAGCAGAAAACTTTCTAATATTTTCCAAGAAAATTCACTTCCAAGGATATTCACCAAGGACATAGTATATTACAGAGCTAAGCTTAGTCAAATTCAAACATTTTTCTCTTCATCTTTTATTTTCTGTTGTGTTCTGTGACTTTTGTGACATTTGATATTTCATGAAGAGATATGTTTATACTTAATTTGTGAAGGCATCCACCAAGAAATACACACTCCACCATGGAATTTAGTCATTGGTACTTATTTGAAGTGGCTCTTGTCTATCTATCAGTCATCCTTTTATGCTCATAGTGATACTTGGCTGCATTTCCTTAATGTGATTTTCAGATACATTTGAATCAGTGACTAGCCATAAATACCTTCTAATGATCCAATGGACAGTTTACTGCATTTCTTGCATGCTAAGTATTTTAGGACATCAATAAGACCTCTCTGTTCCTAACATTTCATACCATGGCCTCATTCCAGGCTGAAACAACACAAAAAGGTGAGGCAGTCTCTTGTCCTTTTAAATATACACTATAATTTTGAAAAAAGAAAAAGGTTTTCAGCATTCTACCAAATATTTATATAATTTGAAAGCAAAGTAATTATGTCATGAGAGAGAAGTTAAGTATCCTTGTTGATCATTGACATATTAGATAAAATGAAGTGGAAAATTTCAAAACTTTAGCTTTGCTGCTACTTAGAAGCATTCTTGGAATGAAATACATGGTTCCCGATAATTAAAATTACCAACAATAATTTAGGGAAGATTTCTTCCTTTTTCCTATCTCAGCAGATTCCAATCCTAATCAGCTCATTTCACAATTGCCTATACAAATACATCTGAGGATAACTTTTATTATAACTGGCTGTTGATGATGAAGCCCACTTATAGAAAGCAGAATGTGACTGTATCATGATTATTCCCACTGATTTCTAAGAAAGAATCATATATATAATTTTTACAGTAAGTAAATCAAAACAGTACATCCTGTATTTACTATTTATTCAGTAATGCTTCAGAATTTGATTATCACCTGTTTTTAAAGTAAAATAATTTAGCATCTTAGGAATGATATAACTCTTACCTCTTACCTTAATAAGAAGTCACTTTTCAAATATTCATAACAGAAGATTAGTCACAGTTGTAGAATGTATTTGTCAGATTCTCTTTTACAGTCATATAGTTTCTTAAAACTTACAATATTTTTTTATCTTATTGAAAAAATGTTTTTAAAAAACTCTTTGTTATCCAGTAACATCATCAACTGTGTGTACTTTTCAAGGAAATACTTATTTCTATTATTTCCCCAAATGCAGTTTTGTTAGTATTATGCATTCCTGGGAAAAATACTGGTACAATAATTGTTCTAGCTAGATCTCTTTTTGTTACTATTGATCAGCTTTGACCCTTTCATGAAAGAGCTGGAATTGGACATCATGATTTCTAGTCATTTCTGTCCCAATAGAGAAAATTTTAAAGATCAACTAGCTCTCTCCTTTCTGAAGCAGATATTTAATTTTAGGTAAAACCTGAATCTACCTGGTCATCTATAGTCAATTCTTTTTGTGTTAATATTTGAATATCAAATAGTAGCATTTTGCACATAATAGCCAACTTTCCTCTTAGCTTCTCTGTAAACTAATATTTCTACCCCATTGCTTATTAAAATCAGGCCTAGTTACTGAAGATACTCTTTACTTTTGGCATGCACCTAGTATCTGAATTTCTAGGTACAGTTTTTATTGTTAGACTTCTCTGAATATTGAGTACTTCCTTGTAGTCTATTGACATCTCACTCTACATAATGCACACCCACACAGATTTGCCCCTATGCTGCTCTTTGGAGCAACAGAAGAAGCACACATGCATATAAGCACACATATACAATCTTTGCAACAAAAGTCTGTTCCTTGGAAACACATACCTCCTTGCTACCTGCAAATCTCTTCCTTTCCTGGTAGCCATCCCTTTGTTCTTCAACCAATCCTTTTCTGAAATATTTGCAGGTTCCTTTCCATGTTTAATACTGGGGAGAACCCTAAAATGTAGATCTATATGTAAATATTAAGTAAGATTTATATTGTAAATGGAAATGAACCTTGGAAATTATGGAAAAGGTTTTATATTTTCTATCAGAAAGACTTTCTGTTTTTTTTCTATGTCAAAAGAAAAAAGAATGCATCTTAGTGTCTTTGCACCTATATGAGTAATCGATTGTCACAATTATGCTAGGTAATAAAGCAATGCAAAATCTTATCAGCATAGAAAAATAAGCACTGATTGCTTACACATCTGAACTTAGCTTCTGATTGGTGCTGTGCTTCAGCTGATCAAGCCTGGGCTTATTCACAATTCTAGAGATTGGCCAGCTATTGGATAATCTAGGTTGCCTTGACTAGAGTGACTGGAATGGTAAGTTTTTTTTTTTTTTTTTTTTTTTGCTAATTTTGTTTCTTTTAAGATAAGCAAGACTTGCTTTGGCTGTTGCTGGCATAGTCACAAAAGTATGGCAAATACCCAAGAGGATAAGAGGAAAAGTAAAAATAAGTAAGCACCTTCAAGCCTCTGGTTGTGTGTTTGCTATTATCCCTTTGTCTAAAGCTGTTCATATAGCTAGGCCTTGAGTTTGTATGGCAGAGTGCTACAAAAAGTTAGATAACAAAGAGAGAGGACATATGGAGGAATGAAAATTGGGGGCCATAGAAAAAGACCAATAGAGTAAAAGAAATGGGAACAGGAGGAAGAAATGGAAAGAGGCAGTATACTGGGGATTGAAATGGAGCAAACTGTATTTTTATAAAATTAACCCCAATATTATGTATAATGATAATGCACTAATAAAAATGTTTTAAAAACTGAGGGACAGTTTTGCAATCTACATGTAAATACTTAATTTGGTGATCATTTAAAGAAAATCTGTGAATCCAACTATATGCCAGATTTTAAAAGAACAAACCTGGTTTCTTTAATAAATGAGCTCATTTTTATTGTTTATAGTGGTGATAATATTTTAAAAAATGGTTATTGACTATTTGCATAAAGTGCCTCTAATACTACATGCTTTTTAATAGTTGACTTAAATTTCAATTTGTTCTAATTGTGCAATAAAGGCATAATAAAAAATAAAAAAAGATTCAAAACTACTGGGCAATCAGTAAGTAAAACTGAAGTTAGGCATAAAAACTTAACCACAGGAGTTAATGAACCTGAAATTATGTTATATGTCTTAAGCATAGTTTTGAATCCGTTCCTGACTTTCTAGTTCTCTAGGCTTGAGGTATAAGGATATTTCTAAGATTGTAATAAATCTGGAAGCATGATAAATTCCCTCTGCCTCCCTTCCCTCTATCTGCTCTTGTTTTGTGGCAGAAGAAAGCATATCAGCTCATGGCAGCTGGGTAGCAGAGAGACAGACATGTGGATAGGATAGGAAGAAGTAGCCAGGGACAAGATATAGTCCAAAAAGGCATACCCCTAGTATCCCCCTCACTTTCTTTCTCCAACCGTGCCCCACCTGCCTGTAGTTGTAATTTTCACCTACTACCAGTAAATTATTGATCCATCAAGTGGATTAACCTACTGAAGAAGTTAGAGCCCTCAGGATCAGATCACTTCCCCAAAGCTCAACTTTTGGACATTGCTGCATTGGAGACCAAGACTTCAACACATGAGTTTTTGGGGGATATTTTGGATCTAAACTATAATGCTCCCTGAATCTCTCTGCCCCCATTTCCAGTTTTTGTACTAAATAAAGTCTTATTTGAAAAGTTGCTGACTTATAAAAACATCTGAATATGGTTAGTTAACTAATAAATCATCTAGAACTCTAAACAACAAGTATATAGCACAGTTTCCTTTATGTTCCAAAAGAGACATTTGATTGTCATGTTTTGTTTGATTTCTTTTCCAGCATACAACAGCATTGTCATAATGCTCCATTTTATGGCAATTGAAGTTTTGCCATACACGGACACTATATAACACATTACTTACCAAATTAGTGATCATCTTGAGATCATACTATCATACTATGTCAGCCTCACTTTTGACAACTCTTTTTAAGGTTTTTGCATCATATTTCAATCCTGGTATATAACTCGCCATTACTCAGATATGTTCTTTATCTATCTCGGGACTTGACAAAGGGAATTCTCTCTGAATAAAGTCTATTTCTCTTAAAAAAGTCTCTTTCTCTTAAAACATGTCCTTACATATACTTTTCAAACTTTTAAATCAAGAATGATTTTGTGTTCCATGGAATCATGGATAATGCCTGTGTTACTTACTATGGAATCCCTAATGTCTTGGAATTAGAAGATTAGAAGATTTAATAAAAGGAAGGCCTGTAGTAAATATTGAAATAATAATAAAGGATGTTTGCTTTATAAATGGATACATTTTATGTCTCTAACTTATATTTTTCATTTGATGCCTTGGACAGATTTCATTCTGATTTTCATTTTATACCTAGATGACCATTTCTTACGCTAGAGTAAACTCTACAGTTTGAAACCTATAAGACTTACAGAAGTTCCTGCCCCATATTCCAATGCCCATGTCAGGGATCCTAGAACTCTTTAGCACTTGAATTTTCTGCTTCTCAAAAACATTCCTTATTGAAAAAAAATGTAGACGAGCTTATGGGTCCCACAATAGTTTTAGTAAGAATAATGTTTGTTATTTAATCAAGGAATTTTATTTTAAGATCAAACATATAGAAAAAACATTCACTATAATTTCAAATATATTATTTACTGAAAAATTGCTCAAATAGTTGTGTTGGTTAGCTTTCTTTCTGTGAGAGATAAAAACTTAAAAGAAAGGAAAGGTTTATTTTGGCTCCTAGTTTCAGATGTTTCAATCCATGGTTTTTGGCCCTGTTGCAAGGCAGAATATCATGGCAGGAAGCATATGGAACAGCAAAAAATAATTACCTATTGGCATCAAGGAAGCAAAGAAAACTGGCTAGGGTTCTCACTGTACATTTCTAGGGCATGCCTCCAGTGACATATTTCCTCCAAGTAGGCTCCACCTCCTAAAATATTCACCATATTCCAATAGCACTGATAAGGAAGAGGTAGATATAAGTGGTGGGAACATGAAGATTAAGGGATTAATTCTACAAACTGAGACTGTATGACAACTCTTAACACGTTAAATGAACATAAAGTCATCCTGACCCTGTTATGACTTAAGATGATAGCCCCTCAAAAAAATATTATTCATAGGGCTGAGGAATACTTTTCTAATACTCCTTATTTTGATAAGAGAATGACAGATTACTCCAATCAGAGGCTGCAGAGTTCAATAGCCTCAAGGTTTATGAAAACAAGTAGCAAATAAAACCGGTCAATACAAACCATTATGACTAAAGTTGCTTTCAGGCCCTTATCATATTATTTAATCTTATAAAATTATAAATTTTTACCCCCATGAATTTCACTTAGACACTCCTGAAAGAAATATTCAATAAGGACTTAAGCACAATTCAACTGTCAATCAAGAGCTAGAAGATGATGCTCTGGCAGGATGCTCTGAAAACTGCCCCTTAACTCCAAGGAAATCTGAGCCCTCAAAGAAGTGACATCCATCTCTCTAGTAATCAGGGAAATGCAAATCAAAGATTCACATCTCACTCCTGTCAGAATGGCAATCATCAGGAATACGAATAATGATAAATGCTGTAAGGATGTGGAGGAAAAAGGTATATTCGTATATATTTTGGTGTGACTGCAAATTGTACAACCATTCTGGAAAAAATATGATAATTCTTGAAAAAACTCAGAATGGACCCACCATCTGACTCAGTATCCTGCTCCTGGTATTTATCCAACAGAACTTAAATTACCATATTATAGCAACACAACCACATCAATGCTTATAGTAGTGCAATTCACGATAGCAAAATTATGAAACCAGTCCAGATACCCATTAGTAGAAGAATTGTTTAATGAAATAATAAAATGTGGTATATATACATGCACACACACACACACACACACACACACACACACACAGTGGAGTTTTACTCAGTCATAAATAAGAATGAAATTGTGACATTTGTTGCTAAGTGGATGGAAATGGAGAATACCCTGCTAAGTTAAATAAGCCAGACTCAGAAAATCAAAGTTCAAATGTTTTGTCTCATTCATGGAAGCTAGAGCAAATAAGATAAAAAAGGGGAAAAGAAGGGGGAGATGTTGGATATTATAAAGATATGGGATAAATTAGTAAAGTAGAATAAATTGATCAAGAAAGAGGGAGGAGGGATGGGAAAGGGAAGTGTTAAATTTTAGATATCAGATATTTACTAAAAGCTCATGTATGGGACAATGAAAGGCATTTTAGAGGTGAAATGATTTTATTAGGAGAGCCTTAACCCAATTAGCGCATCAATTCATTGATAGGGGTTAACCAGGTAGAAACTGTAGGCTGGAGGAGGGGCAGTGGAGGAGGTGTGTCAGTGGGGACATGCCTGCCTTTGGCTTTTATATTTTGTCCCTGATGAGGGATCTCTGTCTCTCTTTGTGTTTCCTGATTGTTATGTCCTGACCTGCTTTCCCCCACCAAACCCTTCTGCCATGATGATCTCTCATCTTGGACACAGAGATATGGAGTTGGCCATGTATGGACTGAGGCCTCTGGAACCATGAGTCTGCAAATAAGTTTTTCCTTTTTTTTTTTTTTTTTCGTTCAGGTCTTTTGATCATAGCGAAGGAGAAGGTGACTAAAACTGGGAGAAAATATGGAATAAATTTTTAAAAATCACATTATGTGCCTATATAAATATACCACAGGGAATTCTACCTTTATAGGTAGAAAGCACAAATTAAAAAAAAAATAAATGAGCCAAAAGAAGATTAGTAGAGAAAGGATAAATGGGGGAGGGCAGAGGGGGGTAGGGAGAAAGGGAGAATAGGGACCAAAATGGAGTAAATCAAAGTCCATGCTTGCATAATTTTGTTTTTTTTTATTTTTTATTTTTTGCATAATTTTGAATGAATGCAACTACTATATGTAACTACAATGATCTAAAAAGAAATGATTTTTTTTCGATTTCCTCTTTGAGACAACACTCTCTCCCTTGAGAGTGTCTTCTCTCCTTCTTATTTCCCTTCTAATAAAGTTTGATGTGCTTTTACTGCTCCTTGTGTCTTGCTTGAAATTTTATCTTGCCAAGACATAAGAGATGAGAATGCAACATAACTTTCCAGTGTTGACACCACCAGCTGAGGAATGAGCCTTTAACACATGAAATTTCAGGGGACATTTGAAACGAAAGTCATAATACATTTTAATATGTTATTGTTTCTGAGGAATTTATTGTTTAATAATCATCTCAAACTTGCTTTACTATGAAGCCTTGTGTGTGTGTGTGTGTGTGTGTGTGTGTGTGAATAACCTCCAATATTATCTGTGCTATATTGTGAAAGTACTAAACAAATTAAGAATATAATCAAAAGATTAATTAAAATTTATGTAATGGGAAAAAGCTACAATTGAACAAGTAACTAGGTTTCACTAAGTGCAAATGGTAGAATGTAATTGAATTTATGAAACCCATAAATTCTTTATGGTAACTATGTATAACCTTTATGAATATTATTTGGCAGCTTTTGCATAACCCTGCCCTCCATCTCCATGAAGAATATTTTCATTTGTTAATTCATTTTTTTCATGAATAATGTATTAAGTGGTAGATACTGAGTTGGCTACTAATGCAGTAATAAGAAGCAAGAGATGTTGCATACATGTTAAGCTTCACAATAAAAGAATCATGCCTTTAACTTAAAATGTAACCACCCTATGAGGAGAGCTTTTATAGGTTTGTAAATTATTTAAATTCTTGATTACATGAGAACCTTAGAGATTGAGTGTGTAGCTTAGTGAAAGAGAACTTTCCTAATATTAATGAGCTCTGGGTTTAATCTCCAGCTGCCAACACAAACAACAAAAACAAAACAAGGCAAAAAAGGATAATCTTAAAATGCAAGAAATTAATGAATAGGAATTTTGGACAATACAGAGCAGAAAAAAATTCCTCCTATGTGTACTAGTTTCTCTACTAAAACAAACATAACTTTCTACACATTTTCAATGTAAATATCTGTTCAAATTTGCAATAATTTTAATGAATACAGTTATACAAAACTATTTTGAAAGGTTAAAGAATGGGTAACTTTAAATAAACAACTAATTGCAATGGTTCTCATACAGTAGTAAGTGATAAATTAATAACTGTTAAACTAATTTGGACTAAAGATTTTGGTATCAATAAACAATAATGCTTTTAGAATTCCATAGCTTTTTATAAAGCAGGGTAAGTAAAATAGTTTTATGTTTTACACTGTTAAAATTCTTATATTTGCTACTTACGCAGACTTTAACTCCAAACAAATACCAATTCTATTTCAAAAGCACGGCTAACTGATGCTTTATGTATCAGCTATGAGCACATCAAACTTGTAGAGCAAACAGGGCTATATATATTTGTCTCTATTTTTGTGTGAGGAATTTATTGTTTAATAATCATCTCAAACTTGCTTTACTAACTGACCTCTACAGGGTCAGTTACCAATATTCAGCAAAGGCATTGAGCAAGTTGACCTCTAAGACAAAAACAAAATGTACCCTAGGATTCTGGTGTCTCATCAAAAATCTTTGAGGTAGACATCTAGTGTACATTACTATTCTCAAATGAAAAGTAAACCATATTTCATTTTTGTATTTACATTAATACTAAATACATAATGTAACAAATGATTAACTTCAAAGGAAGCCGTATTTCTATAAAACTAGAACTAATTTGTCTACTCAGAGGCCTGCATTTTCCTAAAAAGTGTGAGAAAAATACTCATATTTGGATGCTTGATGATGAGTTCAAATTACAGGAAATATGGAAATATTCTCAGAACAAAGTGTTTAAAAGAGAACAAATCTAAGAAAAGTGTCAATAGGTGCCAAATAGTAAAATATGGATTGCAAATTGTTACAGTTTGGATATGAGATATCCCTAGAAAAGCTCATGTGTAAGGTAATGCAGGAATGTTCAAAGGCAAGATGATTAGATTATGAGAGTTGTAACCTCATCAGTGGATTAATTCACTTGATGGTTTAATAATTTGAATAGAAATAATTTGCTAGGAAATAATTGTAGACAGGTGAGGTATGGCTGGTGGAAGTAAGTCTAGGGATATGGACTACAGTTTATTTTGTCCCCGATTCCCTCATTCCTTCTGTCCCTCCCCCTCTCCTTCCTGGTTGCATAAGCTGGACAGCTTTTTTTATGACACCCTTGCACCATGATGTTCTGCCTTACCTTGGGCCCAGAGCAATGGAGTTGGCTAACCATAAAAACCATGAGCCTAAAATATATTTTTCCTCCTCTAATTTATGCTTAGGTGTTTTGATCACAGCAACAAAAAATTGATGAACACATAAATAAAAGTTCTTAAAAATGATGCATTTAGTGGTGATTTTTCACTATCTATTTTTGTCTTGAACTGTAGCTTTGTCTTATTTCATAGATGATTTCAAATATATTAATTGGTATTCACTTGTAATGTTTTGCAGATAATAGTTTTAGATATGTTATTTCATACTTTTACTTTTTAATATTAAAAGCTACATATCTAATATAGACAATAGTGGCCAATAAAACAGTTTCAATTTGCAGTAAAAAACTTTGCACCTAAATATTTCTATGTTGGTGTATAATTTTGATATTATTATGTGCTTAAATTGAAATTTAGACAATATAGGCACTCATGTAATTATCATCAAAATCAGGACATAGAATATAGATTTAATCCCAGAAATTACCTTTACGTCCATTCACAGTGAACTCCGTACCTCCCCAAATCATAGATTTCTATTACATCTTAGAAATTTCATATGTAAATGTACTCTCCTATGTTTTGTCTCTTTCAATAAATATAATATTTTGGTGTCAATCTATATTATTTCTTGTTTCAATGATTATGGAATTATTTTCTAATTTATAAATATAAGATAAATTGTTAACATTCAAGTTATAACAATTTTTTTCAGTTTTTCTCTTATAAATAAGCTGCTTATAACATTCCTGTACAAGTTTTTGTGGATATGTATTTGTACTTTTCTTACTAAATAAGAGTGAAATTTGAGTATCTGAGTTTTATTTTTCCAAATTGTTTATACCATTATATATTTCCAGTAGTAATATGTGTGTGTTGCAGTGTCTTATTCATTTGGGGTGGTTATTTCAAAGCATTACAGCTTTAGTGATTTATAAAGAACATTTATTTATTATGGAAGCTCTAGGAGTTGAAAATCTGAGATCAGAGTGGCAGCATGGTCTATTTCTAGGGAGAGTCCTCTTCTACTTTCTATCATGACCTAGTAAAAAAAGGGTGAGCTACCTCTCTGGAATCTTGATGTCAGGGCACCAATCTCATTCATTAGGATTCTATCCTCATTGCCTAATTATTTCCCAAAGGCCCACTGTCAAATATCATTCTTGGGAATTAGATTTCAACAAATGAATTTTGAAGGGGCATAAACATTCAATTCATTGCATCCAGATACTACCCAAACCTTGGCTTTACCAATTAAAAAACAAATGGAAAAGAAGTAGTATTTCTATGTGATTTTAATTTGAAATTCTATGATGACTAATGCAAGAGTTATCTGAACATTCTTGGTACAGCTGCTTTTCTAGACATATGCATTGTGAATATTTTCCTCAGGATGCAATTTCATTTTCATTTTCTTAATAGGTATATTTTTAAGAACACACATGTTAAGTTTGAAGGAAATTTAATTTGTCATTTTTAAAATTTAATGGTTCATTTTTGTCTGAATCCTAAGCTTTCAACAAATTTTTTTGCTTACTTCTAACTTTCCAATATTAATTCTATTTTTCTCCTAAACGTTTTCTATCTTTTATAAACGTCTGTGATCTCTTTTGACAAAGTTTTTGTGATTTTGTGTTTACTGAGAAATAAAGGTTGAAGGGCATTTAAAAAAATAATGGATGTGTACTTGTTTTAGCACCATTTGCTAAAACAAATCTTTCTTAATAAATTATCTTGGCACCTTTATCAAAAATCCATTGATCATATATGTGTGGATCTACAATTAGGTATCTATTCTGTTCTACCTTTTGTCTTATAAATAACAGTATTTCCTCATCTGACTGTAAAGTAACCCTCCACCCCCCAAAAAAGAGCATTTATTCCTATCATGTTCTTTCTGGAAAAATTTCCATATAGATTCTAAAGTTAATTTATCAATACATGGAAAAAAGTTTGCTAAGACTTCCACTTCCAGAGAAGTACAGGATACAACAGAACACTTTTACTCTTCTACATGAAGCAACCAAAAAAAAAAAATCAATTAAAATAGTTTGAAAGACACTGGCTAAAATTTAAGAATAATAATTCTGAAGAAATGGGGAAGAGATACTACAATTGACTCAGATTATAGACTTGGGAGATTTTTCCAGGTCTTTTATAGGGAGTAGAATATGGGTAGAAAATAGTGGAGTTTCTAAACTAAGGGCATGGAGCTGAGAGTTTGGGAACAACAAAGAGACATATTGGAGAAGAGAGCTACAGTGAGGGAATTCTAGAAATTTGTAAATTACTTCCTCTGAGTACTCAGCCTCATATCTATTACTTCATTTACGTGAGAAACTACTTGACCCTGGGAAAAAAGCTACCTAGAGAATTAGAGGTCACAGAATTCAGCATTCCCATAGGACTGAGAATGATTCCTCTTCCCAACAGTCAGATTAGAAAACAAGTTTCTTAAGGATTTGGGTAGAGCACACCAAAGTGTCACCTCAGTACTATAGAACAATTATTGTAAACTGAGCACCTTCACTACCACCTAACAAAGCTAAAAGCAAGACATGCAATAAAACATTTTTAAATAACTTAATTGTGTTTCAAATGAACACTCAAGAATATTTTTTGGAAACCAAATGTCTCGTATGTATAAGATGAAGTTCACAATGTTCAATATCTGATCAAAGTTCAAAAGGCACATAGGAGCAGGGAAAATGTGTTTCTTAAAGCTAGCATAATGCTATTCTGGAGTTGTCAGTCAAAGATGTTAAAACCATTCTTATGACTGCATCCCACTAAAAAATTTACAAAGAATGTTGAAATAACCTAAAGAGTGACCAAATCAAAATTTCTAGAGATGAAATCTTCAGGTGTATGATAACAAATATACTGGATGGTATTAAAGTCATATTAGATGTCAGAGAATATACTTTTGAATTTGAAGTAATAGCAATAGAAATGTGTCCTTATGTGAAACATAAGGAAAATAATAACAAGTAATGAATGATGAATCTGTGAGCATTGGGAGAATTTCAAATAGCCCAATACATGTGTAAATGCAATGTCTTAAAGAAAGGTAAGAAAAGGGGAGCAGAATAAAACATTTGAATAAATGTCACCTACATTTATTCGAATTTGGTTAATCATGAAGACTTATAACAGGAATTATATTAATTAAGTTGTGATTTAAAAGAAATATATTATAGGCATAAAAGAGATACAAATTGTGATGTAAGCTATGAAACAAAGACAAAGATTACAGCTGGATTTGGAGAAAAATGAGGTGAGATAACAATGGATTAACATATTTAAAGTACTAAAACATATTATCAATTGAGAATTTTATACAGATCACAGTTATTTATTTACTTATTTATTAGAATTGGGGATCAAAATTACAGCTTCAACATGCCAAGCAAGCACTACATCCCCAGTATGCACAATTTTATCTTAAAGAAGGTAAGATACTCTTTTGGACTAAACAAAAAAAATATTTATCACCAGTATATCCACATTAGAAAAATACTTGAATGAATGACTCCAGAAGACGGGATGATGCGACAGAGAAGTAAAAATCTATGCAAAAAATTAAGAACACTAAAAATGGTGGGTGGATGTATACATACAATATTTTTTCTACTTAAATATCATCAAAATATGTTTGGAAGTTTAAACAAAGCAATAACAATGGATTTGGGAGTTAAAATATGAAAGATAAAATATAAAAATATGGAGTAAAATGAATGACAATAATAAGACACAAATTGGGAACAGCAAAATCTAACCATAGTATTTTAATGTTTTTGCATATGAAGTTTTATTTATTACTTGAAGATATAGTCTAATATATTGATTCTATATAATTTTGGCTTTGAAGCAATCAGTAAAATAACAGAAAACACACATGGCTTTATTTATTTAGTAAAAAAAGGGGGGATAATTAAAAAATGGAAAAAATAACAGAGAAAATATATATGTAGCCATATCATTAATCAAATTAAGTATAAATGGTCTCAATATAACAATTAAAAAGCAAAGATTGCCAGATTATATATATATAATTACAAGCAAGTATATAAAGAAATTAACTTCAAATATGAATAAACAAATGAATAATTGTTCTACCAATAGAACATGGTAAAATAAAATTATATTCATGGTAACTATGTAAGTATTAGAAAAAGTAGATTGCAGATAAAAATATTAGTAGAGATAAAGAAATTTATTTCATAATGATAAAAGAATTAGTTTCATAAGGAAATAAGAATCCTAAAGATTTATTCATATAAACTCATATTTATTCATATAAACTCATTTATATAAGTTTCAAAATATATGACACACAAATGGATAGCTTTACAGGTAGAAATAGACAAATCTACAAATAGATGTTTCATTTCAGTATCACTCTTTTAATAATGAATGAAACAAGTACTTCTTATTTGTACCATATCATTATCATTGTATTATTTTTAAAAAATTTACAACTATAATTTTGTTTTACTTTCAGTACATTATTTGATAAATTACAAGACATTCAGTATTGTAAAGTTAGGCTTTGTGTTAGATGATTTTCCCCAATTTTCTAATAAAAGTATTCTGAATCTATCAAAGGTAAGCTAGACTGAGATATGGTAGATGTTTGTTAGGTTATGTGTATTAAATATATTTTTGACTTATGAGGTTACATTCATGATATGCCCCCATTGTAAACTGATGAGCATCTATATTTTGTTGAGAAATGTGGGATCTTATTTCATGAGTGATATTGGTATTTTTTAGTATATCCATGTCAGGGTTTTTGTTAGTGTTTCTTGACACATACGTTATTCTGAAATGTGTTTTTAAAGTGCCAAAAAAATTGAGACTTCTACATAAAATGATGTTATTGATTTCTAATCTGTTACGGAAAGATTTACACGTGCATTTACACATGTATTGGACTATTTGAAATTCTCCCAATGCTCATAGATTCATCATTCATTACTTGTTATTATTTTCCTTGTATTTCACTGTAGATAATTTCTATTGTTATTACTTCAAATTCAAAAGTATATTCTCTGACATCTAATATGACTTTAATAGCATCCAGTGTATTTGTTATCATACACCTGAAGATTTCGTCTCTAGAAATTTTGATTTGATCCTTCTTTATGTTATTTCAACATTCTTTTTAAAACTTTTTCTAAGTTCCCAGCATAGAGTCTGTTTTGGGGGTTGGCAAAGTAATGCTTATGGGCTGGCTGCTTGTTTTTGTGAATTAAGATTTATTAATTTATTAGTTAAATATAGCCATGCCCATTTATGTATGTATTATTGATAGATGCCTTTCTACCAAGATGACAGAGCTGAGTAGCTTACAGATCTTAAAATACTTGTTAATTATCTTTTTAAGAAAAATATTTCTTATTGCTTATATTTTATTGAATGTGGTATGGATATTTTGAAAGATGTATTTTCTTTCATTGGGATAGTGTTTTATAACTATCAATCAGCACAAGTGAATTTATCGTGTTGTTTCATCTTTAGTATCCTTATCAGATTATGGTGTGTGTGGTTCTATCAACTCTTCAAATAGGAGAGTTTAAATATCCATCAATGATAGTAGGGGTTTCTATTTTTCCCATTAGTTTGGTCAGTTTTCATATTATTATTATTTTTTAAAAATATTTGTTTATTAATTACAATTATTTTGAAAAGAGCATGCCATCAAGTGTTAGTGAATATGTGACTTGTGTCATGGAAAAAGTCATAAAAACAAAGTATAGATACCTTATATATAAAATTCAAAGACCTTTTACAATAAATTCATCCATGCCACTCCTCATACAAATCAAGATAGGATTATTTGAATTCTAGAAGATTTCCATTCCCTCCCAGATATGCTTTTTCCTGAAGTTAATCACTATTGGAACTCCTAATGTCATAATGTTCCTTATCTTAAAATGTTTCACAAATAGAGTCATACAGTACATCACATTATTTTCTGTCTAGCTTTTTTCAGTCAGTCGAAAATAGTTGCTATCTCTTTGAAGGGACTGCTAATTATTTGAAGGTATTGTATGGAAGAATAGAAATCAAGGGAGAAAAAATGTAATAATTATAGCAACAACCTTGGATCTAATCCAAAAGTCAGTATAATGTAGACACTGTCTCCCAAATTTTCAATAGAGGGTACATTTTGGGTTCTTTATGTGTAGTCAAATTATTTATGATTGTTCAGTAATTATTTGCTTACTGATCTCATTGGTTCTTGGGGTAAGAGTTGGAAATTCATAACACAAAAGTAACATAATTATTTTATGTGCTTCTAATGATATAAAGTCTGTGAGACTTTAAAAAGTTTGGAGAACTTGATAGGGTGGAAAATGTATTAAATAACAAAAGAAAATACATAGAGGACTGGGGGAACTGAGATAATAGATTACAGAAGGACTATTTTTTACTCACATTGATATGTGAGTACATGATACTTAATTTTATCTAAAATTTAGCAATGTAAAACAGTCAATTTGAAATTTAAATAACTGTCTTTGGAGAAAACCTAGATTTCATCTGTCTTCTTTAGATCCTTCAGAGAAAAGAAAGGTTGGACATGTACATGTTTTACTCCCTTTGCTCATTAATTTTTAAAGTTCCATCTTTGAACCGCCTGCCTTACCATGATGTTTCACCTGATTTGTTATGGCAGACACATTACTGTCATGTCACAAAACATGCTGCTTCAGAGAGCTTATTAATTTTGAATACTTGGTTATAGATGAGAAAACATTGCTAAGTTTGTTTTAGCATAAAGAATCTATGTGGAATTAATAATGTGATCTACAAGTTCAAGCAAAAATTGTTTATGTGCAACATTTATATTCATCATATAATCACTGGAGTGATTTGCCCAAAAGGCAAATTGATAAGGTAGCTAAATTGTTTCAGGCATCAGGGACATAATAATTAATGTTTCACTTATTTTCACTACACTGAAAAAAATGTATTTGTAAGCCAAAATTTGGACAATGTGGAAAAGTTATTACTTTAGAAATAAATTGTAGATATTTAATAATTTTTGTTTAAATTTTAATCTCTTAACAAGAAAAAAAGTACTAATGATTTATAGTTTTCAAAATTCTTTCCAAATAAATATTTTCCTGAGTATGCATCAATATCCCCCATAACCTTTACTCCATTTATGTGCTAAAATGGAGTTTTACTTTGAATGCCTGTGAAGTTATGTTATGAATACCAAATTCATTAGCAGGAATTAGCAGGAACTAGGAAGTTGCTTTGGATCACACTATTTAAAACCCTACATTGAAGAAGAAAAAGAGAAAATGAAAGAGAAGGGAGGTAAGAGGAACAGGAACATTAAATTTAAAGGAAGTGAGCTGGGATTGTGGCTCAGTGGTAGAGCATGTGACTAGCATGGATGGGGCCGGGGTTCGATTCTCAGCCACACATTAAAAAAATAAAAACATTGTGCTGTGTCCATCTACCAAAAAAAAAAAAAAAAGATATTCATTCTCTCTCTCTCTCTCTCTCTCTCTCTCTCTCTCTCTCTCTCTCTCTCTCTCCTTAAAAAAATAAAGGAAGTAAGAAGGAGAGGCATGGAGAGAAAATTTTCAATAATTTGATTTGGTGTGTAATTCCCTTCCCTCCAAGTCTTGTCTTCCTTTTTTCAGTTACATTTTTTTTAAATTAATCTTCACTTGTCAAATCATAGTCTGGGATTCAGAATTGGAAGTCTCTAATTTGTATTTTAGGCTTAAAAATCTTGTGGCTTTCTCTAAGGTTTAAACCCACTCCTATTAAATCAATTGCTCCTAAACATCAGGCAGAAAGAATTAGCTCTCTTTACTGGCTATATGTCTTTACTGAAACTACATAATGGATGATCCACATTTTTTTAAAAAATTTGAGGTTCAACAAAAAGATAATAAGTGTTAATTGAGAATAAAATGCTAAGGTAGTCTAGGTATGTATAAAGCAATAAGGCCTTGTACCAAATTATCAATAAAACAGACTTCATGCAATAATGTAAATATACCCTAAAACTTATCACTTGTTCTTAAAAGCAATGATGTGAAAGAAGATAACCTGGACAGTATGTCTTATCAGAAAGATTTACCAACCTGAGACAGTTTTACTACATGCCAACAATATAATTTTCTATTTGTTGTCAATACTCTCCAGACAAAGGCAAGAAACACACTTACTTGTCCTTTGGAAAGTTGATTTTATTACTCATCCCAGTGAGGGAGAAGGCTCACCAGTGGAAACTGTGGGATATCTCAGTGAGAGAGTGTTAGGGAAGATTTCTTAGAATTCAGGCTTTAGTGGGGACAGTCTAATAAAGCAAGGGTTCCCTCTGAATTAGGAACTTTCAGTAAACAGGAGCCCTTTTATGATGGGATATCTTACTAAATCTTATCCATAGAGTGGGAAAATAGGGAGCAAAACCAAATCTGTAGTTATAATAGGCCTCCATTATTCTTATTAGCCTGGAATAAGGATGTTTTAAATTTTGAAATTTGAACACTGTTTAGGTGTTGTGTGTATTTAGACATGATGTGTTTTCATCTTGCTCCATTGTAGTGACAGAGCAAATGTGCCTGTTGTTAATGTTCTATTATGTTGGGTTCAACAGAAGAATGTTGAGTTAGCTGTGATGCTAGGTCAAGGCATGGATGTCAGAAAGTAGATTTCTTTCTCCTTGTAAAGAGTCATGGTGCATAGTGTTGGAACTCAGTGCACAATTATTATTCCTTCTAGTAATGGCAAAGACAAATTTTCTCTCTTTTGTCTTTTGATGAAGTCGTTCAATTTTTCTATGTATTGAATCATTTCATCTGCAAACAGGAATAATTTGGCTTGATCTTTTCTTATTTGTATCCCCTTTCTTTTTCCAAATTTCTCTAGTAAGAATTTCTAGTACTATCTTGACAAGAATGGTGAAAATGGACATTTTAATATTGTTCCTGGTGTTAGAGGAAATATTTTCAGTTATTTTTCATTCAGCATTATGCTGTGAATTTGTCTTATACTGACTTCATTGTGTTGAGGTAATCTTTCTGTACTTATTTTGTTTACAGCTTTTATCATAAAGAGATGCTGATTTTCATCAAATATTCTTTTCACCTTTTGTGATAATTCTATGATTTTAATCTTTCATTATTCTATATGTACTATAGCTATTGATTTATGTTTGTTGAAACATTTTTTCATCTGGAATAAAATCATCTTGGTCATGGTGCATGATACTTTTTCTGAGCTTTGCATTTGATTTGCTGGTATTTTCTTGATAATTTTACATCTATGTCTGTTGGAATTGTAGCTCTATAGTTTTTTTTTTTATTATGTTACATTTTAGATTCAATTATATGGCAATGCTGGCCTCAAAGAGTGAGATTGGAAGGGATGCCTTTCTTTCTTTTTTTTTTTTTTAAAGAGAGAGTGAGAGAGGAAAGAGAGAGAGAGAGAGAGAGAGAATTTTTAATATTTATTTTTTAGTTCTCGGCGGACACAACATCTTTGTTGGTATGTGGTGCTGAGGATCGAACCCGGGCCGCACACATGCCAGGCGAGCGGGCTACCGCTTGAGCCACAACCCCATCCCGGGATGCCTTTCTTTTAATTGTATGGAATAGTTTAATAAGCATTGGTATTATTGTTTTATAAAAAGTTTGGTAAAATTTAGTCATAGAACTATCTGGTCCTTACCTTGTATTTGTTGGGAAGTTTTTATTACCAATTAAAACTTGTTAATTGTTATTTGTTCATTCATGTTTTTCATTGATTGAATTTTGGTAGGTAATATGTGTCCAGAAATATTTTTCATTTCTTCTTTTTCAATTTGTCGGCATATAGTTTTTCAAAGAAATCTCTAATGATCCTATAAATTTCTGTAGTATCAATTGTAATGTCTCCTTTGTTATCTCCAATTATATATATATGGGTTATTCTTTTATTTTCTTGGTTAGAATAAATATAGGTTTGTCAGTTTTACTTATTTTTTCAAAGAACCAACTGTTTGTTTCATAGATCTTTAACATTGTTTTTATTTTGGGCTCTATTTTATTTTCTTCTGTTCCTTCTTATTTCTTTCTTTATACTAATTTTGGGTTTAGTTTACTCTTGCATTTTTAAGTCCTTGAGATGCATCATTAATTATTTATAGAAAATATTTATTTTTATTTATTTAGGTAGACTATGCATATATATATATATATTTTTTTCTTTATACTTTTCAGTGCTGGGGACTGAACTAGGGGCCTCATTCATATTAGCACTCTATCACTAATCCACATCCCAAGCCCTGATTTTTTACTTTATATTTAAGCACTCATTGCTATACACTTCTCTTTTCATACTGTCTTTGCTGAATCCCATAAGCTTTTCTATATTGTGTTTCCATTTTCACTTGTTTCAAGAAATTTTTAAGTTTCCCTTCTGATTTCTTCAATGCCTCCCTGTTTGTTCAAAAGTGTGTTGTTTGATCTCCATGTATTTGTAAAATTTATAAAATTTCTCTTCTCATTGATTTCTAGTTTTATTCTGTTGCAATCAGAAAAGATATAGGATATAATTGTTTTGCATTTTTAAGACTAATTTTGTGGGATGATATATGATCTATTCTAGAGAAAGTTTCATATGCTAATGAAAATGATGTATATTCTGCCTATTGGATACAGTCTTCTGAAATGTCTTTTAAGTCCTTTTGATCTCAGTGCAGTTTAACCCTGATTTTTTGTTGTTTTGTTTTGCTGTTGATTTTTTGGTCTGGTTAATCTATCCACTGTTGAGAGTGGAATATTATAAACCCAAAGTATCTAAAATATTGGAATCTCTCTTTTCCTTTATGTCTAAGAGCGCTTGTTTTATAAAATTGGTTATTTGGACATTAGGTATTTATAGATTTATACTTAAATCTCCTTGATGAGTTGTTCCTTGCCCATTATTTAGTGACCCTTCTTACATTTTTTGGTTTATAATCTATTTTGTCAGATATATGTATAGCTTTTCCTATTTTTTTAGGATTGCATTTACTTGAAATATCATTTTCTATCATTTCATTTTCAGTCTCTGTGTGTATGTAGTGGTGAAGTGAGTTTCTTGGAGGCAGCATGTTGTTTGGTCTTATTTTTTTTAAATAAATCCTTTCTGTCACTCTGTGTTTTTTATTTGGAGAATATAATCCATTTATATTCAAGGTTCTCAGAGAAAATATGGGCTTATGTCATGTAATGTAGATTTTCTTCAAGTGTTCTTAAATATTCCTTATTCTTCCTCTCTTATTTATCTTTGTGGTTTGATGGATTACTACATAAATAATTTTTTATTTTCATTTTTTCTGTTTTTTGTTTATCTATTCTTCGACTGGAGTTTATATTTTCATATGGTATCATGATGGCAATAATTTTATTTCACTTCCAGATATATATTTTTCCCTAAAGCATGTTTTGTAAGCCTATCTTATGATAATGAATTCTCTAAGTTTTTGCTTATCTTAGAGTGTTTTTTTTTTCTCATTTGTTTTTGAAGGATAGCCTTTCTGTATGTAGTAACCTTGGTTGGCAATCATTTTCTTTCAGGAGTTGGAATACATCATTTCACTCCCTCCTAGACAATAGGGCCTCTAAGAAATCTGCTATTAGTTGAATGAAAATCTTCTTCAACGTGGGTTGAATTTTTTCTTCCAGATTTTAATGTCTTCCATTGTCCTGCATTTTTGAGAGTTATTTTGTTATTTGTTGTGCTTAAGACCTTTTCTGGTCATGTTTATTTGTGGTTCTGTAAGCCCCCTGTATATAGATGCCTGTATTTTGCCCAAACTAGAAAATTTTTCTGTTTGTAATTTATTTACTAGGTTTTCTATGCCTGTAACTCTTATTTCATTGCCTTTGGACAGTCTGATGATACAGATGTTTTCCTGCTTACTGGTGTTCCAAAGATCTTAAAGGATGTCATTAGATTGTCTTCTTTATTCCTTCCTGTCTCCCTTTCTTTCATCTCAACATATTATTTCAAAAGACTTGTCTTTAATCACTGATATTCTCTTCTGCTTAATCTAGTCTCTTATCAGGGCTTACAACTGTATTTTTTATTTTCCTTATTGAGATCCTCAGCTCAAGGATTTCTGTTTGGCTCTTTTTCAAAATCTTCATTGTCTGCTGAATTTCTCAAACATATTCTGCATTGTCTTCCTAGTTTCACTTAACTGTTTATCTATATTTCCTTGTATCTCTTTGAGCTTTCAAGAAAACATCATCATTTTGAAATTTTATGAAGCATTCCACCCATTTCTATTTCTTTGGAAACTGTTAGTAGAAAGTTATGATCTTTTGGAGGTTATGTGTTTATATGTATTTATATAGCGGGACTTTTGACATATATGTGCAAAGCATTTTCTTTCCTATGGCCCTCCATTGAGATTTGTGCATTGGATGTATCATATTTCTACCACTTTTATGGGATGACATCTTAATAAGCAGCTTCTCCTTAAAACATGTCTTGAGTGTTGGTTTGTTATGCAGAGTTTGCTTTATTTCCAGCTGGGCACTACAGCATAGCCTTCCTATAGTTTCTTTGGATGTGATTAGTGAAACTGGGCACTGTGCATGTCATGTTGATATTGGATATACTCACTGTATCTGTAGAGTTTGTAAGAGTCGGGATACTCTACCAGTTCATGTAGGTGTGATGTTGAAAGAAGAGTGTGTATGGTGTCCTCAGGGTGGATACTCCTACAGTGGGAATTGTTGGGTCCTACCAGGTGATGGAGTTTTCCTCAGGCATTGCTGATATTGGATCTCTTACTTGTAAGTTCTCTGACACTGGTGATATCAGTAGTGGTAAAGGTACTAAAGCACTTGACTTCTGACTAGACAGTGGTATGAGCCCAGGTGCTTTATAAGAGAAGATTATGGCAGGAACCATAGCACCCTCTCTGTGTTGCTCGTGCCCAGTTTTGTGAGTAGTGTGTAATCAGACAAGGTATAGGGTTGATCAGTGAAGTCCTTCATTCTATGGTGGCAGCAAAAGTTTTAATGTTTCTCTCTGTAGTGCTGTGAGTATGTCCACCTAGGAATAGGATCTTGGTGCCCACCCCTAACTGTGTATACCTAGGAAAAGGGAGATGACTGAAGGTTTTATCCCCCAATTCTTTTAGCAATAATGCTCACTACTGAGTGAGAAGAGGAGGGTTGTAGCTGGAGCTGAGCAAAATTTGTCTTGGGGCCTACCTTGGTTGTATGCGTCTGCAGAGAGATGGATGGTTGGGACTTTTCTCCCCCAACTCTCTCAGCTATAGTTCCTATCAGGGAGTGAGCAGGAGTGGGTCACAGCTGGAGCTGAGAAAAATTCCTCCATGGACCTCCCTTGGCTGTGTACACTCAGAGGTGGGGTGACAGCTTCTATTTTCTCCCCTCTCCACCATTTCTTTAGCTGAAGTGTCTGTGGGAACAAGTAAACACAGCAAGCACCAGGCAAAATTTCTTTCAAGATCTCTTTAAATCATGTGCCTTGTAGGATGGGGCATCCAGAACAGGAGTTTGTTCTAGACCTCCCCAGCATGTCACTATGGGAAGGATACCAATGAAGTCATGGAGTTCTTTCCTCATCCTATCGGCAACAGAGTTATGGGAAGTTTAAGGTCAGGGAGGGTGGGAACAACATTGTGACTGCATTCAGTCCTGGCACTAGTGTGAATCTCCACATGACTGGTCATGCCCTTTATCTCAGTAGTAAGCTCCCCAATCTTTTGATTTATTCTTGAAGGACGCACCCTTTGTTTTCCCCATTCCCCTCTATGTCACAACACCTGTTTCCCACAGTATAGCACCCTCAATGGGTTTGAGTCCATTACTCTGCTGAGCTTAGTTCACAAAGTAGCTACCCACTTATCCAGTGCATTGAAATGTATCTGGGATCAAAGAGAGAGGAATATGCAGGAGTTTCTGACCCTTAGAGCACTCCACATTCAGAAAATAACTCCCTTCTCAAGATGCTTCCTGGCTCTACCACTATGGGCGTTTGCTGGGAGATGATGTGAAATACTTATCCGAAGCACGGCTACTCTGCAGATTTCAGGTTAATTATCCAGTTAGGATGCAAGCCTCTGAGGGTTGTGAAACTTTGCAATAGCTAGAATTGCAGTATCCATGCTGATAGAGTTTATCAGGACTCTCTCTTGCATCCTTACTCCTGCAGAAGGATGATTCTGACCATGGAGCTGGGTTGCAGGTATTGGGATATTTTGTTTCTCTTACTATGCTATTGTCCCAGGTCTCTGGCTTTTACAAGCTTTCTGTGTTTTTCTCCTGTTGCTTTACAGTGTTCTCCCACAATAACTAGCCTCAAAATGCATTGTACACCTATTGCTTTGGTTCTTTGTGGAGGTACAGTTGAGTTCTTTCTATCAGTCGCCCTCAACTCCCTCCCATTACATTTTTCATTGATTTTAAGATGTTTAGTTAACCAAAAGTTTTATAATTTTTTCTTAACATATTTAGGTTCTTGACAAATATTGTGGAATTTATGAAAAAAAAAACTACATGAGAAATCTAGAGATACAGTGTTCAATGGTATTTTAGAACATCTCTGAGTAGGTAGACAACCAATTACATTCTTGTAGTTTTCATCTACGGACTTGTGTACATTATTATTTGGGGAGAGGATTTTCAATGATACAGAAGTCTCACTATTTTCAGTAACTCTTCTCAAAGCTTTAGATAGTTCAGACTCTAATCACTTGGAGAGTGAAACACCAATTTTTCTCTAAGTTGACAGGAAAACAACTTCTGTAACAGATGCAGAAATCAATACAGAAGTTATCATATAAAACCTGAAGTTTGTTTTTCTTTACTTACTTCAAAAACTTCATTTTGACTTACATGGTACTGGGTAATAAAAATAAAACCAAACCACAAAGACTTCAAAAATCCAAGGATCCAGGACTTCACAAAACATTTTTAATTGTCTTAAGTATTCTTGAACAGAGATTCTAATATTTAGTTTTCACAAGATTATCTAGAAAAAAATTGTAAAATACAAATCCTAGGGCCTCTTCTTATACCGAATGAATCTGAATTATCAGAGAGGATTCCTAAGAATTGTATGTAACTTCCCCCCATTTCAGTATTTCAAGCCCCTCTGCAGAATATTCTTTGAGCACTGCTGCCCTATTCTAACTCATTTAGGGTGGAAAACAATTGAGAAATCAAAAGAAAACATTCCACTCATAGTCAATGATCCCATAGGTCTTAGTAAGGAGAATATTTTGATATATTGAAACAAGAAAGTATTAAGCCTACTTAATCATTTTAAATTATTTTCCCCAGAGAAGACATATTCGTTGTTATTCTCTGTCCATGACTGGAACTGTCTGTATTTGTGCTAAACCTGTTTCATGGACTCCCAGCTGAGCTAGTTTTAAGGATCAGAAACTAAGTTGGCATCTGTTAGTGGTTCTTCAATATCACTCTGTTAGAGATAGAGATAGAGAAAATTAATCAAAAGTCCTCTCAGAGGGTTCTGGGTGTATTTGGAAGTGACGATTTTATAAATTGCTTGCTGGTTGTGTGTGGGGTGAAGCAAGATGGATTGAAGTCAGAGTACCTACAAGTAAGGGACAGTTTCCCACACTTACTTGATAACTGTCCCTCTGATAAATCTATAACCTGCATTATTGCTTCCTGCTGATAGCATGATATGCAAAAATCTAAGTAATCAAATTTCTCCTAAATTGGAATTTAGAGTAATAAAGAAAAGTTTATAAAAAGTTAGTTTGTCTTATTCAAAATGTGAATATATAAATAGCTGAAGTAGGATTTTTTTTTTTTTAACTAGCCATCATGCATCATGTTTTCTTTTTTTTTTTTTGGAGGAAACATATGATGCCTATAATATAATGTATTTACAGAAGTGAAAATCAGGACTGGGGATATAGTTCAGTTGGTTGCATGCATGAGGCCCTGGGTTCAATGCCCAGCACCACAAAAGAAAAAAAAAAGTAAAAAATAGTTGAATAAAAAAAGCTCTCCAGCATTTCTAAGTACAACAAATCTTTAAAATTAATAGCATAAACTTCTGGCAAATAATTTCTATCCATTTGTTAGTCTATACTATTGGAGAATATAGGCTGAATATCATTTTCATAGCTTACATATTTGAGCTTCTCTTCATATTTGAAAATTTAAAAATTAAATTAAATATAAAATATTTAAATTACTAAAATATTTAAATCTTAAATTAAATATAAAATATTTTCCAACTGTTTATTGACTAGTTTTCCTATTTTTTTAATTTCAAATATCAATTTCTTAGCCTCATACTTTCTAATATGAAAATATTTATAGCAAATCTTAATATAAGTATCCATTAAGTATGCTTATTTATTTTCTGTGAATACTTAATATTTTTACAAATTTTCACTAGTTTTTTGGAGTGCAGCAAATTGATGGTACTGATAAGAGAAATACACATAGATACACCTAAGTATCATTGTAGAAAGTGATGAGAGGGCTGGGGATGTGGCTCAAGCGGTGGCACGCTCGCCTGGCATGCGTGCGGCCCAGGTTCGATCCTCAGCACCACATACCAACAGGGATGTTGTGTCTGCCGAGAACTAAAAAATAAATATTAAAAATTCTCTCTCTCTCTCTCTCTCTCTCTCTCTCCCCTCTCTAAAAAAAAAGTGATGAGAGAGTTTGTGATTGTTTATTGCTGTAATTTGTGCTTGAAATATTTCATTGCTCCCTCCTGTGATACTGGAGCACATCATATTAAGGTCAATAAACTTCCCAATGATTCTACAAACCAGACTAGCTCACTGTTACACTGAGACCAGAAGGACCTCATAATTAGTAAGTAATATATATTAAAGTCAACTTGTTCAAAATTTTATTGATAATTCTACTTCTTAGTGGTTGCTTTGGTAAAATTATATCCAAAACTAACTGAGCTAAATATTGAATAGAATAATATTTGTGCCAAATATATTCAAAATAGCACTTTATTAAAGTTTAAATTTATGTCTTAGGGTAATACTACTCTTTTCATTAAATAACCCTTTTCTATATAATGGGTGAATTATCACTCCAGGAATACACGCTGTTAGACTATACTGCTACATTCAGGATATTGAACAGGATGACACTTTCATGTTTATATTAAATTCTTGACACTCTTATGAGACAAAGCAGATGACCCAGCGTTTATTTGCAGAGACTTTTTTGTTCACTTATTTCACTCTAAGGCTGTTTGATCAGAGAATCAAATTTTGATCTTCCCTGACATACTTTATATTTATAAGAGTTATTTTTTCCAGTATTATAGCAGAAATTTTTAAAATGGGATTTACATTTAGTTCCATGCTTTGGAAGATGAAAACATGATATAGTTTTTATGGTCACTGTGACTATTTTGCTTAACCATTCATTGGAATCTACATTCAATGAGATTTTGCCTACCTCCTTTTGAATTTTTTTATATCAGTTTTACATATCAGACTATCTATGAAAATAAAAGTTTTTTTAAAAAATTTTTTCATAAAATGGCAGAAAAACTACTCTAATACAAGGGTTTGCTTCATAGTATATTTTTATGAAACTTTGGAAAAAAACAGAGAGTAGCAGGAGTAAAGAAAAAGAAATAACTTTGAACAGAATGCTAGATATAACTTTTCAGAAATTCACTGCTTTTTCTCTGTAAAAAAATTTATATAAAATGTGAGCCTTCGGAGGCCCATGACCAATTACATTCCTTGGCTGTGCTTTCTTTTTCAAAGTCTTTCTCAGCTATTTCTCCTTACTCAAGCTGCGTTCAATTTTCTTTGATCCATAGTTAATAATAGAAACATTAAAACAACCCTCCCTTGTTGATAGAATGATAGTTTTTCTTTTTCATAGCTATATTAAGGTAAAATAAATAAATAAATAAAATGCACATATTTGAAGGATGCAACTGATCAGTTTTGACATGTATGTAACCAATACAATCAACATAAAAAGCATTTCCATTACTTTTTAAAATTGAGATCATGGAGAGTGTGTTTCTTGCAATATCTATTAAATTGGATATTAATCACCTTAAAATATATACAACCCCACCCCAACATGTCAACTCTTTCCAAATTAAATGTCACATTTACAAATATCTCAGAGGTCAAGGAGGAAAGCCCAAGAAAAGTAAATAAAATGTGCTTTTGACTACGTAATATAATAAAAGCTTAAGATATCAGGGTCTCTGGGATGAAACAGCAGTCAGGTGAACATGAATAACTTAAAGTACTTGTATCAGAAAGAAGCTAGAATAACAATGAAATTACTTTCAAATTATGGGGTAGGAAGGAAAAAGGAGTAGGAACAGATAATATTTGAAATACAGAAGAAATAATAGAGCTAAAATTTGATAAAAATCAAACAAGTGTAACCAAGCAAAAAGCAAGAACATAAAAATTAATATCAATGGAAATGGAGCTATCAAAATAACCGTATAGATACTAAAAATATATTAAGGTAATATTGCAATTGTAAACAAACCTATGTGATAGCTTACACAACATAGTCTATATTAGAGAAAGATCCATGTGCTGCTGAAAGTGTATTCAGTTATTGATGGATGAAATATTCTATATATGTCTTTAAGTCTAAATTATCAATTGTATATTTTTTAGTTTTATAGCTTCTTTATTTAAATTTTCTCACCATCCAGTGGTGACAGAGGCATGTTAAAGTTACCCAGTATTATTGTGTTGTGGTCTATTTGATTCTTGAAATTGAAAAGGGTTTTTTGATATACATAGCTGCTCCATTATTTGTGGCATAGATACTTAGGATTGTTATGTCTTGTTGATGTAGAATTCCCTCAAGTAGTATGAAATGGCCTTCTTTATCCCTTCTGATTAATTTTGGTTCAAAATCCATTTTATCTGATATGAGGATAGAAACACCTACTTATTTATGTGATCCACCTGAGTGATGTTCTTTTCCCATCCTTTCACCTTCAATCTGTAGATGCCTCTTCCTATGAGGTGAGTCTCTTGGAGACAGCTTATTATTGGGTCTTGTTTTTTTTTTTTTCCTTTTAAGTTGTTTTTTCTTTTTTCTTTTTTATTTATTTATTTATTTATTGATTGATTATTTAAAGCATTACATAGTTCATGATATATCATCTTTCATACATTTGACTCAAATTGTGTTTTGAACTCCCATTTTCACCCCAAATACAGATTGCAGAATCACATCTGTTACATATTCACATTTTTACATAATGCCATATTAGTGACTGTTGTATTCTGCTAACTTTCCTATCCCCTACTATCGCCCCTCCCCTCCCATCTTCCCTCTCTACCTCCCCTGCTGTTGTTCAATTCTCTTCCTCTTTTTCCCTCCCCCTTGCCCCTCATAACCTCTTATAATTTTATGTATCATTGAAGGTCTCCTACCATTTCCATGTGCTTTCCCTTCTCTCCCCGTTTCTCTCCCCCCATTCGTCTTTGTTTACTGTAGTCTTTTCCTCATGCTCTTCCTTCCTGTTCTGTTCTTAGTTGTTCTCTTTATATCAAAGCAGACATTTGGCATTTGTTTTTTAGGGCTTGGCTAGCTTCACTTAGCATAATCTGTTCTAATGCCATCCATTTTCCTTCAAATTCTATGATTTTGTCATTTCTTAGTGCTGCATAATACTCCATTGTGTATATATGCCACATTTTTTTTATCCATTCATCTATTGAGGGGTATCTAGATTGGTTCCACAGTCTAGCTATTGTGAATTGTGCCGCTATAATCATTGATGCAGCCGTATCCCTATAGAGTGCTTTTTTAAGGTCCTCTGGGAATAGTCCGAGAAGTGCGATAGCTGGGTCAAATGGTGGATCCATTCCCAGCTTTCCCAGGAATCTCCATACTGCTTTCCAAATTGGCCTCACCATTTTGCAGCCCCACCAGCAGTGTACAAGTGTGCCCTTTACCCACATCCCCGCCAACACTTATTGTTGTTTGACGTCATAATGGCTGCCAATCTTACTGGAGTGAGATGGTATCTTAGGGTGGTTTTGATTTGCATTTCTCTGATTGCTAGAGATGGTGAGCATTTTTTCATGTACTTGTTGATTGATTGTATGTCCTCCTCTGAGAAGTGTCTGTTCAGGTCCTTGGCCCATTTGTTGATTGGGTTATTTTTTATCGTATTGTCTAATTTTTTGAGTTCTTTGTATACTCTGGATATTAGGGCTCTATCTGAAGTGTGAGGAGTAAAAATTTGTTCCCAGGATGTAGGCTCCATATTTACCTCTCTTATTGTTTCTCTTGCTGAGAAAAAAAACTTTTTAGTTTAAGTAAGTCCCATTTGTTGATTCTTGTTATTAACTCTTGTGCTATGGGTTTCCTAGTAAGGAATTTGGAGCCCAACCCCACAATATGTAGATCGGAGCCAACTTTTTTTTTCTATCAGATGCAGAGTCTCTGATTTGATATCAAGTGCCTTGATCCATTTTGAGTTAACTTTTTTGCATGGCGAGAGGAGGGGATTCAGTTTCATTTTGTTGCATATGGATTTCCAGTTTTCCCAGCACCATTTGTTGAAGATGCTATCCTTCCTCCATTGCATGCTTTTAGCCCCTTTATCAAATATAAGATAGTTGTAACTTTGTGGATTAGTCTTTGTGTCCTCTATTCTGTACCATTGGTCCACCCACCTGTTTTGGTACCAGTACCATGCTGTTTTTCTCACTATTGCTCTGTAATATAGTTTGACATTTGGTATCCCTATACCACCTGATTCACACTTCCTGCTTAGAATTGCTTTTGATATTCTGGGTCTTTTATTTTTCCATATGAATTTCATGATTGCTTTATCTATTTCTACAAGAAATGCCTTTGGGATTTTGATTGGCATTGCATTAAACCTATAGAGAACTTTTGGTAATATCGCCATTTTGATGATTTTAGTTCTGCCTATCCATGAACAGGTTATATTTTTCCATCTTCTAAGATCTTCTTCTACTTCTCTCGTTAGGGTTTTGTAGTTTTCATTGTATAAATCTTTCACCTCTTTTGTTAGGTTGATTCCCAAGTATTTTATTTTTTTTGAGGATATTGTGAATGGAGTGTTTTTCCTCATTTCCGTTTCAGAAGTTTTGTCGCTGATATACAGAAATGCCTTTGATTTATGCATGTTGATTTTATATCCTGCCACTTTGCTGAATTCATTTATTAGTTCTAGTATTTTTTTTTTTTTTTGTAGACCCTTTTGGGTCTTCTAGGTATAGATTCATGTCATCCACAAATAGTGATAATTTAAGTTCTTCTTTGCCTATTTGTATGCCTTTAATTTCTTTCTTCTGTCTAATTGCTCTGGCCAGTGTTTTGAGAACTATATTGAATAGAAGTGGTGATAGAGGGCATCCCTGTCTTGTTCCAGATTTTAGAGGGAATGCCTTCAATTTTTCTCCATTCAGAATGATGCTAGCCTGAGGCTTAGCAAAGGTAGCTTTTACAATGTCGAGGTAAGTTCCTGTTATCCCTAGTTTTTCTAATGTTTTGAACATAAAGGGATGCTGTACTTTGTCGAATGCTTTTTCTGCGTCTATCGAGATGATCATATGGTTCTTATCTTTAAGTCTATTGATGTGGTGAATAACATTTATTGATTTCAGTATATTGAACCATCCTTGCATCCCAGGGATGAATCCTACTTGATCATGGTGCACAACTTTTTGATGTGCCTTTGTATCCGATTCGCCAGAATTTTATTGAGGATTTTTGCATCCAGGTTCATCAGAGATATTGGTCTGTAGTTTTCTTTCTTTGAGGTGTCTTTGTCTGGTTTCAGAATCAGGGTGATGTTGGCCTCATAGAATGAATTTGGCAGAGCTCCCTCTTTTTCTATTTCCTGAAATAACTTGAAAAGTATTGGTATTAATTCTTCTTTAAAGGTTTTGTAAAACTCCGCTGTATACCCATCCGGTCCTGGGCTTTTCTTGGTTGGTAGTCTTTTGAGTGCTTCTTCTATTTCATCCATTGATATTGGTCTGTTCAAATTGTGTGTATCCTCCTGACACAGTCGGGGCAAATCATATGACTTAAGAAATTTATGAATGTCTTCACTATCCTCTATTTTATTGGAATATAGGTTTTCAAAATAATTTCTAGTTGTCTTCTGTATTTCTGTAGCATCTGTTGTGATATTGCCTTTTTCATCCCGTATGTTAGTAATTTTATTTCTCTCTCTTCTTCTCTTCGTTAGCATGGCTAAGGGTCTGTCAATCTTATTTATTATTTCAAAGAACCAACTTTTAGTTTTGTTAATTTTTTCAATAGTTTCTTTTGTTTCAATTTCGTTGATTTCCACTCTGATTTTAATTATTTCTTGCCTTCTGCTACATTTGCTGTTGTTTTGCTCTGCCTTTTTTAGGGCTTTGAGATGAAGTGTGAGCTCTCATTTATTTGTTAGTTTTTCCTTTTTTTGAGGAATGACCTCCAGGCGATGAATTTCCCTCTTAAAACTGCTTTCATTGGGGGTAGAGAGAGAAGATGTGAGGGAAGGGGAGGGGGGATAGTAGGGGATAGGAAAGGTAGCAGAATACAACAGTCACTAATATGGCAGTATGTAAAAATGTGGATGTGTAACCGACGTGATTCTGCAATCTGCATTTGGGGTAAAATTGGGAGTTCATAACCCACTTCAATCTAATGTATGAAATACAATATGTCAAGAGCTTTGTAATGTTGTGAACAACCAATTAAAAAAAAATTAAAAAATAAATAAAGTAAAAAAAAATAAGAAAAAAAAACCTGCTTTCATTGTGTCCCATAGATTTCGATATGTTGTGTCTGTATTTTCATTTATCTCTAAGAATTTTTTGATTTCCTCCTTTATGTCTTCTGTAACCCATTGATCATTCAGTAACATATTGTTCATTTTCCATGTGATATAGGATTTTTCCTTCCTTCTTTTATCATTGATTTCCAGTTTTATTCCATTATGATCAGATAAAATGCATGGTATTACCTCCACCTCTTTATATTTACTGAGGGTTGCCCTATGGCATACTATAATCTGTATTTTTGAGAAGGATCCATGTGCTGCTGAGAAAAAAGTATATCCACTTGATGATGGTTGATATATTCTATATATGTCAGTTAAGTCTAGGTTATTGATTGTGGTATTGAGTTCTATAGTTTCTTTATTTAACTTTTGTTTGGAGGATCTGTCCAATGGTAAGAGAGGTGTGTTGAAGTCACCCATAATTATTGTGTTGTGGTCTATTTGTCTTGAGCTTGAGGAGAATTTGTTTTATGAATGTCGCAGCACCATTATTTGGTGCATAAATATTGATAATTGTTATGTCTTGTTGGTGAATGGTTCCTTTTAACAGTATATAATGTCCTTCCTTATCCCTTTTGATTAACTTAGTCTTGAAGTCGATTTTATTCGATATGAGGATGGCCACCCCTGCTTGCTTACGAGGACCGTGTGCATGGTATATTTTTTCCCATCCTTTCACCTTCAGCCTGTGTATGTCTTTTCCAATCAGATGTGTCTCCTGGAGGCAGCATATTGTTGGATTTGTTTTTTTAATCCATGTTACCAGCCTATGTCGCTTTATTGGAGAGTTTAAGCCATTAATGTTTAGAGTTACTATTGATATATGGTTTGTACTTCCAGCCATGTTTGATTATTTATCTTTTTTTTTTTAATTTATTTTGTTTCTCCATGATTATATTTCCCCCCACCCTCTGTCTTTACCGAGGCACTTCCCACTGATGGTTTTGGTTATTGTTTTTCATTTCTTCCTCATGTAGTGTTTTGCTCAAGACGCTTTGCAACTCTGGTTTTCTGGCTGCAAATTCTTTTAACTTTTGTTTATCATGAAAGATTTTTATTTCATTGTCATACCTGAAGCTTAATTTTGCTGGATACAGAATTCTTGGTTGGCATCCATTGTCTTTCAGTGTTTGAAATACGTTTTTCCAGGATCTTCTCGCTTTCAGCGTCTGTGATAAAAAGTCCATTGTTAACCTTATTGGTTTACCCCTGAATGTAATCTGCCTCCTTTCTCTTGTATCTTTTAATATTTTCTCTTTGTTCTGTATATTGGATATCTTCATAACAATGTGTCTTGGCATTGGTCTACTATGATTTTGTGTGCTCGGTGTCCTGTATGCATCTACAATTTGTATATCCGTTTCCTTTTTTATTTCTGGAAAGTTTTCTGTAATTATTTCATTCAGCAGGTTACTCATTCCCTTGGTTGAATCTCTATACCTTCCTCTATCCTGATGACTCTTAAGTTTGTTTTTTTTTATGTTATCACATATCTCTTGGATGTTTTTGTTGTGATTTTTTACCAGCCTTTCTGAGTTGGCTAGACTCTTTTCAAGATGATATATTTTGTCTTCATTATCTGACATTCTGGCTTCTACTTGCTCCACTCTGTTAGTGATACTCTCATTTGAGTTTTTAATTTGGTTTATAGTTTCCTTAATTTCTAGAAATATTGTTTGATTTTTTTATAATCTCTATCTCCTGATAAAGATGCTTAACTTCTTCTTTTATCTGTTTATGTAATTCATTTTCAATGTGTTCTTTCACTGATTGAATTTGCTGTCTCTTATCCTCTTTTAGGTTCCTTTTCATCTGTCTAAGGTATTCCTTGATTTCTTTATATGACCATTTTTCTGATGACTCTAGGTCCTCCTGAATATTTAGGCTGTCCTGCATTGTTTGTACTCCTTTTCTTCCTTGCTTTTTCATGCTGCTCATGTTACTTCTTGTTCTGTTTGACTGCTGAGTTACTGTTTACTCCTATAAATTTATTTGATGCTTGGGAGGAAAGGTATTAGAAGGGAAGGGAAGAAGTCACTAAAGAGAATGAGAGTAAGAAGGTAGACTTCAAGAAATGGGGAATAAGACAATTGAAAAGAAATGAAAAGAAAAAAGAAAAAAATAGAAAAGAAAAAAGAAAAAATTTAAAAAAATAATAATAATAATGAAAATTAAAATTTAAAAATAAAATTAAATTAAAAAAATTAAAAAAAAATTTAAAAATTTAAAAAACAACAACAAAAAATGACAATGAAAAAAAAAACCCAAATTTAAAAAAAATTAATAAATAAATGCAGTCTTAGAGTTTGATTAATTTCTCTTCCAGTAGGTGGAGCTGTGCCCACTGGGCCAAGCTTCTCCTGTAATTAGGTGGGAACCAATCACTGGAAGCAGCTCTTCCTCCCAGACTGGGCGGGTCTCCAATCCTGAGTGCCTAGGGCCTTCTCTTGTGTCTAGCCACTTCCCCACTTTTCCTCAAGCCAGGCCCTGCTCACTGGTGACACTCACCACAATACTGGCTACACGCCAGGTCTGCTGCTCCTGGGAGCCCTGTTTTCATGAACGCCTGGGCACACTCACTGTTTGCCATTCCCTCAGACCCTAAGTTTGTAGAGCTTGGGGCTGAGAACCCCCAGCGAATTTGCTTGCCCTCTGGTAGGCACGCCCCCGGTAGCTGGTGCAAGAGACCTCAGTTGTCAGCACTGGTGGGAGCGGTAGTCGGAAGTTCCGTGCTGCGAGTCCTGCGCCACTCCTAATTCCCTCGGTCTGGCTATCGCGCTCACGGGAGAGCTGGGAGGGGCCCTTAAGGTTTCCCTGCTGTGTGGAGAGGGATGGCTAGGGGATTACACACCTGTCGCCTCTGGTTTCAATGAAGTTATCTCCTCCACCGCATGCATTCTGGTGACGTCAGTTCTCTGCCATGGTGGTATCCCACGCAAATGGCGACAGTTTGTTTCCCTTTGCCGGGTGGCCAATGCAACAGGTGGGTCCTGACTGTGTCTCCCAAGCCCCATTTCAATCCTGTGGCCACTGCCTATGAAGGCTCGGTTGGCATTTACCTCCGTAAGTTCAGAAGAGCCGACCAGTTGTTTCAGCGGGATCGTTAGTGCTGAGTCACAGCAGTTTGGCTGCAAGAAGCAGGCGAACGGGAGCTTGAATGCAGCAGATCAGGGCTCGGTGTGTGTTCTGAGAGGCCCATACTGTTCACCCCAGATTCATGTCAGCTCAGCATTGCCTCTATGTAGACTTTTATGTAGATTCCTTTAAAAATATAAACCTCCAAGCTATACCCCTCACCCCACAACTGGGGATGAAGTTCCAAGAGTTTCCAGATTCAGGGTCCAGAGAAATTTTTTAAGCATGAGCCTCACTGTACTGCTGCAGAAAATAAACCTGCTTTCTGCTAATTCCTCGAGGTGTCCAGCCTTGTCTGTCCTACATCATAGGAACACAGTCCCTAGAAAATAAACTAGGATTCCCTTATTGGGAAAAGGATAATAAATTGTATATAAACAGACTAATGGTTTACAAAATGTGTTCTCCAAGAGAATCAGAGACCACAGAACAAAGATTACAAAGGAGGTAGGGACTAAAATGTTTGATCTAGAGACAAGGATCACAGGTAATATGTGAATGAATGCAGGAGGCAATGAATGGGTCAGGGGTAGGAGAACTTACTTTAGGCAATGCTCAACCATAATGTTGATGTGAAGTTCCTGTAGTGATCTGGCTTACAGGTAATTCTCTATCATTGTCCAAAATTTTAAACTCTACCCTTGTTGGAAAAATGCCTGTTTGACTTGCTATGGGAAAATAATGGAACAAATTATTTTATATGGTCCTCACTATAATTTAAGAATGACTGTAGCACTAAAGGAATCTAGATTAAATTCCTTCAGTCATTATGAATATTTATATAGTATTTCTTTTCTTCTAACACCATTCTAGAGACTGGACTTAAATTAATGAACAAGTCAGATAAAATTCCTGCTCTCATGAAGCTAAGTCTATGGTGCTCAACTATGTAAAAAGAAGATCTCTGTTTTAGAGGGAGTTGGCACCAAGCCACTGGCAAAGTCCTTGAGTAATACTTTTGTTTGTTTTTTGTCTTTAAACTCCCTGGGTCCACTAAGGAGGAATCAGTAGCTAAACACTTCTGAATATTAAAATGAAATTATCCAGTTTCAGGGAATGGCAAGCCTGCTTCTTCTTTTTTTTTTTTTTAGAGAGAGAGAGAGAGAGAGAGAGAGGGAATATTTTAATATTTATTTTTTAGTTTTCAGCGGACACAACATCTTTGTTTGTATGTGGTGCTGAGGATCGAACCTGGGCCGCACGCATGCCAGGAGAGTATGCTACCACTTGAGCCAAATCCTCAGCCCCAAGCCTGTTTCTTATTCCTAGAAAAGTGTACACAATGCAATTCCCCAACAGACTGAAGACTAATCATTTATGGTTTCTATAGCAATAATTATTTTATTAAAAAGAAGGAAAATAATTGCTTTCCTTATTTTGGAAGGTACTAGAACTTGACTTGATATTTTAGAGATATTTTTAACAATCAATTTTAGAAAAATAAAATTTTTCTACATTTCTTGTTCGGAGACAAGAACTGAGTATTGTTGTAGATAGATATTTCAGTAAGTTTTAAGTGTGAATTTGTTATTATGTGTATGTCAACCTTTGTTTCATTTAGCTAAATGTCTTTCTTTTCTATTTGTTTTTGTACTAGCATCCCCACAAAATTTTTTTAATAGAATATTGAGACACAATTTTGCTAAGTCATTCCCAAAAAATTCCTTTTAATTTTTTTATATAAAATAGCTGACTCTTTGATACAGGAGCTTTCTGAGAACATATTCTTTATTCATTTATTAAATAACAAAAGGTTATATTTAGTGGGGATACTGGCTTTTTCATAATTTGTTTTGAAGATAACTATTTTGGATTTACCTTTACATCTCAAGTCTATTGTTTTTCATACACTCCTCTTTCTACTTTTTCTAAGTATTCACCTGTGTAAATAGGAGTGGGCAGAAAAGAGAGAGGCATGTGTGAAAACTTACAACATCTTATGGTCAGTTGACAGACATGTGAAATTGCTACAGCATTTAGAAGCATTAAGTCTCTATTTGATATGCAAGGTTTAATTTGGAGCAGTCATACATGAATATCAATTTTGATTAATTATTTTTTTCTTTACAAAAAAATTTCTATTTTTTAAAATTTTTTTCATTTTTTAAATTTTTTTTTAATTTTTTTTTATTGGTTGTTCACAACATTACAAAGCTCTTGACATATCATATTTCATACATTAGATTGAAGTGGGTTATGAACCCCCAATTTTACCCCAAATGCAGATTGCCAAATCACGTTGGTTACACATCCACAATTTTACATAATGCCCTAAGAGTAATTGTTGTATTCTGCTACCTTTCCTATCCCCTACTATCCCCCCTCCCCTCCCCTCCCATCTTCTCTCTCTACCCCATCTACTGTAATTCATTTCTCTCCTTTTTTATTTTCCCATTCCCCTCACAACTTCTTATATGTATTTTTGTATACCAATGAGGGTCTCCCTTCATTTCCATGCAATTTCCCTTTTCTCTCCCTTTCCCTCCCATCTCATGTCTCTGTTTAATGTTAATCTTTTCGTCCTACTCTTCCTCCATGCTCTGTTCATAGTTGCTCTCATTATATCAAAGAAGACATTTGGTATTTGTTTTTTAGGGATTGGCTAGCTTCACTAAGCATAATCTGCTCTAGTGCCATCCATTTCCCTGCAAATTCTATGATGTTGTCATTTTTTATTGCTGCATAGTACTCCATTGTGTATAGATGCCACATTTTTTTTATCCATTCATCTATTGAAGGGCATCTGGGTTGGTTCCACAGTCTAGCTATTGTGAATTGTGCTGCTATGAACATCAATGTGGCAGTATCCCTGTAGCTTACTCTTTTAAGGTCTTCAGGGAATAGTCTGAGAAGGGCAATAGCTGGGTCAAATGGTGGTTCCATTCCCAGATTTCCCAGGAATCTCCAAACTGCTTTCCAAATTGGCCGCACCAATTTGCAGTCCCACCAGCAATGTACAAGTGTACCCTTTTCTCCACATCCTCGCCAGCACTTGTTGTTGTTTGACTTCATAGTGGCTGCCAATCTTACTGGAGAGAGATGGTATCTAAGGGTGGTTTTGATTTGCATTTCTCTGACTGCTAGAGATGGAGAGCATTTTTTCATGTACTTGTTGATTGATTGTATATCCTCCTCTGAGAAGTGTCTGTTCAGGTCCTTGGCCCATTTGTTGATTGGGTTATTTGTTATCGTATTGTCTAATTTTTTGAGTTCTTTGTAACTCTGGATATTAGGGCTCTATCTGAAGTGTGAGGAGTAAAAATTTGTTCCCAGGATGTAGGCTCCCTATTTACCTCTCTTATTGTTTTTTTGCTGAGAAAAAAACTTTTAAGTTTAATTAAGTCCCATTTGTTAATTCTTGTTATTAACTCTTGTGGTATGGGTGTCCTATTAATGAATTTGGAGCCCAACCCCACAATCTGTAGATTGGAACCAACTTTTTCTTCTATCAGACACAGAGTTTCTGATTTGATATCAAAGTCCTTGATCCATTTTGAGTTAACTTTTGTGCATGGCGAGAGAAAGGGATTCAGTTTCATTTTGTTGCATATGGATTTCCAGTTTTCCCAACACCATTTGTTGAAGATGCTATCCTTCCTCCATTGCATGCTTTTAGCCCCTTTATCAAATATAAGATAGTTGTAACTTTGTGGATTAGTCTCTGTGTCCTCTATTCTATACCATTGGTCTACCCGCCTGTTTTGTTACCAGTACCATGCTGTTTTTGTCACTATTGCTCTGTAATATAGCTTGAAATCTGGTATCGCTATACGGCCTGATTCACACTTCCTGCTTAGAATTGCTTTTGCTATTCTCGGTCTTTTATTTTTCCATATGAATTTCATGATTGCTTTATCTATTTCTACAAGAAATGCCGTTGGGATTTTGATTGGCATTGCATTAAATCTATACAGAACTTTTGGTAATATCGCCATTTTGATGATGTTAGTTCTGCCTATCCATGAACAGGTTATATTTTTCCATCATCTAAGATCTTCTTCTACTTCTCTCTTTAGGGTTCTGTAGTTTTCATTGTATAAATCTTTCACCTGTTTTGTTAGGTTGATTCCCAAGTATTTTATTTTTTTTTTGAGGATATTGTGAATGGAGTGTTTTTCCTCATTTCCATTTCAGAAGTTTTGTCGCTGATATACAGAAATGCCTTTGATTTATGCGTGTTGATTATATATCCTGCCACTTTGCTGAATTCATTTATTAGTTCTAGTAGTTTCTTTGTAGACCCTTTTGGGTCTTCTAGGTATAGAATCATGTCATCTGCAAATAGTGATAATTTAAGTTCTTCTTTTCCATTTTTTTATGCCTTTAATTTCTTTCGTCTGTCTAATTGCTCTGCCCAGTGTTTCGAGAACTATATTGAATAGAAGTGGAGATAGAGGTCATCCCTGTCTTGTTCCGGATTTTAGAGGGAATGCCTTCAACTTTTGTCCATTCAGAATGATGCTAGCCTGAGGCTTAGCATAGATAGCTTTTACAATGTCAAGGTAAGTTCCTGTTATCCCTAGTTTTTCTAATGTTTTGAACATAAAGGCATGCTGTACTTTGTCGAATGCTTTCTCTGCATCTATCGAGATGATCATATGGTTCTTATCTTTAATTCTATTGATGTGGTGAATAACATTTATTGATTTCCGTATGTTGAACCATCCTTGCATCCCAGGGATGAATCCTACTTGATCATGGTGCACAATTTTTTTGATGTGTTTTTGTATTCGATTCGCCAGAATTTTATTGAGGATTTTTGCATCTAGGTTCATTAGAGATATTGGTCTGTAGTTTTCTTTCTTTGAGGTGTCTTTGACTGGTTTCGGAATCAGGGTTATGTTGGCCTCATAGAATGAATTTGGCAGAGCTCACTCTTTTTCTATTTCCTGAAATAACTTGAAAAGTATTGGTATTAATTCTTCTTTAAAGGTTTTGTAAAACTCCACTGTATACCCATCCGGTCCTGGGCTTTTCTTTTTTGGTAGTCTTTTGATGGCTTCTTCAATTTCATCCATTGATATTGGTCTGTTCAGATTGTGTGTATCCTCCTGACTCAGTCTGGGCAAATCATATGACTTAAGAAATTTATCGATGTCTTCACTATCTTCTATTTTATTGGAATATAGGTTTTCAAAATAATTTCTAATTGTCTTCTGTATTTCTGTAGCATCTGTTGTGATATTGCCTTTTTCATCCCGTATGTTAGTAATTTTAGTGCTCTCTCTTCTTCTCTTCGTTAGGATGGCTAAAGGTCTGTCGATCTTATTTATTTTTTCGAAGAACCAACTTTTAGTTTTGTTAATTTTTTCAATAGTTTCTTTTGTTTCAATTTCATTGATTTCCGCTCTGATTTTAATTATTTCTTGCCTTCTGCTACATTTGCTGTTGTTTTGCTCCTCCTTTTCGAGGGCTTTGAGTTGGAGTGTGAGCTCATTTATTTGTTTTTTTTTTTTTTTTCTTTTTTTGATGAATGACCACCAGGCGATGAATTTTCCTCTTAAAACTGCTTTCATTGTGTCCCATAGATTCCGATATGTTGTGTCTGCATTTTCATTTATCTCTAAGAATTTTTTGATTTCCTCCTTTATGTCTTCTGTAACCCATTGATCATTCAGTAACATATAGTTCATTTTCCATGTGATGTAGGATTTTTCCTTCCTTCTTTTATCATTGATTTCCAGTTTCATTCCATTATGATCAGATAAAATGCATGGTATTATCTCCACCCCTTTATATTTACTGAGGGTTGCCCTATGGCATAATATATGGTCTATTTTTGAGAAGGATCCATGTGCTCCTGAGAAAAAAGTATATCTATTTGATGATGGTTGATATATTCTATATAAGTCAGTTAAGTCTAGGTTATTGATTGTGGTATTGAGTTCTATAGTTTCTTTATTAAACTTTTGTTTGGAGGATCTGTCCAATGGTGAGAGAGGTGTGTTGAAGTCTCCCATAATTATTGTGTTGTGGTCTATTTGATTCTTGAATTTGAGGAGAATTTGTTTTATGAATGTCGCAGCACCATTATTTGGTGTGTAAATGTTGATATTTGTTATGTCTTGTTGGTGAATGGTTCCTTTTAACAGTATATAATGTCCTTCTTTATCCCTTTTGATTAACTTAGTCTTAAAGTCGATTTTATTCGATATGAGGATGGCCACCCCTGCTTGCTTACGAGGACCGTGTGCATGGTATATTTTTTCCCATCCTTTTTCCTTCAGCCTGTGTATGTCTTTTCCTATCAGATGTGTCTCCTGGAGGCAGCATATTTTTGGATTTGTTTTTTTAATCCATGTTACCAGCCTATGTCACTTTATTGGAGAGTTTAAGCCATTAATGTTTAGAGTTACTATTGATATATGGTTTGAACTTCCATCCATGTTTGATTGTTTATCCTTTTTTTAAAAAATTTAGTTTGTTTCTCCATGATTATCTTTCCCCTCGCCCTCTGTCTTTACTGAGGCACTTCCCACTGATGGTTTTGGTTATTGTTTTTCATTTCTTCCTCGTGTAGTGTTTTGCTCAAAATGCTTTGCAATGCTGGTTTTCTGGCTGCAAATTCTTTTAACTTTTGTTTATCATGAAAGATTTTTATTTCGTTGTCATACCTGAAGCTTAATTTTGCTGGATACAGAATTCTTGGTTGGCATCCATTGTCTTTCAATGTTTGAAATACATTGTTCCATGACCTTCTTGCTTTCAGTGTCTGTGATGAAAAATCCGTTGTTAGCCTTATTGGTTTACCCCTGAATGTAATCTGTCTCCTTTCTCTTGTAGCTTTTAATATTTTCTCTTTGTTCTGTATATTGGATATCTTCATAACAATGTGTCTTGGCGTTGGTCTACTGTGATTTTGTGTGCTCGGTGTCCTGTATGCATCTTCAATTTGTATATCTGTTTCCTTTTTTATTTCTGGAAAGTTTTCTGTTTATTTCATTCAGCAGGTTACTCATTCCCTTCGTTTGAATCTCTGTACGTTCTTCTATCCCAATGACTCGTAAGTTTGGTTTTTTTATGTTATCCCATAACTCTTGGATGTTTTTCTCGTGATTTTTTACCAGCCTTTCTGAGTTGGCTAGACTCTTTTCAAGATGATATATTTTGTCTTCATTATCTGACGTTCTGGCTTCTACTTGCTCCACTCTGTTAGTGATACTCTCAATTGAGTTTTTAATTTGGTGTATCGTTTCCTTCATTTCTAGAATTATTGTTTGATTATTTTTTATAATCTCTATCTCCTGATAAAGATGCTTAACTTCTCCTTTTATCTGTTTATGAAATTCATTCTCAATGTTTTCTTTCGCTGCTTGAATTTGCTGTCTTGTATCCTCTTTAAGGTTCCCTTCCATCTGTCTAAGGTGTTCCTTGAGTTCTTTATATGACCATTTTCCTGATGACTCTAGGTCCTCCTGAATATTTAGGCTGTCCTGCATTGTTTGTACTCCTTTTCTTCCTTGTTTTTTGAAGCTGCTCATGTTACTTCTTGTTCTGTTTGACTGCTGAGTTACTGTTTACTCCTATAAATTAATTTGATGCTTGGGAGGATAGGTATTAGAAGGGAAGGGAAGAAGTCACTAAAGAGAATGAGAGTAGGCAGGTAGAATTCAAGGAAAGGGGGATAAGAAAAATGAAAAGACTAAAGAAGATAAAAATAGGAACTAAAAAAAGAAAAAAGTTTAAAAAAAATAATAATAATTTTAAAAAAAATTAAAATTAAAATTAGAATAAAAAAATTAAAAAAAATATTTTGTAAAAAAAATTAATAAAACAACAAGAAAGAAAAATGAAAATGAAAGAAAAACCCAAATTAAAAAAAAAGAGAAAAGAAAAAAAGAAAAGGAAAAAAAAATCTAATAAATGCAGTCTTAGAGTTTGATTAACTTCTCTTCCATTAGGTGGCGCTGTGCCCACCAGGTCAAGTTTCTCCTGTCAATACGCGGGAACCAATCACTGTGCAGCAGCTCCTCCCGGACTGGGCGAGTCTCCAATCCTGAGTGTCTAGGGCCTCCTCTTGTGTGTAGTCACTTCCCACTCTTCCTCTAGCCAGGCCCCTCTCACCACAATACTGGCTACACGCCAGGTCTGCTGCTCCCGGGAACCCTGTTTTCTTGAACGACTGGGCACACTCTTCCAGTTTGCCATTCCCTCAGACCCTAAGTTTGTAGAGCTTGGGGTTGAGAATCCTCAGCGGATTTTACTTGCCCTCTGGTAGCCACTCCCCCATAGCTGGTGCAAGAGACCTCAGCAGTCAGCCCTGGTGGGAGCGGTAGTCCTGCGCTGCGGGTCCCCGCAACACCTCTGATTCCCTCGGGCTGGCTGTAGCACTCATGGGAGAGCTGGGAGGGGCCCTTAAGTTTTCCCGATGTGTGGAGAGGGAAGGCTAGGGGATCACACACCTGTAGTGCAGCTTTCAATGAAGTTATCTCCTCCGCAGCAGTCTGATGATGTCAGTTCTCTGCCATGGTGGTGTCTCTTGCAAATGGCGACAGTTCATTTCCCTTTGCCGGGCGACCAATGCAACGGGTGGGTCCTTACTGTCTCTCCCAAGCCCCGTTTCAAACCTGTGGCCACTACTTATGAAGGCTCGGTAGGCATTTACCTCCGTAGGATGAGAAGGGCTAACCAGTTGTTTCAGCCGGATGGATTAATGCTGAGTCATAGCTGTTTGTTGTTCACGCTGAAGTCGTGATGGACTCCCTCCACCTTGGCTGGATTCATGGCGGATTCACTCCACCTAGGCCCCTTTCTTGACACGGTACTGGGTTTTTGTCGACAGATCTCCTTTAATGATCTTTACCTCATCTTTTCAGATGCGGTGGCGCGGAGCACGGAGTGGCTTACTCACTTCCCGCCGCCATCTTCACTCTCCATTTTTCTTTCTAGAGGACCCGGTGTTCTCTTGAGGACCCCCAAGATTCAGGCGTTCCCAGTACAGGCCACCAATTGCCGCAGTCTGGCTGGGCACAAAATTACGAGCTACTCAAGCAGGAACAAACTTTATTTCCAAAACCCAAAAAAATTTCTTTACAGAAATTGTCATTTGCTAGGGGAGACATTATTCAAGGGTTTGAAAATTTTGCAAGGACAATATTTTTGTCTAAGAGACCCAAAGAACCATTAATGTAGCTCCATATTACACTTTTGCATATTTACTTATTAAATAAAGAACCAAATTCTCAAATATTCATGTACATGTATATTTACATGTGAGAAAAATGGGAAATGATAGGTATAATTCTAAATTATGCATATTTCTGTTGCAGCTAATTTATTGCTAAAACTCAGTTTTGTATAAAATTCATTCATTTTCTCAATTCTCAGTTTGCAGAAATAGTCTCATTTTCTTTACAGAGCCATGTGTTTATAATCAACAAAATGGCACAGACTTTCCCAACTAAATCAATTTCTAAACTATGATTTCAATTATGAAACAAAATTTCAAAACCTTAGGCAACCATTTAGGAAAGACAAATAGATTTAAATGCTATAATTTTAATGGTTATTACTTAGAGAATGTAGGTAGAAGTACTTTAATGGTAAAAAGGCTGAATCCCTCTGCTCTGAATCTGTTTGTTAATGTGAAATGTTACTGTATGTGCATTTACTATTACTGGAATTTATAAACCAAATATTTGGAAAAAAATCTCTTATTGAACTTTTTCTCAGGTAAAAGTTCATGGTATATGAATTGCACCTCTATCATTTGATAGGTAGCATGTTGAAATATTTATAAATTTAAATTATATAAAATTAGGTGACAACTCTCACAATCTATTTTTCCTCTGAATTTTCTTGCATTGTCTCACACATAACTTTTGGGGGACACCTCATATCCAAACTGTAACAAATATGAATAATAATAAGATGAATATGAATCAAACCACCTCTGATCCTGTGTCCTTCCTTCCACCTTGATCAGAATACATTACCATGTTTGAACTTACTTCCCAAATTAAAGATATTGTTATAGCTAATGTCTTTAATAATAATGTGTAAAAGTCATAATTACCAAATCCTAGCCTCTTTTATTTGATCTACTCTCCTAACTAGAAATTAGGCTCATAATACATTGTATGAGTCTTTGCATTTTAAATGTCCTTCTCTGTAACTTGACCATGAAGAACTTAGGTGTGAAGGATGTTGAATAATTCATCTTTGCCTTCTATCACTTACTACAATTCTTTGCACATAATTATTCTACCTATAATTTACTGAGTACCTTCTCTGTGGTAAATACATTCATAGTTATCATATGAAACTTCAACTAATGCATTAATGAATGAAAGTTAACACTTTATGTTTGATGACTAGAGAAAAAGGGAAATAGAACCATTTTTTTTCCCAATCTGAGTGTGAAACGGATGGTGTGATAGAAAAATGGGTGCAGATAGTAGCAGAATCACAGTGACTGGAATGATATTGTATCTCTGTTAATCTTCTATAGATGAGGAGGAAAGTTGCTATAAGACAGAGAAGTATTAGAAAAAATACAAGTTGTGACAAAATAAATGACTACAATTTGAAATAAGTTTCATGGAATTTAAAGTATAAATATTATAGAGCAGAATATTTTTTAAAAAAATAGAAAACATGGCATTAGACTGTTGAGAAACATTTCTTCATGGGTATATCTTATTTATGCACATTTCAAGATTGAATTGCTATCATGAAGGCAGTCTCACGGGTGCAGTCTTCAGATTCTCAGTCAGGGATATGAGAACGGGTCTTGGATGTGCAATACTTCCTTTCCAAGAGATATAGATCCCACATAGCTTTTAGTTATTGCTTGTTGTGGGGATATCTTTCTCTATTTCAGACTCAATGAGCTCTTGTTTGTTCTGCTTAAGCATGTGTATTAGTGGTCCTCAGACACACTCCCAACTTTCATTATTGCAGACTCCATAGAGGAGGGACAGGGGCTTGTCTATTGTGGCACAAGGCAGGTGCGTGAATGTCCTTTACTCTACCTCCCGTGTCAGGGGATAACTGTTGGCCAGGAGGGACCAACACACACTATCAGCAGATCTCGCTCTGTGTCTTCTGTATGTGAGTGAAAGTGTTCCAACCAGAACTTGAATATCATTATGTTTTCCTTAGTGATCCTGATACTAAGATGTAACTGGCAGAAATATTAGGACCTCTATCCCTGATGGTAGGAATAATTACTATCTTTGTTGTTTTCTAGGTAGTTGGAGTCCTTCTATGGCATTGATTAGCATGGTGTGCTGTTCAATAGGCAATTGATTACTCTTTCTTCTGGACTATCTTTAGAGGTTATTTGTAGAGTGAATGAGATTAAGAGACAGATCACATTTACCTATGGAATGAAGTGCAGGCTTGTCACCATCCATGAAAGATAGAGATAATACCAATTTAAGGCAAACAAGTTGACAGTTCAGTTGATAATTTATCTCTCCAGAACAAATTATAGGCATTGTAAAATATTCTTTTAAATAAAATTTTTATTTTATACAAAACTGCCTTAATACAACTTCTTTTTTTTTTCCTTCCTTTCTTTCTTTTTGGTTCTGGGGATTCAGCATGGGGTGCTCAGCCACTGAAGCAATCCATAGCATCCCCTCACCCTTTTTTCATTTTTTATTTTTGAGACAGGGTCTTGCTAATTCCCTTGGGGCCTCACTAATTTGCTGAGGCTGGCTTTGAATTGGCAACCCTCCTGTCTCAGCCTTGTGAGCTGCTATTTAAACATAAAATGTTAACTTTCATGCATTAATTTGGGATTCAAAGCAATCCCAAATTGTTTTTTAAAATTACCTTATAGCAGAATGTATTGAGGGGTCTCAGGACCACTCTCAGGCTCAATGATATACTAGAACAACAAAACAGGACTCAGAATGAGCTCAGAACTCATGGTTATGGTTTATTACAATGAAAGGAGGATAAAGATCTAAATTAGCAAAGTGCATGGGGTAAAGTCCAAATGAAACAGACATGTGCCACCACACCTGGCCATTGCCTTAATAAAACTCATTATTTCATAAGCTAAAGGTCCCTAGGAAGTAGTCCCATCATGCAGCCCATGGTGTGTGTTATATGGACCTCTTCATGTCACTCTGTTTGAATTGGGAAAACAGAATCTATATAAGAAATCAGTGATATGCTAGCTATTGCTTTTGATCAGGATAATCTGTCTCCAACCCAAGAATCTTGTGTCTTTACCAATATCTGGAAAGTGTGGCAATTTATCATAATAATTTTCAAGTAAAGTAAAATCTCAGTTCCTTTGGAACTCTTCACATAGACCTCTCAGGTGTTGGGTATATAGGAACATTAGCCATGTTTGACAAAGCATTACCATTTTAAATTATTATCTTTTCAAGTGTTCAAAATTTTTAGGAATGGATAAATGTAACAATTACCAATTTACAGTTCTTAATGAAGGCAAAATTGCCAGGAGAATTATTCACTTTGGTATAAATGTTTTATTCTCATAGAGAAACATAGGGAATGAAAATAGGTTGATGTAGAAATTTCACCATGGATTTAGATAATTGAGCAAGATGAGAATTTTCAAAGAATTAAGTAAGTCAGGCCATAACTACAATGATCATTTTAAGTAGGTAATCTAGTGACTCTTTTGATACTGGCATAAGAGTTATTTTTGATATATTTGTTAATACGAAAGGTTTTAAAATTGTGTATAATTATATGTAGATTAATCTATCCATCTACCAATTGTACTTTAAAAAACAACTTATAGGTTATGGGTTCAGGATGGCTTATTTAAATTTCCTTATTGAATTTTAAAAATTCTAAGAATGTGTATTCTGTGAAATGCAACGAAAGTTCCTTTCAAAGTGTCTATGCTGAACATGTTAAATCCTCACACATTACTGCAGTCTCTAGACCACAGATCATGGCAGCTTCTCATGCTGAAATTGTGAAACTAAACATTGTTGTAAATTACGGCTGCTTAGCATAATATGTCACCTTGTCTCTCACCTCTAATAATAGTCTTGTTAAAGTTACACCATAGAATGTGTCGGTTTTAAGATACAAGATTATTAAAAGAAGTTGCAATTTTATATTTTAAAGTTTTTTAATACTTACAAGTATTTAAAAACTATAAAGTAGACTTTAAAAGTTAAATATCTTTTAATTCCCTTAAAATTTTTCACTCTTCCTTCTTCTGAATATGTAAAATATTTTAACAGCATATTTGGGGCAATTATTTTCCAGTACCTCTATTTAAATGTTCTGTTGTATATATAATATAGAAGAGAATTACATATATAGAATAGATCTATGTTATATAGAAAACTTTTAATCATAAATATATATATATAAATATACATATATGTATATTTATTTATATTACATATAAAAATAGTCCATTTCTTTCAGAATTCAGATTATATCATTTATATATAATTAATGCATAGTCTATATGAGGTCATTCATATAATAATAAACAAAATCAGTGTTGGTATTCTGTTCTGTGTATTCAGCCTACTTTTCCATTAGAATATAAAAACATGATCAGAGTCTAATGTTTATGGAACAATAGTTATGTTCCAAGTGATTCCAAGTTGTTTTCTATAATTATCTTATAGCAGAAGGGTCTCAGGACCACCTTCAGGTATAGTGATATATTAGAACAACAAAACAGAAATCAGAATGGCTCAGAACTCATGGTTATGGTTTATTACAGTGAAAGGAGAATAAAGATCTAAATTATGCAAAGTGCATGGGGTGAAGTCCAAAGGAAACCAGGAGCAGGGTTCTTGGTATCCCTTTTCAATGGAGTCACCCGTGTATGTGTTTTCTCTCCCAAAGATAAAATGTGGCAGCATGTGTAAGGTGTTGCCAATCTGGGAAGCTCATATGAATCTTTATTCGTGCTTTTTCCTGGGTTTCTGTCATGTGGCCATGGCTGACCTTAGCTATTCAAATCCCCCCCCCCCCCCCGAAAAAAAGCATGCTCCTTAAATCATAGTGTTAGGATAGAAACCACCACTGTTTTGTGTGTGTGTGTGTGTGTGTGTGTGTGTGTGTGTGTTACTTGAGATTGAACCTAGGGGCACCTTACTATTGAGCTACATCCCCAACCCTTTTTTATTTATCTTGAGAAAGAGTCAAGTTACATTGCTCAAGCTGGACTTAAACTTGGGATCCTCCTGCTTCAGCCAGCTGAGTTTCTGGGATTACAAACAATGCCACCATTCCAGGCTTAAAACTGCTGCTACTGAAAAGAAGAATTTAGTGAAGATAATGTTACTGACCTAAGTGAGGAAAAGAGTTGTGACTGGAAGGATCAGGATGTTTTAGAGCAATTATGCTGGTGTAACCAAAACAAAAAGCAAAAATATCACATTAATAGAACTCATGAAGATATTTTCTGACATTCAAACTGTAATGAATAAAGTGTTGTAATATTATACAAACTTAGAAAGGATTATGGCAGTTTTCCAAGGCATAGAAAGATTCCTACTTTATGTCATAGTTATATGGCAAATAGAAGAAGGCAAACACTATTCAAACTGTTCTTAATAGCTGCTTTTTTAACAAGAGTTTAATTCTTAATATTAAAATATTAAAATGTTCTAAACTATAGTGTACCAAATAGATATTAGTTTTATTAATATGTTTGTCTCCTATATATTTATAATTGAAATTTTGACAAAAACTTTTGGAAGGCATGAAACAATTATAATCTTCCCATTAATTTTTAAATATATCATGTTTTTATTATGGCAAGAAATACATAACATAAAATTTATCACCTTATCCATTTTTAAGTGCATAGTTGAGTAGTGTTAAGAATATTTCCATTGTTGAGAAGCAGATCTTCAGAACTGTTTTATGGTGCAAAATTGAGACTTGGCACTCATCAAATGACAACTCCCATTTCTCTCTTTCCTCTTTCCCTAAAAATCACCACTATCTCTTCTGTTTCTACAGATTTAACTGCACTAGATAACACATAAATTGGAACTAATAGTATTTGACTTTTGTAGACTGATTTATTTCACTCTGTGTAACATCTTCAAGGTTTGTCCATGTTATGACAGAATTTTTTTCATTTCTAAGGCTGAATAATATTTCTTGGTTAATATATACCACATTGTGTATATCCACTCATCTGTAGATGGACATTGGGTTTATGTTTCCTGAGGAAAATCATGGAAAATAAATTCAATTGAATACTCACATGACCTGATAGGAAGAATTTCACATTTAGACACACACATACAAATGGCCAGATGATTATACACTCATATATATTTTGTGGATATTCCCTTTACTGACTTATGAATGCTTTATATTAATTTCAAGCATTATTAGTATGAATTTATTTATAACCCTTCATGTTCTATGATTGATGTTTTAATCTACAGTTTTGACATTCATTCATCTACCAAATGTTTACTTGATTTTAAGTATCTTCCAGATGTTGTGCCAGGTGCTTTGAATACATTGGTGGACAAGGTCTCTGTCATCTTAGAAAGTACATTTTTAACATGAGGAGACAGCAAATAAGTACAATATAAAAAAATTGGAGAGTATGTTAGATGTTGTAAAAAATAAAAATACAGAAGATAAAGCCGATTGGATGTGCAGAGGAGCAGGCAAGTTGCAGTGCTCAATAGGATGGCCAGGGAAATTTTCATTAAATAAAACTTGAAGTTGGTGAGGGATTTGTCCATGTGCAAATTAGCATGAAGATAATCCAACCAGAATAAATGGTCAGAGAAAAGCTGCTAAGGCAGGAGCAAGCCTCACATGTTTAAGAAAATAAGGAACCCCATGTGGCTAGAATAGAGGGAACAAAGTTATCAAATATAGTAGATGAGGTCAGAGAAGAAGACAGATCAAGAGAGGACTTAAGATTTTATCCTGAGGCTATAGGGAGAAAGCTAAAGTAGGGTGTTGAAAACAGGGCTAAGTGAATGATCTCCTTTTATTAAATGACTCACTGCAACCACATAGTTCAGAAAAGAACTTGGGAGTGGTATACTGAAGTAGAGATGAGGAGGCTACATTTGAGCAACTATTAGATGAAAGATTAAGTTGGGAGTAGTGGAAAATAGGGAGGTTTCAGTATGTCCTGGGTTTCCTGAAGGAATAGATTTGAAGTGTGGGAAAGTAACAAAAGTTTGATAAGCTTTGGCCTCCTTATTTGGATGTAGGGAATTTCCATCAGTTTAGATAGGTAAAGCTATTGGAGGACCAAGTCTCTTGGACAAAAATCAATTAAGTTTGTCACCTTGATTTTGAGAATTTTATATTACAAAACCAAATAGAGATACTGTGAAGTTGGTTGGATAAAGAAGCCTTGAATTAGGGACATAGTTCTGAGCTGATGATTTATATTTGGAAGTTGAATGAATGTAGACAGCTTTGGAAACAGAGGTAACTATATAAATTACACAATTTGTAGGTCCCAAGGCAAGAAATGTGGGGTACCTTATTTCAAAGGCAGGAAAAAATTTCTTCCTTTCTTTCAACCTATCATGATAGTTTTTATTTGCTATTTAATGTTGTACTTCCTGGGGCATGGGATACTCATATAGTAAGTTCAGATTCTCACAGATGCCCAGGGCCTCACCTTACCATTTGGTGCAAAGGGCACAAGTCCCCAACCCTTCTCATAACTGCACCCACTTCTCTCATAGCATGCAGAAAGTGGTAGTGATGACCAGGAAGGAGCAGTAGATCAAGAGGCAGGGTTCCCATCCTGGGGAAGTGAAGGTCAATTGGGAAGAAGACACACTTATGAGCTGAAGCTTGAAGCACTTGGCACATGCTCCTTTTTCCTATCAGACTACACCTAAAAGCCAAAACTCAAATATAAACTTATTAAGAATGTCAATGTAAACAGTGCAGGTCACATCCTATGTATTTGCAATTGTCACAATCTCATGAAGGAGTCTCCATTTAAAAGCCATTCTACTGAATTAGGTAATTAGGGGACTTAGTGCAGAGAGAGCAGTGAAGAACTAACTAGCTGTGAAACACCCCAACATGAGGAAACAAAGCAGCAGGGACTATACAGGAGATTGAAACGGATGTGTCTGGGAGCTACAGGGTAAACTGAGAAAGTATGTCATTTTGGAATTCAAGTAAAGAAAGCTATTTGTGGAGAGGAATGTGGGTTGTCAAAATGCAGCAAGGCTGGGCATGAAGGAAAATGAAAATGAGCTTTTGGAGAAGCAGTGAGGGTTGAAAATCTAAACGGTGAGGATTTGAAAGTAACTAAGTATTGTAGACAGTGAACATCGGCAACTGTCTCAAGTTTTCCTGAGAAAAAGAGCAAAGACATGGGCTATAGCTAAATGAGGAAGAGAGATCAATGTCCTTTCTTTCGTTGTTCTTTCTTTTAATGACGAAATGTCATTAGTAGATTACTGTTTATTAGAATAATTACTAATTTGGGCAAACTTGTAGCATCTCTCACATCTGCAAGTGAGAACTTGAGTCATTGAATGATTTATAAGTTGTGGGTAATTGATTCTCTTATTCTTAAAGTGAGTTATGGATTTAAGGCAGTCAAGTTGTTTCAAATTAAAATCTTAGCTCCTCCCTTGAAATGTGTCATATTTTAAATGACCTTCAATTCCTTTGTGGAATGTTATATGGCAAATTATAAAATTTCAATGATGTAAACATATTAATATATTTTCTTAACATTTGAGAATGCAGCATTCTTAAAGATCTATGGACAGCATAAAGGTGGATAAATCATTGATGTACTAATTTTTGTTTTCCTGAAAAATTTTTTCCATCATTTAATATAGTTTTTGTATATTTATGATAAAATTCATTTAATGATTCAGGAAAATATTATGATTGATATTTATTTTAAAATGAAGTGTTTCTTTAAAAGTATTGTTCATATAGTTATTTAAATAGTAACCCTTTTATAGGTAAATCAAATACTCTATAAAATTTCCGATCACTCTTTCAAGTAAGTTATTTCCTTGGTGTTTCTTTTAAGGTAATCTTATTATAATATTAGCAGCCTTTCTAATTTTGGTTTACCACCTACATAACAGTTTATTAATGTGTAAAGCCTGGGTTAAAATAAATCTAACACATAGCACTTTTAGGCAATGATAATTATAATAGTATTCTAAAAGGTCCCTTTCTAACCTTGCTTTATCACTATTGGCTTTAAAATGGAAGGCATACTTTTGTCTAAAAATGTACATGGAAATGCATGATTAAAAGCAGAAAGTAGCAAAACCTGCAGTTAGAATAAATTAAATATAAAATAAAGAAAAACTGTTATAAGGATAAATGCTTTTTCAGGAAGTAGATTACATACCAAAGCAATTTGAAAATTAAATTCAATTATTTTAAACAATGTTAATATTTAATTCTTCTGAGATAAACACATTTCTCTACTTGACATATTTACCATGTTCTCTTAGGTTGGAAGTGACTTAAAAAAGGGTATGAAATTTATGCAAAATCAATTGTTAGGTTTCACATAATTAATGGTTCATATTTCAGATATGATTATCATATATAAATGCTTTCATATAAATAGTGATATGACAATACTGAAAATGTATTAGCCATATTTTCACATATTCTTTTTTTTCTATTTTTTTTCCATTCCCCATTAATATATTCCAAAATCTAGTTCTGATTTAGAAAATTTAAGCTATTAATCTACTTTAAAGCACAATTATCATGGGGCTCCACTTCTTTTTGCCCTAACCAAGATGTCAAGAAGCTCCCTGCTCACTCTGGGACCCATCCAGCTGCAGATTTTCCCTCTGTGTTGAGCCTTCCCGGGTTCTGACAAAGGTCTTTGGGTTGTTGCCCAAAACTCTGAAAGAAATGAACTCCAGCTGAGCCAAATCATTTGAAAATCATATAAACACCACACCACAAACCCCTTGTTATGGACATAATTAGGTAGAACATCCCTTGTCCTACTGACCAGCAGAGCATTCACTGCATCCCCTCTCTGTAATTAACTTTCCTAATAAACACTTTGGATTGATAACCCTGATGTGTAGTACTCCTTTCTTTAGAACCCCAAATGGCTTCATCTCAGGACAATTTGGGGCACTGCTATGTATGAATTCCCCTGCCTTTAGTTTTGGGACAAAATCTCATGTTTGGCAGGATGGAACAATTATGTTTCAGTGCTTGATTAAAATCAGACGTTTTGATTTTAAAAAAAAAAACTATAACCAAGACCTTTTGCCATTATTTTCCCTTCCTCCTTCCTGCCTGCCTGTCTTTTCTTTCCTTCCTTCTTCTTTCACTTTCCTTTACTTATTTCCCTTCCCACATTGTAATATCAAATTACTGTAACATTTATTTTCTGAATGATCAGTTGATGCAATTGTATTTCTCTTGGTGGCACATGTGGTAAAGCATTAAATTTTTATTTTTGTATTCATTTAAATTTTGAGGTTTTTACTTTTCTTAAACTTTAAGACCATCTTCAAGAGGCAAAATTTATTGTTCTTATTTTATCTTAATCTCCCAACAATTATTCAGCACAAAAATTGAACTGTCATTATGGTTTGTCCAAAGGAGAGAAGACTACAGTAAAAATTATAATTTGAAGTCAGGTACTGTGGCACATGCCTGTAATCCCAGCGGCTTGGGAGGCTGAAGCAGAAGGATTGAGAGTTCAAAGACAGCCTCAGCAAAAGTGAGGCACTAAGCAACTCAGTGAGACCGTGTATCTAAATAAAATACAAAATTGGGGTGGAGATGTGGCTCAGTAGTGAAGCATCCCTGGGTTCAATCTCCAGTACTAAAAAAGAAGAAGAAAAAATTATTATCTGATTATACACACTCTGACCAAATACTTCTCACTTAGAGAAATGCTGCTCTGTAATATAGTTAATAATGTAATCAAATGCATCATTTTGAAAACCTGAACTGAAATTTATAAGAGAAAATTCTGTCTATATAGAAATATATACTTGTACATTTCTTAGTGACTCTCTGTGGGTCTGTAACTAGATTACAAATGTCCTTTTCGTCAGTACCAATAGCAGTCTCCAGATGTGCTTTACATGTTTGCATGAAGACAGGTGCTTAAGAGTACTGTTTCTGGTGAAAACTCGTATTAACATACATGGAGTTATTACATCATGTGTCTTCATATGTATTTTACCTCTTTTCAACTTTAGGCATAAAGCATATGAATATGAATATGAATAATCAATCAGTGAGTAGGATTCAAGTCTCTTTAACAGCTCCATGTTATGTTAGAAGCAAAGATTTCTCTATAATGACATTTCTATATGTAACTAAAATATCCCAGATTCATGAGACTTATAATTTAGACTCATTTCCTCCATTTTTTTTACATTGAAAGCACTCTACCCTGTACATAAAATTATCTTCTTTCTTCAGAAATAAAATCAAAATCATGACTGTCTAAAAGAAGAAAATTTGGATATATTGTCAGTGTGAACCATTTAAGGCGGCTCTATTTTACGCCTTGCAGTTTTAAACAGACCACCTTATTTAAGTAATCGAACGTGGAGAGGCTCAGGAGGAAAACCTAACGGCTGGAACAGTATGATGATCTTATTTTGTACATTTCCTTCCTTTGCGATCCATTGGTCTGCCTACATTTCATTTTTTATTTTTAAATTCTTTCCATTTATGGAGGTTATTTCTAATACAGACAGTAGGAAAGAATGAGGGTATTCTTATTTTCTTGCTATTGAAAAATAAATCTTTATTTCACATCCAGTGTGGTGTTCTGCTCTAAGTAAGTAACTTACATATTTTATAGTTGTTGCCTACGGCATGTAATAGTATAAAACAGAATTAATGAAATGAGTGAAAAATACATCTCTTATTGCTATTTTAGAAGAAAATATCCATGTTTATGAAAATAATAAGTTGATTGCAGTAGCTACCCTAGTTCAAGTTGTTTTTTTCCTAACAGAATTGTTGCTGGGCTAAAATTCTGATTGGAGGCATCCTCTCTGGAGGTCTTTCAAAGGACAGCCTGCTAATGAGGCAAGTTAAGAAGAACAGGCTCATGTTCTAGGACTGTTTGTATATGTAAACCAACAGTCCAGGCCTCAGTAAAGTGCCTGTCCTTGTCAGTGAGATGGGCTGTATAATGTTTGTCTGGCCAGCTAGTGAGATTAACCTTCCAAAAGAGACAAGAAGGGTGGAGATGTTATTTAAATAAGCACCACAAGTACCCACTGCTTAGTTATTTAGAGCCAAAAAATTAGCATAAAATATACTAATTCTGTAAAACTGTGTATTTCTTCAAACAACATTAGGCAACACAGAATCTTTAGAACAGCAACTGGCACATTTTCTGACATGAAAAACGAACCCTGGCTCATATAATGGAAAACACAGACCAGCTAAAGTGCTTGTCTTCTCATCATGGATCACAGCCTTGGCCTGGGGTCTTCCATTCCTCTTCACAGAATTACCAGCAGTGAAAGAGGCCAGTATCTTGGGGCTTTTAGTTGTATCAGGTCTTAGTCATGATTCTATGTAGGCAAAAATATGTCAGAGTATTTGGCAATATAATGACCTAGAACTGTTATACCCATTGGCAGAAGGCAAGCTCACATAAGGTGGCTCCATATGTGCTTCCAACAAAACACTGATTTACCAGATTTGTGAAGCAGCCACACAGATTTGAGGGCCTATCCCTAACCATCGCTGGCCTTGGAAATTTATAATGATGGCAAATGAAATGGTAAAATTGCTTCCCTTTGCCACATATTTAAACTTATGACAAAATTCTAGGTCATCCAAATGTCTTAGTTTGAAATCCAGTCAAAGTCATTTATGATGTCAATGAATGGGTTTTAGGTCAGGAGGAAATATTTGACATGCATTCATTTCAAGTTCCTCCCATTTGGGTGAGGAGACTAAAGTTCAGAGATATTAAGTATAATGTCAATAAAAAATTTTAAACAAAAACTTAAAATATAATTCAGATTCTCCAATTCCTGGGTAATAAATTTTCCTTACTGCACAAAAATTATTTACATAGCTGGTAGTTAAAATGAGTTCATTTATTTATTCAATAAATACTTGTTACTAAATGTCTGTCAGATATTGACCGAGGAAGCAAAGATACAAAGGTAAACAGGACAGAATATTTCAAGGAAGTTACTTAGGTTCTAGAATAGAAAGGTAAATAATTGAGTACATAAATGTATTTTAAAAATAACTTCAGTTGTGGGTAAGTATTAACAAATCTTTACTAAGTAAAACTCTCAAGTAACCAATGTTAGATATATTTTGGAGACAAATTTGAATGAATTATTGATGAATGAGATTTGAAGAATGAAGGAAACAGAGGTTTCAAAATAACTTCTGGGGTTATTTGAATAGCTTGTTAAATGTAATGGCATTTCTTAAGATAGAGAAGGCATAGAGAGAAGTAGGAATTTTGTGGGAGGTGGGTGAATATAATCCATAGTTCTATTTTATCCATAAAATAGATTGAGACAATCTCAGATTCATGGGAGAACATCAAGGAGTCAACAATGCATAAAACTATGTAAGTCAGAGGAACACTTGGTGCTATATGCAACTTTGAGTTGTTGGCACTTGCTTGTCATGTCTCAAGGATCACCTCTAAGTGTATAGTACATGGCAAGAGGATTGTTCTTTTCCATTGCTGTTTGTGGAATATCCCATCTCTGTCATCTTAAAAAGCGCCAAACTCTCAGAGCAAACTTGGCACATTCTTGGAGTTCACTCACATCATGACTGTCTGCCTCCATATCTCTCTTTCGAAATCAAAAACTATTATAATAAGAAATGTTGTAACATTTCCAATGGAAAATTATGCATACACTTCAATGTGTAATGTTAAATCATGGTGTTATGTATTTATTTATTTTTTAGTTCTAATTAGTTATACATAACAGTAGGAAGCTCCATTGTACACAAATGGAGCAGAATTTTTTCACTTCTCTGGTTGTACATGAAGTAGAGTCATGCCGTTCATGCAGTCATACATGTACCTAGCGCAATGATGTCCATCTTAGTCCATCATCTTTCCTACCCCTTTCCCCTCTCTCCCACCTTTGCCCCATCCAAAGTTCTTCCATTTATCCCAAGCCCCCATCCCATTATGGATTAGCATGAACTCATCAGAGAAAACATTTGGCTCCTGGTTTTTTGAACCTGGCTTATTTTGCTTAACATGATGTTCTCCAAATCCATCCATTTACCTGAAAATGCCATAATTTTATTCTCTTTTAATGCTGAGTAATATTCCATTGTGTAATGAATATAAAATCACTATCTTAATAGCCAGATAATTTTATAAAATCGCTCTTTAGTGTTTTTGTCATGTACTTGAGAGAAAATATTTCTCTCTGAATGTGATAACTGCAAGAGGAAGCCAAGTAAAAGCAGTAAGGTGCTTGAAACAGATGACTGTTGAGCAGTTCTAATAAAATAGAAATACTAAAATGAGGACACAATGGGTTCATGGTGCATATATTTTGGGACCTAGAAAATAAACAGAAAGCTAGAAAACTGATAATGTCATTATGAATTAATGAAAAATGTCATTTTTCAAGGAAAAGTTCACTGAATTTTAACATCTTTAGACATGTACTATACTAGGCTGATATGGGGAAGGATCACTCATTCATGAAAAAACTAGTATCCAAAATGATTATAAGGGAACAATTTTTATATCATAAAGGAAAATTCTAATTAGTAAGAATATTTTTAAAAGAATGTCTTAGCCCCTAACTTTTTAAAAAGTTTTGATCGAATTAAGCAACATTGTTAACTTCTAGTTCACAAAACTATTTGATACTCTGCTAGGGGGAAAAAAAGTCATATTATTTAAGGGCAGTGATTCTGTTACACAGATTAAATTGGATTACTTGGTGGAATATGACTACACTGTGCCAGACTCATTTTAGGTTCACTATAAATATAGCTGAGAACTATGAAATGAATAAAAATATACTTAATATTAAAAAAAGCCTCAAACTCTGAGCACACATAATAGGTCATACCACCTGCTATTGTTCCTCAACATAGTCCTGTACAGATTCTCAGACTTCTTTATTCCCTGAAAATTTTAGGACAGTTCACTTTCTCTCCAATACTACACTTGCCATAGGTATTAATTAATTCTGCATTTCCACATGGACAATCTTTCCAATAAACTACCTTCAGAATTTCCAGAGCTCAAATGATATTCTGCTCCAATATAACTGTGCTTGCTTAGCCAGTTTCCATCTAGATCTTTCAATCCCCTCCACACACTCAAATTTGAGCTTCCTATTTTCCAGACACCATCTTCTGTGTTTCTAGTGATCCCTCTGATACTTGGATTCCAGCAGTTCTTTCATTAATATTTGATTGTGTTTTTCTCTTTTCCTCTCCAAACCTTTGGTAATGAACCACTATGAATCTCAGTTTCTTCTGAATGTCTTTTATTTAATTTTTATCTTATTCCTTCACCTTCTTCTTTGGGCTGAGAAACCTAAACACAAAGCATTTCACAGTAGTAAAGAAAGTATTTTTGGACCCAAGCAGTACATAGCTGTTATCCTGCTCTTGGGTACGTGATTGTCACTCTAAATAAGCAATCATACATTCAGATCTTAGTTTAAATTTCATAGTCACCCTTAGGCAACCTGTTGAATTGTTACTGCCACTTCACTCTTCCACAGACAGTCTTTTTCTTCCGACTCTCAACACCTCTGCCTTTCCTTCAATTTTAGCTTATAATCTTGCCTTTGGTTTTACTAAAGGGAAAAAATGCTAAATGAAAATAACTTGAAACTCTTCACCACCAACTCTGCCAATCTCCTGAGCACCCATATTCTGTAGCAGTTCACCTCTCATGGAAAATTCTCCATGCTCATAGAAAAGACCAAACCACCCTTTTGGTAATTAAATCTCATCTTTCTCAGCCTATTCGAAGATAATGCCCCAGGAATAATATTCACTTTTTCCTGCCTCACTGTTTTTCCCTCAGACTAAATAATCTTCACTAGCATATCACATTGAATTTACATCTGCTCTCTTAATAAACTCCTCCTCTTAAAGTTTACACTTCATACTTTTGGTGATGTAGTCAGATGCCACAGTCCGGCTGCAGCAAAATAACCGGGGGGTGACGAGCAACTTGTGTACATTGATACAGCAGGAGTGGTATATATACATTCCACACAGCTTATCTTAATTAACATAAAATAGATACAGCAGTCAACCAATAGGGAATCTCCACACTTAATGGCTCGCTGGTGTTACTTCACAAACCACTCCCTCTGGCAAAATGCCAGGCGCCATCCTGACTTGTTTACAGACTCTAACATTTGCCAGGTGCCATCCTGACTTGTTTACAGACCCTAACATCTCCCCCTTTTGTTTAATTTAAATAACGACCATAGTGGTTTTTACACAAACACCACAAACAATCTGCTACAAGCAGAAGGGGAGGATACAAAATGCCACGATACCAAGCCAATTGATGGCTCCATGCAAGAAGCCCTTGGAAAAATTGTACCAGCAATGACACCATTAGCAAAGATACTGAGTTACAATTTGTTGTAGATTATAGTTTGTCATCTCAGTCCAGGTAAAGCAGTGTCTCAATAGATTAACTCACAGTCCAGGTAAGTTCTGCAGGCAGCTAGCTTAAATCACAGTGCAGGTAAGTTCTGCAGGCAGCTAGCTTCAACTGAAGTCTCGTCTGGTTCTCAGCAACACTGGAAATTCTTCCACTTTTGTCTTCCCTGGCACTGGGATGAAGGCAGGAACTCCAGATGGCTAAAGAAAATCCTGTAGTATTCCAGCAGGCACTAAAAACAAACTTCTGAACAATTTAGTACATTATCTCAAGGTTTTTTACATTTGAAATAAGCCTTAATAGTGCTCATTACTCATTAGCTTCCAGGTGTGGGAGAACCATTGTAGTTACTGGCCTTGGAAATGATCAAACTTCAGGGACAGGGGCAGGCCGTCTTCCACCTGCAGCATCCTGGGCAGCCCCAGTTGGCCCTGGGAGAGTCCGGGTAGTGTCCCAGACTCAAACTGCATAGGGAGCAAGAGCCTGCGAGACTGTGCCTCCCGGTCAGGTTTGGATGTGGGCTCTGGCAGTGGCAGTAGCATCTCCGCTCCCCGAGCGGGGGGCGGGGAAGAGCCAGCTGCCGATGCTTGGAAAGCCCTTGCTGATCCATGACCAGCTCGAGCATGTGGCAGCCACCGCGCCCATTCATGCACCCTCCGGTATCGAAAAGTATTCAGTAATAGCCTTTTGCTGCAACTTTTTTCCTGATAATCCTTCCTCCTCTGAACTTTCTTCTTTTTGACTAGAGTTCCTGGGCTTCTGTCAAAATATGCCCTAACTGCTCTTGGTTCCATTGGGGTGCCTCTTTCCCTTAGTAATTTACTTCTCACCCCTTCCATATTTTCATCACAAAGACAATACAATACACTGAGACAAAACAAGACACAAACATACTGCATCAATCCTCTCCATTTTCTCGAAATGGCCATTTTTCCTCTCACCCTATCTAGGGAAGAGCAGATTTGCTCCCGTCCTATCTATGGACGGGCAGCTTTTTTTCGTCACTTACCCCCCGAGGGTCCCGGGGCTCCCCGTACGGGCCACCATCTGCCACAGTCCAGCTGCAGCAGAATAACCAGGGGGTGATGAGCAACTTGTGTACATTGATGCAGCAGGAGTGGGAGCCATTTATTGTAGGACAGGAGTGGTATATATACATTCCACACAGCTTATCTTAATTAACATAAAATAGATACAGCAGTCAACCAATAGGGAATCTCCACACTTAATGGCTCGCTGGTGTTACTTCACAAACCACTCCCTCTGGCAAAATGCCAGGCGCCATCCTGACTTGTTTACAGACTCTAACATTTGCCAGGTGCCATCCTGACTTTTTTACAGACCCTAACAGTCAGAAAGATTTTTTTAACAACCTTCTGGATCCTACCTGTCTTTCTTTACTCCTTGTAACCATCACCCACATCTTTTGTACTGGTTGGTGGATTCTGCCTTCAAAATAGACTTCAAGTCCACTCTCAACTCTCCATCCCCACCAACACTACCATGAATCTAGCTGGTCATCTTGACTCTGGATTAGAGTTGTCAAATTTGTTCTCCCTGTACTCATTCCTGCTCAGTGGAGTTAGTGATATTCTTAAAGCCTAAGTCTGTTATGCTATTTTTCTTCTTAAATCCCTTCATAATAGCTTGATATTGCATTGTAAAATGTAAATGCAATTCCTTTACTGTGGTCTGTGAGACCCTGCTTACCTTTCCATCTTCACCTTGAGCCCTTCTCCCTGTTGCTCTGGCCCCCTGCCCTATTTCCTATCACAACAATCTCTTTCCCTCTGTGGGGTCATGGCATGCACTGTTGCCTCTTCAGATCGCTGGCTCTTTTTCACTTGTCAAGGAACAAGAAGGCCTTTCCTGAATCAGATCCTCTTTTTATTACAGTCCTTTATTGGTTTCTTTTATAACATTTTATTCCAATTCATAAATACATATTTACTTTTATATATATTTGTTTTATCTCTTATTATACTATAAATTCCTTAACAGTAGAAACTATGTTTCATTCATAACTGCCCCGATAATAAACATACTGCCTGCTACACACTGTCAATAAAATGTTTTTTAAAAAAGAGCTCTATATACTCCCTTCTCTTTCATCCTCTTTGAACCAGGTGCAGTTGCCTTTTCCCATCCAAGTAAAGAGACAAGTCTGACCATTGTCACCTGAGACTTCCATGTTATCAAATCAGCCAGTAATTAATCTCTTCCTCTGTTTCTCTTTCATATTTTTTTAAACTTGACTTCTGGGATATCACTTTATTTTGAATCTCCTCATTCACCAGTGCCTCTTCTCTATTTCCTGTACCACTTCCTCCTAATTTCCACTTTCAAATTTGGAATATATTGAATTCAGTCCTAATCTTAAATGGCTTCTCTTATTTAGCTACACTAATTTCGTATAGCCTTAATATGCTACACACTGTAAATTCATATCTCCGGTGTGGAATTTCCAGAGCTCCTGATATGTACATATAGCTAAAAACTCAACCTCTTGTATTTTGATAAATAATAAAAATATAAAACTTAATAACTTGGAAATCAAATATCTGGTTTTATTGCACATTTTATCCACCGCAGAACACAGCAACATTATACCTTCAATGCCTCTGATTAAGGGCTTTGAAGTTACTTCAACTGTCCTCCTTTTTTCATATTAGTCCAATGATCTGCAAATAATGTCTTCTGATTAGGCTGATACCCTACCTCCCTTGTCCAAAGTATTATATACATTATCTGCCAATAGTATTTTTCAGTAGTCTCCTTAATTTCTACCTTTTCCCTCTATCTGTGTCCATTTTTAAAGTTGCAGACAGGTTAGTCCTTTTCTAAAACTTAGGTCATGTCATCTCTTTTCACATAACCCTGTTGTAAAACAAAAGTCCTTAAAATGTCCTACCAATGCTTCTATGATCTCTCTTTGGTGTGTTATGGTGACTTTGCTCACTCTGCTCCAACCATCTGAACCTGGTTAGTATTCCTTGGACAAGTGAAGAATACTTTCTTCACCCAGCATATGTGCACTTTCTAGTTCCTCCTCTTCAAACAGATTCCTGTGTGTTTCATGTTATCTTTTTCTTTCTTTCTTTCTTTTTTTTTGGGTGGGGGGTACTGGGCATTGAACTCAGGGGCATTTAACCACTGAACAACATCCCCAGCCCTTTTTTTTGTATTTTATTTAGAGACAGGGTCTCACTGTGTTGCATAGGACCTTACTAAGTTGTTGAAGCTGGCTTTGAACTCATGATCCTCCTGCCTCAGCCACCTAAGCCGCTAGGAATATAGGCCATCATTTTCTTATTATCTTCTTTTCAGAAAGCTCCTCTTTGAGAACTTTCTGTAGATGACCAATTCCAACACAGAAAGCCCTATTCTCATCAGTATATTTAATGCAAATTATAGCTATTAATATTATCTGGAATACTTTACATGTTTTTTAAATTATTATTTGCGATCTTTATCTACAAATTATAATGTTAATTTCTTCAGGGAAGAAATTATATTATATTCTTAGGGCCTACAAGAGTGTCTGGCACAGTAGGCATTGCATAAATCTGTACTGAAAAAAAATGAATATAGTAGATTGCCACAGTCTGTCTGGGCACAAAATCACAAGCCACTCAAGCAGGAACAAACTTCATTTCTGAACTCCACCAGCACACTCCACACACGCTCCCCAGAAAAATGCCGAACGCCACGCAGCTCCTCCTGGGACACACTACACTGACAGGAAATCCCTCCTCCAGAAATCCCTCCTACCGCACTTCCCCAACCAATGGGAACTCTCTGGGAGTCCCCCAAGAGCTCCAAAGTAGCAGGCACAGGCAGACAGCAGGGGTCTAATATCCAATTGAATGCAGATCTTAACATAATCATTATCATCTCAATGGCTTGCTGGGGTCACCTTTCAACCAAAAATGCCATGCGTCATTCCTACTTGGCTATGGTTCTCAGCAGTAGATATTAAAGGCTTTAAGATTTTTAAGTCACAGTTTTCCAACATCACTGTATCTTAAAAACTATGAGGTGCTATTTCTTAGGAATTCCAATTATGTGAGTTTTTAATGCAGCCAGAATTCCGCATTTATAATGACTATTACAGAATGATTATAGAATGATTCTTCCAGCTTGAAGACCTAAGCAGAGAAGGAAGATCTAGCCATGCCTAAGGTTTCATTCTGTGACATTATTCAATTACTAGTATTATTTTTATATTCCCTGTCACTGAGGACTTGTATAATTTGGTAAGTTGGACCCTCAAACCCAAAATTTAGTTAATAGATATAGCAATTTTTCACATTTAAGACAATTTTCATATTTTTATTAAATTAATATGTTTTGATATCTATACATTTATACAATTCATATTTTAGCAATGTATTAATATATTGTAGTTTTATTTTTAATCAATAACAGATTCAAATGAAGCAGTCAAAATTTTATCTAAAGTCAAAGAGCATAGAAATATTTACTTTATATACTTTTCAGTGTTTTATTATTATATTTTGGTCTTTATTTTTATTTAAAAATATTTAGATATTCAACATATCATCCAGTCTGCCAAATGGCTATGCAGGTTAATGAGCTTTATACCCTAAGACAAAATGAGAAACCATATTTAAGGAAAGAAAAAGTAATTACTTAACCTAACAAAGCAATCTTGTAGGTAGAAATAAAATAACTATTACTCTGAATTTTTTCTCCATTGATGAGAATATGATACAGTGTATATTTCTTTACTAGGCTGTCTCTGTACATATATGTACATACATCCGTCCCTTATGTAATTTATAATTTTACTTCTTGCCAACGGTTAAATTTATAAGTTATGAGAAAATGGTCACAATTGCCTGAAAGTTGGGTTACAATATTACTTATTCTGGGGCAAGAGTTAAGGACAGTATTTTTCCTCCAGATACTCAGAGATATTTCCCTTTTCCTACAAGTAACAGCTTAAGCAGTTCTCTCTTTATTGCCATAGCCCAATTGCTGATTGCATGTCAATTCAGAAAATATATTCTAGACCATTTAAAAGTAATTCACTCACAGCTGCTAATCTTTTGTGTTATGCAGGTGATTAAAACATATAAACCTTGCAAAGAACTTACAAATATCTACTAAAAGAATGATAGAAACATAAAACTTTATTTTTTAACAGATTCTCTTACTCTTAAAAATTATAGTCTTATCAGTGTCTTTTATTTAAATTTGCATTTTTAAAAATTTATTTTAAAACACTGATCTCTCATACTTGAGTCCTCCAAGAATAATTTGTGGCAACTCTATTAAATGTTCTTTGTGTAGAATATGATTACATTATTCATTTGGATGACTTCACATTAAGCTAGGGTTTATCTGGATAATGCTAATAATAATTGAATTGGGAAGATCTTTACATGGTAAATTCAATTTTAAATACATTTGCTAAATTTTATTTTAATTTATTGTCTATGGATTATAAATCTCATATGACTTCAAATATTCCATTAATATTGATTAAATGGCATTTGTAAAAGCAACTTTCTTTCCATTGTATTCATCATATAATATTTTTCCCATTTACATTATATTACACTTTGATGTGTGGTACTCCAAAGTGGTATTTTGTTCATTTGTTTGTTTGGTATTGGGGATTTAACTTGATGGCACTTTACCAGTAAGCTACATCCCTGATACTTTTTAAAATTTTTCATATATTTTTTGAGTTCATATATTTATTTTTTATTCCAAGACAAGGTCTCACTAAGTTTATTAGGGCCTCCCTAAGTTGCTGAGGCTGACATTGAATTTACAGTTCTCCTTCTGAGCCCTTGGGATTACAGGCATGGTCCAATGTGTTCAGCCTCCAAAGTATTCTTAATAATACTTTTATACACTTAATTCATATTAATTCAGTTTTTTCTTAGTCTTTTAAATTTAAAAGACTAAGAAAAAATTGAATTAATATGAATTAAGTGTATAAAATTTAAGTGTATAAAATTTCTTAACATTTATAATTACAGATATACAAATAAAGATTACATATAAACTACCTATAATTGTAGAGAGAGCAAACTTTATTTGAAGCATATTACTCCACATTTGATTTAGAGATTTAGGAATTAATCTAAATGAATGAAGTATGTTCAACTCATGGAATATTTCTTCATAGAAACATACTCATTGATCTCTGATAGGATTTTTGCTATTCACATGAATTCAAGATCTTCAAAGTCATTTGGTCAAAATACTTGAATTGACGGTACCATGAAGTCCCTGAATATTATTAAATATGGATATTTGCTTAAGTCTCTTTATGAGATATGATTATACATATAATCTTTTTCTTTATATACAGCTTACTTAAAAAGAAAAAAATGCCTTGAATTCTCTATTGTAGATATAGGTTTATTTGAAAGTTGAAGTTATTCAAAATGATACTATTGCAATATTTATTTAATGGACAAAATAGAATTCTGAAACTCTCTGAAAGGAAAAATATGGTGTATATACAATTTTAGATATTTATTGAAAGGCAGCTGAACAATAGGTATATTAAAGAGAAAAACTGTAGCACAGGTTGAAGAGTGAACATTATAACACACTTGGCCCATACCCTCTCGGTCCATTTACCATTTTTATATGCCTGCTATTATGTTTGTTCCCCATCCCACATATAAAATAAATAAATAAGCACCTGCTTCTGTCAAAGAGCTGCCTTCAGGCTACCAAAAGCTGTTTTGTCTCCATGCATAGAGAGCTGTCCACAGACAACTGGAAGTGTTTTGCAAACTACCGTTGCCATGGTTGCTGTAAAGAGTGACTGACTGGTGCAGCACTGACTTGTGCTCCCTTGACTCCCATGTTGTGTCCTATACTTTCAGAGGTGCCATGAAAGGTTGAGGCAAATTCATCTACCCTTCAGAGGATTTCATGTGCATTTATCTCTAGTTCAAATATACTGCTGTGTTAGCTTTGGAAACCCTAAAATAAAAAGAGGTCCAGTTTTCATAATGTACATATGCCAAAATTGCCTTGAAAGGACACTGAGGCAAGAAATGCAAAGACTAAGATATGCATACATGTGATTGTATTATATACAAGCTATGAAATTCTCTCCAAAACCCATCACCAAGTATGAGTGATCTCACAATGACCCTGGTCTGCTACAGTCCTGTTGCTCTCTGTTACTTAACTGGCCACTTATTTTACCTTTTCCCTAGAAGATTCCAAAGTCACCCTGAACTTGACATTGTCCTAGGCCTGCCTCCAGGACAAGTCATTCCTTTAGAGGAATAACCCTCCTAAGGCCATGATGGACAGTATCAGATATTTTATAGACTTGGCTTCTTTAATTTTAATGAGGATGATAGGATTCATAGCAGCTGGGGAAACAGGGTGTCACTTAACAAGGAGGTAAGTGACAAGCAAAGTAAACAGAAATACCATAACGTACAGAAAGGATGGAACAGTGAGCAGGAAGTTTCAACTTTTAAGTGATCATGATGATGGTTCCTAGACCATAGTTTAATAAAGGTGATCAAGAAGGGTTTTGCTTCTATATAATAACCATATATACATAGCATGTATATTGTATCTATAGAGAGTATATATAGTATCTATACGTTGTATGTATCTACCCAACTCTACCATACCACACACACTAAGAAAATCAATAGTGTTAACCAGAAGGCTTATGTCAGCCAACCCCAAAGCTATTTTCTCACTCATCTCCAGACAGGAGCTTATTCTCTGACTTAGAAATATTTTCTAGCAGAGGTAGAAGCTGGGTGCTTTTGAGAGAGTTCCCTGAGGTGCCAAAGAAAGTATATGCAAAAGTGATTTCTCTAATCCATTCCCATGGATAACTTTTTGCCAGAGCAAGAGCAATATCCAGATATTTGAAGAGATATTGGATATGATCTATGAGCAGATGCTGATCTGAGAAGGCCTCAAATGCAATCATAACATCCTTGTTCAGAGGAGAGGGAAAATAAGGTTCCATAGATACACAGATGTATCTAGCGTTCATTTCTCCTTCATTTTGAGTTTATACTTGAGGTGGATATGCTTATCATTTGGAAGAACATTTAACTTGGTTCCTTGACCTGCATGGTAAAAGTCATTATGATAGAAAAGGCCATGTAGAAGAGTAGCTACATGTAGTTATGCTCAAAAGCTTATTGTTTTTTGTTTGTTTATTTGTTTGTTTGTTGTTGTTGTTCTGGGGATTGAACCCAGGGCCTTGTGCTTGCACTCACTGAGCTATATCCCCAGCCCAAAAGCTTATTGTTTTCCAGGGCTGTTCTCAAAGAATTGAAAACTGCAGCAACAATGGTTTCCAGAACATACCCATTAATTTACTAATCTATCCCCTGATCAAAGAAACTGGGTTGCTCAAGTGGCAGTCAGATGGCAGTGGCTATAGAATGTTAAAAATCCCTTGCCAAGTTTCTGTATGCAAACCAGATTTTTTTTAGACCTAGACTTCGCTGCCTGAAGGACTGACTTCCTCATCAAAGAACAAAATAAAGTTCTGTTTATTTAGAGCCAATAGTACTTAGTCAAGTAATTTTCCTATAGCTGACAATTAATTCTGATCCTTAGATCAATGAATGTTGTAAAATTTATTGAGACTTTGCCTGGTATTTCATAAGTCTTTGGTAATATATGGATTTTGCTAAGATAATATTTATTTATTCTAATAATGATTTGTGTTTAATATATTTTTGTATTATAAGAATTTGATATTACCAGATATATTTTTGGATTAAAAGTACACATATATCTTGGCATCTAAATTTAATGTATCTCGTGCCTTAAATTTGCTATGTTTGTAGGTAAAAACTATCTCTCTCAAAATCAGTTCTCTTTACAAGTTTTACTTTTTCTCTAAGAATGAGTGTTTTAAAAGACTAAGTTCATACATTGCGTATTATGTTTTACCATTTTGAGGTCATGGTTTTGAGAACAACTCCCTTTTTAGGTGTGTTCCTTGAGACACTGACACTAATTTTTCATCATTGAAAAGTAGATATTTATGGGAATTTCAGGGTTGCACTTTTCACTCAGCCAGATGTTCATTCTAAAATAATCCACTAACACTGAATAAACTTATTGCTATTGCCTTTCAGAGTTCCTACATATCAATAAGATGGAGATTTTGAATTAAGGTATCCAACCCATTAAATAAAAATATATGGTCAGAAGTAAAGTTGTAAGGTTTTTAAAATAAATTATCAGGATTACTGTAATGGATTTACTCTATTTTCATGGGAAAAGGAAAATCTTTTTTAAAAAAATATTTATTTTTTAGTTGTAGGTGGACATAATACCTTTATTTCATTTATTTATATGTGGTGCTGAGGATTGGACCCAGGGCCCTGCACATGCTAGGCAAGAGCTCTACCGCTGAGCCACACAGTTCCAGCCCAGAAAAAGAAAATCTGCAGAAAAACTCAAAGTATGAAATTTTATATTATGTAAATGGAGAGGAATTATTTTTTCCAGATTTGCAGTCCACGTGTAGATCTTTTTCTTGTTTCCTTCTGAATTCATTTTCTCCCATTCCATTCCTTACTATGATTTTATTAAGAGAGTAACACCTTCTGCATTGATTGAAAATATGTTATTTATACTTTCCATTTACATTTGCATATTTTTTCTTGAAATTTCAGATTGCCTAAAAATATGATCCATATGCTGTTTCAGCTTAGTGGCATTAGAAAATCGTGTATTTGAAGTGGCTGCAAGTTTGTGACTAAAATTAGGCTCACATACTCCCTGTATCTTTGGTAAGGCATTTATAAAGTAGCTCTTTTAAATTCCATGTAAAAATTCCAATATTCTTCAATAGTACACATTACTTTGGACTGATAGACTATTCCTTTGGAACTGATATTCACTGTCGAGATCAATAAACATCTTTATGTTTTTAGTGACAAAAGTGCAGATCTAAAATGTTGAACCAAAATGGCATGTCTTTCCTAGACTGAATATGAAATCCCTTAAAACTGTATGTGTGCGTTTAAAGATCTATAAATCATTCTTTTAAATAAATAATTCAGTTCTGATTTTATTAACTTACAAAAGAGAATAACCCAAAGCATTAATAGGGTAATTACTTTTTCTTAATGAACTGATTCCAGAATGTCTTTAAAGCAATCTTTTTCTAGTGAAATTTAAAGGTATGTATAATTAATAGTAAGTGAAGAGATACTTGAGATATCATGTGCTATTTTAGTAGGTGATTATACTGTTGAAAAGGTGAATATATGTGGCCAAGATAGCAGGTATCAGAGACGGTTACTGTCAAGCTTTAAATTATTACTTTCTTTATAAAACACAAATAAAAGTTATAACATATTTAAGCCTGACACGAGAGAATTTAGGAGAAATTGCAAGTGCAATAAATGTTGTTTTTATTCTTAGTTCATTATTGGTATTTCAGTATTCTCTTCCTCTTCCTTTTAAAGCTAACCAATTCATTCATCAAAGCTCTTTAGTACTTGATTGTTTACCTTATTCTTTGTTTTTTCTGTTTTCATTTTTATCAGTCAAAACTACTATAATAAATTCTAGCCAAGTTCCCTGTTTCATCACTAAATATGGAATCATGGTGAATCATGATGAGGCAAGATTAATGGAGATGGTTGGAATAAAATAATAATATTATGACTGCACAGAAATAGTGATTGATAACGAGTTCAATTTATAATTCATATGCTCTATCAAAAGAATGTGAAATGTAATTAGTTGTATTAAATTTACATTAGTCAAAATCAATATATAAGTAGTTCCTTCAGGTGGGAAAGACTAGGATTTTGTTATGTTAACTCCAGGGATCAGGAAGTAAATTCATAACAGTATTTTAGCAAAAGGCTAAGGGTCTATATAGAGGAGAAATAACTTCCCAGTGAAATGATTTAACAGGAACAAATGAGAGTGGAATTGTTCCTGGTCACTACATTGGCATTCAATGTAATGTTCAACCTCCAGAAAATTAGCATACTAAAAATGGGGAAATTAGGCCAATTGACAGTCAAAATGGACAAACTCAAAATTGGAAATTTGGGCAGGCATAATTAGAACACAGGTGACAAGTGCTTGCCTCTGGCAAGCAATATAGAAGATTTACAAATCAATACACATACAAACCCTAATATGCTTTCCAGGGAAGAAGAAGTGTTAGATCTTCACTGTTTGATAAAATAGCAACTAGTTACCTGTAGCTATCTATTTAAATTTTATATTAATTAAAACTAAAATGAAACTATGAATCTTCTCTACGCATCCCCAAGTTCTCAGTAGTCTCTTGTGGCTTTTGACTATCATATTGCTTTGTATGTGTGTGTGTGTGTGTGTGTGTGTGTGTGTGTGTATACATACACACACACACACAGGAATATATATATCCATCACTGATGAAAATTAAATTGGTACCATTTTGGGTGAAATCCATTAGTGACTCAATTTTGAATAGTCTGGGGCCATCAGGTACAATTTTTATGATTAAAAAATAACATGTTAATGGAGATTTTAAGCTATTCAGAGCCTTCAGACAAAGTTGAAATAATAAAACAAAGTTATGAAAAACTACAAACAGATTTGTTCATATTTCCAGGAAATCTGAGTATGTGATTTTTCCCCCTCAAACTTCACTAAATAGAATTAAATTAAAAGTGCAGTAGTAAGACACCTATATTGAAGCCATACAATTTAAAAAATCTCAAAATTTTAAACAAACTAAGTTTGGAAGAGAGTATGCTCAGAGCTGATATATATATATATATATATATATATATATATATATATAATAAATAAAACTACAATGCTGTTTAGAACATCATCTTGTAGTTTCAGTCTGTTTGGGATATAGAAACAGCACATCACTGCTTCTTTAGTAGTAACTATAAAATAACTGAGACACAAGCAAAAAACCAAAACATATTTTAAGCAAAATATTTCCATATAAAAAGAAATTTTAAGGAAATAAATTTCAGTTCATAATGATTCCTTTCTAAGTGAATACTGATTGATTTAATGATCAATGGTAGGATATGCTGGGCCACTGGATAGATGACTAAAGAATCAGACATATTATTAAAGGGGGACTTTCCTGTGATTAAGGGAAACCAGCAGAAATTTAAAACCCACATGAGCTAGTGTAGTGGATAAGAGGGTTTTTTTTTTTTATACCCCAAACAGAATTATTTCATTTACCTGCCAAGACTTCTCATGTGACTTTTGTTGAATGTACTAGAGGTAGTATGGCAGGCTGGGATCTGCTCTCTTCTGCAAAGGGGCAGGTCAGGGTAGAAGAGTTTTGAACTATTACAATGCTTAGACACAAAAGTTCGGCCAGAGGGGAAGTTCAGTAAGTATACACAATACAGGATTTGCTTCCAAGAATTTTTAAACTTTTATTGATTTAATTATAGCACAGTTCTAAAGTACCAGGATTCCTAATTAAATGAAAATGATCACGATTTCTTACTATGTGATGAACAAAGGAAAGGGATTTTTCTCCTCTAGAAGAATAATATTTACATGAATTTATTTGGTTCTTTTTAATAAAAGTTTTCAACACAATTTTTTTAAAACATAAGTTGTGTAAATAATAATTAAAATCTGACTCATAACCAAGACAAAAAAAGAGTCAGTAGAAGTAAACTTAAAATCCAGTTGTTAAAACTAGTAATTGGATGTTAAAAAGCTATTGTAAATATATTTCACGTATATTTAAAAATTAGGGAAAATTTATAAAAATAAACAAAATATGAAAATTTACAAAATAGATAAAAGGTCAATGATTTGAATAAATAAATGGACTTTCTAATAATGACTCAAAACAGCTTTTAGAACTGAAAACATACTTAGATTCTATCCCAGTCCAGTCAGAATGGCAATTGTCAAGAATACAAGTAAAAATGTTGGTTATAATGTGGGGAAAGCATAGACTCATACATTTCTAGTGGGACTGCAAATTGGTACAAACCCCTGGAAAGCAGTATGGAGAATCCTCAAAAATCTATAAATGGCACAACCATTTGATCCAGTTATACAACTCCTTGGTATATATCCAAAATATTTAAGATCAGCATACTACAGTGACATAGCCAGATCAATATTTATGGCAGCACAATTCACAATAGCTAAACTACTGAAACAACTTAGATGTCCATCAACATATGAATGGATAAAGAAATTGTGATATATATATATATATATATATATATATATATATATATATATATACATACATACATACACACAATAGACTATTACTCAGTCTTAAAGAAGAATGGCATTATGACATTTGCCAGTAAATGGATGGATTTGGAAAATATTATGGTAAGTGAAATAAGCCAATCACAAGAAACCAAAGATTGAATATTTTTACTGATTTGTGGACGCCAAACCTCAATAAAGGTGGTGGGGAAGGGTAAAAGAGAAGTTCATTATATTAGACAAAGGGGAAAAAAGAAAGATAGTGGAATAAATCTAACACAACTTTCCTATGTACACACATGAAATTACCTAAGTGAACTTACCATTGTGTCCACCCACAATAGGGTCTTAATTAGAATAAGATATAACCTCTTACTGTATAGTTTTATCAAAATAGATTCTATAGTTATATATAATTAAGAAGAACCAATAAAATACAATAGAGTATTAGTTTTAACAACATACTGGATACAAGAAAGGACAATGAACATATAGACAATTCATTGAAATTAAAAAAGTGAAGAAAATGGAAACTTACAAATAACAGAACACAATAGCTAATAAATTGAAGGTAACATCAAATATTCTTACATAAATATAAATGGAATAAAAATTAAGAAAGAGAATCGGATATAAAAAAACCCAAAGATATAAAGTTGGAGAATTTCCTATGATTCAATAATTCAGAAAACTAAACAGGTGAATAAATATTAAAATAATCACAACTTTATACATAATAGATATAATTTTAAAAACTGGAGAGAAAAATATTTAAAGCAAGAGAAATAACATGGGCATGTTTCAATCAGAAGGAAAAACTTAACAACCAACAATGCCAGAAATGAAAATAAATGGAAGACAATAGAAAAAATGTAAGCAAGAAAAAAAGTCTTTAAAGTTAAAAGAAAACTTTAAATTTTTTTGTAAATGAAGGTCTGACATTTTTCATGAGTATACACCCAATATAGTATACTACAGTTTAATAGTCTTTCAAAATGAAGAAAGACAATCCACATAGAAATAAATCCACAAGACAGAATGAAAGAAAAAATTGACACATTGTATAAACCCATATAAAATACTATATTTTTATTCCTATTTATAATAAGATCTTTTTCTTTTATAGGATTTATGATTTCTATCTTAGCATTTGTACTGTCTGTCTTTCTTACCTGTAGCAAAATGAAAACAATTAAAATAAAATTGAAATATTTTGTCCAAAATTTCTGCCTTAATTTCTGATGGTTATTATTTTCTTTTAAAATTTAAATTAATTTTAACTGATATATAAACTATGAAAGTAATGTAGATTAATGGTGGGAATTCGTTTTATGTCTTGAAGCATGCATAAATTGTATAATGTTTACTTCAGGTTAAGTATATCTACCTCTTCTAGCATTTATAATTTTTCATACTAAAAACATTCAAATTTATTTATCCTACGTTTTTGACATATATCATACCTTGTGGTTGTTTATAGTCACTCTACTGTGTACAAATCAGAATTTCATGCTCCTAACTGTAACTTAGTTTCCACAAATCAACCTTTTCCTGTCTGTCCATTCCCCCATAAATAATATATAAATTTACTAAAAAATAATATATTGATATATTAAGAATAATGCTACTTTATTGTGAGGCATATTATATATAAGGTACATATGAAAAATCTGCCTCTGAGAAAAATTTTCTATGTGTTTCAGTCTCAACTGTATGCATTTATAATGCATTGCCAGCAGGCCTCATTTGGGAGTTGCCATCTGTATAGACATGGTGCACAGTCAGTTAATTGATGTTTTCTCCAGTGAGGTCTAGTGAAAGACTTCTCCCCTAGCTCAATCCCCTACCACATTCATATGCATATCTGCATTCCTAACCCATAAGCCTCAGTTTGGAGGCCTTCTGCTTAGGAGTCTGGACTCTCAGGCACTTTCTAGACCTCCTTACAGGGCAGACCTCACTTTGCCCCAATATAGACTCCATACTTTTTTGCTATTAGTGTTTTCCCTACTCCTTCCTCATAGCCCCTCAGCCCCCAAACATGAGGAAGGCTTTTGGTAAGAGCTCTTCAGCTGTGAGTAATTTTCTTAACTTGTTTTCTTGTCCTCTGATCTTCACCTAGTGTTGTTGCATGGGAAATGTGAAACCCTGGAGCATGGTGCCTGTCTGTCTTGCTTCTTGCCTCCTGTTGCAGTAAGTAAATAATGACCTTTTCATTTTGGCTTGTCTTAAATGATGACTTCAATACCTAGCACACGTGCACACACACATGTGCATGCATGCACAATCGCATATATATGCACATATATATGAAATATATGTATACATGCTATATATACTATTATAAGAATTTACATTTTTTGGCAAAGTGGCAAAGCATTAATCCAAAATAGATAGGATATTAATAAGAAAAAAAATTCACATCAGACATTTTGCAGTTGGTTTAGCTCCAGACTATTCAGCTCGTGTAAGAACAGACATTATTTAGGATAAAATAAAATAAAGCACCATCAAAGATCCAGCTGAGAGAGTAACACTGTTTTTAAAAAACCTTAAGACACAATATTTGTACATCTTTAGGGGTTACATTATGGTAATTCAATATATGTATACAGTGAGCAGTAATCAGCTCAAGGTAATAAACATTTCCAACTCTTTAATCATTAATCGTGTTTATGTGTTGAGAATTTCATACTCTTCGTCTCTATTGATTTTGAAATACACCATATATTGTATTAACTAACAGTTACCTTACTGTGATAAAGAACCAGAAGTAATTCCTACACTGTGTTTTGGTGCCTCTCTTTAAATTTCTCTCCATCCCCCTCCCTGCTGCCTTTTGCAGTCTCTGATTTACAAGATCTAAGAGTTACTTTACATAGGCACACATGGACTTAAAGTAAAACCATTGAAAAATAGGATAATAATCAGATGCTAACTGTATGTGTTTTAGATATATATCTATATATATATAAATTAGTCTAAATATTATTAAGGATACTAAGCAGTATTTTATGATGATAAAAATATATTTTACAAGAAAAGCCTAACAGTTTTAAATATCATGACCCTAATGATCTACCTTCAAAATAGGTGAAGCAAAAATAGACATTACTAAAAGCCATAAGAGAAATCTAAAATTATCATTGAAGCTTTTAAATCATTAGTGATGAACCAGTATATATAGTTCTCTCCTCTATCTATCTACATACATACATATATACACATATATGTATATATATATATATATATATATATATATATATATATATATATAAAATGAATATATATATATACTTTGTATAAATTTTTAAATTCAAATATATACATACAAAATATTTAAAATAGTAAAATCATTGTGTATTTTCACAATCTAAACATATCTGTAATAAAAGCAAAGACTGTATCCCAATTCTGGAAAATACATTTATATCCTTTTCAGTTATTATCTCATCCAATGATAAATAATACTTTGACATTTTAACAAGGACCTATTTTTTCTAGCATTTTCTGTATGATTTATTTAGCTCAGAGGCTATGTCTGTCAGATTTACACATGCTGTTACATGTAACAGTGGCTTCTTTGCTTCTTAGCATTTGATGGTATGGGTATACTCTGGTTTATTTTTCAATTCTACCATAGAAATTGGATATTTGTGTCATAAGTAACCTTCACTAAATCTATGGAATATACTTATAGTTTTAGTGATTTTAATGAACAGATATTCTTAATTTTAATTTTAAGATAGTTTACATCATTTAATTTTATATTTGGGAATTTTTGAGTCTCATTAAAATAAACCTCTGTATTTAAAATATGATTTTTTAAAAAATATAAGAAATAATAGTGTTTCTGGGTGGAGAGACAAGAAATTTTTAAAAAATTGTTTACCTTTTTTGTACTTAAAATTTTAAAACAGTTATTGTTAATATTCTTACCTGTTTGTTAAAATTATCATATTTTCAGTTCCTTTTCTATTTATGACTACTGAGCTATAAAAGACTCTATCTTGTATAGTCAATTAACTAATTTTTCTTTATCTTTCTAGATAAAGGGCTAACTTCTAATCCTTTCCCCATGGCCACCTCTGGTCTATTTTTTCATTTTAAAATGTTCATCAAATCTGTTGGTTCTGTTACTTTACAATATCCCATGTCTAGAAATTATCATTTTATTTACCTTCTCTAAAGGATAGATAACCTGGTTGCTGCCAATTCTTAACCACAAAAGTAATACCGTTATGTCTATTTTTCTATCTATTTAGCTATGTATATCCCAAAATGGATCTATGTAAAAATTTCTCATGGAAATATAACTAGAATCAATTTTTTTTCAGACATAAGCTAATTTTAACTGACTCAGTTGTGCCACATTGCTGTCCTGAAAGAGCTATGCCTACCTATATTAGAGCATAAAGTTTGCTATATCTTTATATTTCCACTTCTTTTTATTATCTAATTTTCTATTTTTTTGAAACAAACTGGCAAAAAATAAGTTCCAGTGTTGCTTAAATTTGTATTTCTATGGCAACTATTGATTTGGAGCATTTTTATATGCTTTTGAAATTCCACAGTTTACTTATTTCTAAATTGAATTTTATGTCCTTTTTAAATTTTCTACTGCAGTTGTTGCATGGTATCTTCTTGATATGATGAAATTTCTGTATACATTGGATATAGTCACTTTGAGTTTTTTGGCACTTCAACTGTGTTCCATCATTTGTATCTCATTTCTACTGAGTTTTTCATGTTATCCTTCTTTGCATAAACATACAAATAACAGCAACAGCAAAACACTTCATTCACCGGTTAGATGGTCATGGGTAATATCAAATGCAAATAAGGATTTTTTTCTCTACCCTCTCAATCCTTCTGATTTTTATTTCTTTTTCTTTGGTGAAATTCAGGGCTTGACCATGAACAATAACATGATATTCTAGTGGTAGTGAGGCTGAGAGGTTTAAAGCATCTTCATAAAATTTATTGCTTTCTGTGGGTTACTTCTCAATTTAAAAATGTTTCCTGTTTACTAAGGGTTCACTTGGCATCATGACTATTCATAAATATATGTTGAATCTTACTATAGTCTTCATGTTATGCATTCTTTGAGACAATTACTAAACATTGTTTGTTAAACAAGTGGTTTATTAGGTGCTGTGGTCTGAAAATGTCCCTCCTCCCAAATTTTTGGCACTTCAACTATTTCTATTGTGTACATATTACACAGTCTGGGTTTATTATAGTAGTCTAAAGAGAGTAAGACACTTGGGAAAAACTTTATCACAATTTATATGATTCAAATAGGTAATACTTAGAGTTTTGCTTTTAAACCCTAGGTTAATAGTAAAACTCCTTGGTATCCAATTTGTCTTTGTGAGGTTTAATAGGAGAGAGAACCATTTGCATTAGCTGTACTGAAAATTATCCAATTATAATGATTATATCTGTTTTGTTTTCAGTTTTATAATTTGTCCATTATTTTACAGGTGAGAATTATAAGTTGCTGTCTGTTGTTTTCAGATATTTTTCTTACTAAGGCAATAATCTACTAAACTTTGTAGCATTTTTATTTGTTTCCCACTCATTTTAAATATTTCTTCTAATCATTTCATGCATTTTTTTCCTTTGAGCATGTGATCTAATGATTTATATTACCCATTTTTCTTAAAATATTAACTTATTCATGGAAATGGTTTACTCATGGTAATGTAGTATACTGTATATGTTTCAGAAAACTTTATTTTGAATTTTTATTAGGTTTCTTTTGTGGTCATAACAATTATCACAAGCACAGTGGCTTAAACAACACAAATTCATCATGGTATAGTTCTCAAGTTTAGAATACTCACAAAGGTTTCAGTGGGCTAGAGTTAAGGCTTTGGCAGGACTGAGTTTCTTCCTGGAGCTGTAGGAGAGAATCTATTCCCTTGTCTTTTTCAGACTTCAGAGGTCATCATGTGCCTTGGCTCATGTACCATTTCCTCTATTTTCAAAGCTACAGACACATAACAAAGAGTCTAAAAGATGCTTTTTATATCATCATGTCACTTTCTCTGTCCACAGCCAGGAACAGTCTTGCTTTTAGGACTTATGTAGATTAGTTTGGGAACAGTAGGATAGGGCAATTCAGTAATATTTCCTTTTCTTAGGATCTAAATATCTTTACTCACATCCTTTTGGTCATATAAGGCAATAGCCTAAGGTTCCAGAGATTAGGAGTATGGACATCGTTGAAGTCCATTCCATTTTTCTGTCTAAAAAAGCAATATTTATTTTATAACCTATTAATAAGTAACATTGGTTTAGGTAAATATTATTCATCTGTTTTGCTAGATTTGAGTATCCATATCACAATGCTTTGCAATATGATTTGGAGATAGTCTTTTCTTTTTACTCCAGAAGTAAAATATTTGAGTTTAAATACTTGAAATAAACATATGGCTTATCTTTTCTTTGAATATTGGAAATATATTTCTTATGAAACCATATGTGTGCATCTCTTTGATAGTCTGGTTCATAAAATCTATATTCAGTTTCTTCCTAAATGTTAAGTGTTAGATGTTGTATGCTTTTATTTTATCTTGAGAGAACGTTACTCAGGCAGATTAATAATTTGCACATTTTTTGTCTTTTATGTACTATCCAACTCCATATCCATATTGACTCTGGGCTTGGACATTTAACAACATAAGACCTGGCACAAGTAGGGACTTAAAAAGCACTTGCAACATTGGTTTTCCCTCTCAGACTCCTTTGGAATAGAAACCTAGGTTGTACTGTGGAATAATGATCGGGTGCCTGGGAAGAGCATCCATAGTCTGTCAGCCTTCTCAAGCAGGCTGCAAGCATATTTGTAAAGCCATTTAGAATCCTCAGCCCTGACAAATCCATCAAGTAGCTGTAGCCCTGTGGGTGACTTTAGCAAGGTTAGCAACCTATAGCCAGATTAAACCAGTCTGGAATTACTAACTTTATTAAATCATAAGAAATAATGAATGTGTATTTTCTACTTGTTTGTTTGTTTTGCTTCAAGCCACTGTATTTGGGGGTGGCTTGATGAACAACAATGGATAAAAGAACTGTACAAGGAAGAAGGCAATACCATAATAAGCAAAAATGAAAAACATATGCCATTGACAGTGAGACTGGGTAGTGGATAGAGGATGGTAGGGTAATGAGTTTCTTGGTTTGAAGTTTAAAAAGAGGATGAGAAATTTGTTACAGGTGTCAGGAGAAAGGGCAGCCCATATGATAAATTTGTAAAAAAAATAGTTGGTAAAAAATCTTTCCTTTAATAACTTAGAACACAGAAAATTTATCTAGTGAATGTGAAAGGTTTATCGAAATTTCCTGGCAGAATTTTTAAAGCACCAATTGGTTTCTTTAAGTAGCAATATGGGGTATTGCAAAAGAGAAATGAGCCAAAGAATAAAATATCCAGTTTGCAAAGAGAATTTAAGAAGTTAAAATGTAAAATTGTTTCACATCTCCAGCCACTCCAGAAGGCAAAAGATACTCGAATTAAAAATAAGAAAAAAAAAGTAAGAATAAAACCAAGGGTTTAACTGAAAGGTCCCTTATTAGACATTTTGAAATGTATAAGCCAATGTTGAAATGTTTCAGTTAGACAAATGTTTTTTTAAGACTATTAAAGGCATTATCCCATAGTAGCCTCATATGTGGTAAAGATTGGCTGATCTCAAGGAAAACCTCCACAAAATTATGAATGTGACTTGTGAATAAGTGATGAACCCCATTCATATTCATAAGAAACTCAGAAAGCTATCTAATAGTTGTACCAGTATGGACTACCAGAAACAGGGAGTCCAAAATGAGAAGGGTCTCAGGCAAGACAAAAATCTTTGATCAGAGAGAGAATTATCTGCCATCTGACCCCAGAATTCTAAGTTTGCAGTAGCTTTACCCACTTTGAAACAATAGGAAAATAAATCCTTTAAAAAGGTGGGAAGGATTTTGCCAGTCAAGAAACAGAATTAAATCTGACCACAATTATGGCTAAACAATAAAATTTGTTTCACAGAACATAGCCAAGTGCCCAGACGGTGCAGCAAGGAGCAGAGATGAATTGATTAGGAAACCACTTCCAAGGAGCAGACTCAGAAAAGGAATGTTTATTTATTGCCCTTATCCTGTCTCCATATAACCACTGTGTGTGTGTGTATGTGTAAGTGTAATAGATTGCATTTTCTGCCTGTAGATCTATGCATGATTAATTTCATTCAAGAGGTACCCAAAGAATTGCATTGGAAAGTCCCATCCATTGGGACTTGGGTGTGATTTCAGTGATAAGATCCTGAAACTTTAAAACAAAGCTTGGTTTTATAATCAGAGGAGACTTCTGATGATCTTGGCGAGGCATGGAATATTTCATACGTAAAATGTAAATAATAGTAGCCAGTGTGTGTACTGTAAGTAAATTTGAAATGGTCAGGGACTCTTTGCCATTCCTCTGTTAAAGGTTGCATTGACAATGGACTTGGAAATAATGACAAGCTTTGATCAAAGAGATACCTTAAATGTAATAATACTAGATATATGACAAATAGTTACATCTAGGGTTAGTCCCATAAAGAAGCTTGGCCTAGCACACTGAATGATGTGAGGCTACAGGTAGAGAGACCTCGGCCCTTCAGTCATTCCTACCAAGATTCAACAAATATTGAGAGAGAAGTTCAAACTTCCAGATGACCACTGCCTCAGGAGTGTACCGATAATATCACGATAAACAGCCCAGCTGCCCAGCCCCAAATTAATAAAATAACAAATTCTAAGAATCAAGAAATAAATCTCTGTTTTACCAAAACAAAATCATGGATTTATAGATTGATTTTTAAATTGATGGTATGGAATCACAAACAGTAATTGCTCCTAATGTTTAGTTATTCAAGTTAAAATTGTATTACCTTCCACATTCCTAACATTGTAAACTTACATACTTTTTCTTTATTATAGTCTTGCTTTATTCATTTATCTCATTTACTCTATTATATAATTTTGCATATGGTCTGTTTTATAATGCACCTTTATTTTTATTTAGTATTTTAAGTATCTCTTGAGTTTGTTTTGATATTCTGTTACACTTTTGAGCTGCTTTATTGAGGTGTAATTGATACATAAAAAATTCCACACATATAATGTGTATAATGTGGTTGATTTGAACATATATATTTACTTATGAAGCCAATGTTTACAAAGCTTTCTTGAATTGTGTGGCTATTTCCTTTATTTTTATTCTTAATTTTTAATAATAAAAGTTTTAATATTCATTCATACTTCTCAGTATACTGTTTAAGCTGCTTGCTCTAAGTTATTTTTTTCTTCTTAGTGATATTAGTAGGTTTTTTTATCCTGTAGTTATTTAGGAAAGTGTTTTTAAAAATGGAAAGTATTTGGCTGTCTCTTGTTTGTTTGTACATTCTATTTCTCTTTCATAGGCCCATATATCCAACTGCTTACCTATTTATTCATGTTCCAATTTTAACTTGTCTAAAATTGAACTCTTGATTTTAAGACTTCCAAATCAGAGAGTGGAAATTATCTAACATCTTTACCCAGAATTCTGTGCCCATAGCAGCTTTACTCATTTGAAACTGAATGTGAAATTAAAACTTTTAAAAGAAAGTTTGGAGTTCTCCAGTCATAAAATGAAAATAATCATGTAACTACATTGAAATAGACATTTGAGTTGAAGGTAAATAATCTATTCATTAATTCCACAACTGTATATTCTCTTCCTCTTCTGTATCAGGCATGGTGCTAGTTTAGAGAAGTTCAAGATTATACTTTAGTCTTTTGCTATCAGAGAATCACTGGCTTATGGAGACATATCAACACTGATGATAATAAAATACAGCAATAGCAATGAAAGGGACTCATAAGGAGTGACATTAAAGCAAAAGGAAAGAGACTGTAACCAAGCCACTGTGCCGTAGCAAAATCAGGAAAAGCAAATCTTTTTTTTTTTTTTAACCTAATAAACACACTGTGCTGTTCTTTAGGCGTAAAATAAATACTTTAACTTTTTTTCTTTTTACAATAAACCATAGAATATTGGTTGCATATCTATAAAAGAAAACTATTTTGGTTTAAATCTTAAGTTTCACCCATTAACTAGTTTGCTGAGTATGAACAAGTTAATTAGATTCTTCAGCTTCATTATCAGTTAAAGAATGATGCTAATAAAAATTAGAGGTCTGTAAAGAGGATTAAATGAGTTAGAATGTACCTGGAAAATAGTAAGTTCAATTTAAAGGATTGTTATTATTCTTAAATAAGTAACTAAAATTTGGATCAAGGAAAGGAATGGAAAATGACAGGAGCAAATCTTTATTTTAAAATTATGCTGATAAATTCTGAATTCTTCCAAAGTGTCTTCTCTTATTATATAGTTCTTGTTTCCTTGTAGCTAGCCTTATTTGTTTGGAATGCTCTCTAAGCAGATGTGTATGGGAAATTTTACACAAAAAAAAGAAGCAAGAAAGGATGTGCATTTTGTCACTTTATGATTAACACTGAATTGGTCATAAAAAGTTTTCTTTTAGTTAACTGCTGTCATTTTAGGATTTCTCTCTATTTGCCTACCAGTTAATAACTTGGGAGGATTTCTTTAATCATAGAGTGATTTTCTGACTTCCATGTAGCTCACTCAAATTTCTACATTGTGATTTTGATGATTTCATCTCAAATTTTATATCTTACAAAGGTCTAGGGCAGCAGATTAGCACTTCTTTGAAATAAATCTTCTGAAAATTTTCTAAACTGGTATGCTCTCTTTTGTCCAGTTGTCTATTAAGATAGCATATGATGGGTGAAGGAGTACTTGGTTAATTAGTGCATTGTACTGAATCAAGCTCACTTCCCACATGGAGTCTCTTGGTTGTACTCTGATTCCCATCCACATCCCAATCCAGCCCACTCTGAGTCAGATAAGCAGTGTATTACTGGTTAAAAGAAGAGATTGGCCAGGTACCTGTGAGAGGATTTGTTTAAATCTGTCACTATCACTGAGAGGAGAAACATCAGTACTCCTGGTTTGCTGCTGGTATATTACTACTATTATTTTTATTTATGAAAGATAGCACCATTTGACCCATACCAACAATTAAGGTTCTTTGCAATCTTATAATTCTTGCTCTGAAATAACAAAAAGGCTGATTTCATTTGAAATAGCTGACTCACATCATAATAAACTTTGTCTTCACTATTCTAAAAAAAGGGATTAAAAAGGTGAGTGTAAAGAGTCCTCTATTCAGTCAGTGGTCAACATGGGGAAATTAACAGAATTTTGACTGACAATGAGGAAATATATTCTCCTTAGTGCTTTGATTTTATAGTGAATACCAGATCTTGCAACAGATATTAAATTTACATTGGACAGACTTCTAATTTTCCAGGCCTATGACATATTCATTATAAGGAAAATATATTTTGCTATCCTGTCTGATTATTTGGGATTCTCCATACATTATTTCTCCATTTTTAATGTTATATACAACATAATATAAATGTAATGGTTAAGGAAATATATCTGAGGGAAACTGTCTTCTGTTAGCTGAATGGGTCCTATGGAGAGCAAGAAAACTTCAGTATTCATAAAATGTTTTAAAAATCTAAAAATTATTGTCCTGTATTGAGCTAACAATGCACATAAATAATATATAGAAACACAAGCTTCTCTAAAATCCATTTTTTTAAAAAAATTTACATTATGAAAACTTATTGAAACTCACTTTATTCACACACAGCATTGACATATTTTCATATGATACTTGTTGGCATTAATATCACACTTGAAAGACAGCAACTTCCTTGAACTTTTGCTGCTAAGCAGACACAAGCTTGTTAATATCTCTCTAATGTAAATTAGTGAAAAGTGATAATGGCATCATTATTTAGAGATACCATTTTATATTAGCATTCTTCAAAATAATAGTACTTAGACAGCCCTGTTTTAAGGAAAGTTCTTCAGTGACTTCATTTGAAACCTTTTCAGTGCATAAAAAAAACAAAACCCCCTAGTTTATGGTCACATCAAGAGGTGTATTAACTCATATCTTGATCTGCAAGGATTAAATATAATGCTAGACTGTTCATCTAAAGCAAGTCCCTGCTTTACCCTGTGACTGGAGCTATGATTGGAGTGTTCAGCTAAATTAGATCATCACCAGAGTCAAGATGAATCTGGCTTTGAATAATTGCCTTCTATGGTCATGATCACTGAGGCTGCAATGCCATGATTAAGGCAGCTGTGCTACTTTTAAGTAGGTCATGCTCAGTGATTCACTGAACTCCCGAGCCTTAGTTACTGCATCTGTAAAGTGTTGTGTGTGTGTGTGTGTGTGTGTGTGTGTGTGTGTGTGTATCCTGTTTTGGCAAGAATGAATAAAGTGGTTATGAGCATGAATGCTGGAGCTAGATATTGGAGTTCAAAATTCAGAGTTGTAGTTTATCTATGGCCAACAAATGTATATTGAGGAGAAAGTGGTAATCTTTCTGTGACTCAGTTTGTTCATTTGTAAAGCAGAGGTAATCATAGTACCTATTATTATGTAAGGTTGTTGTCAGTGGATATACACATCCTCACACCTGCACACACACATACACAGTACTTTGAACTGTATCCATTGTATACTAAACTCAACAAATACATTGAATAATATCATTCTGTTAGTTATAATTTGGAGGCTTCTAAATTAGGAAGTAACATAAATATCAAACTCTTAAGAAATAAAATTCTCTATTATTACCCTTTGTTTCTCACTGAATATGTCCCAATGCCTGACAAATAGTCATTAATAATGGAGAATTGATTGAAAATACTCTGACTTTCAGTTTGGCTATGAATATGTAAATTGGATTTACTTCATTTTCCTATGGCTTAAGCTAAAATTAATAATGAAAAATAATAGTCAACATTCATCAAGAGCCAACTTGGATCCCAGTCTTTCTTATGTTTATCATACTGTTCCTTTTTAATCTGTCTTTCCTATAACTCTACAGTATAGAAGTTTTCAACTCTTATTTTAAAGATTAAGAAATTGAGATTTAACTGTAAATTAGTTTACATATATTTATATTATATACTTTATATACATTGTTTTTACTTTATATGAAGTATCATTAGAAACTTATAGCCACTTTATTCATTCTTGCCAAAACAAATATAATGCTAGACTGTTCATCTAAAGCAAGTCCCATCTCTAGGTAATACAAAGAACTCAAAAAACTTAACACCAAAAAATTAAATAACCCAATTAATAAATGGGCAAAGGAACTGAACAGGTACTTCACAGAAGAAAACATTTGAATGGTCAACAAATATATAAAAGAACGTTCAACATCTCTTAGCAATTAGAGAAAATGCAAATTAAAATTACACTGAGATTCCATCTTACTCCAGTCAGTATGGCAATTATCAAGAATAGAAGTAACAATAAATATTGGTGAGGATATGGGGGAAATGTTCACTCATACATTGCCGGTAGGACTGCAAATTGTTGTAACCACTCTGGAAAACAGTATGGAGATTCCTCAGAAAACTTGGAATGGAACCATCATTTGACCCAGTTATCCCACTCCTTGGGTACACACCCAAAGGTCTTAAAATTAGCATACAACTGTGACACAGCAACATTAATGTTTATAGCAGCTCAATTCACAGTAGCTAAGCTATGGAACCAACCTAGTAGCCCTGCAATACTTGAATGAATAAAGAAATTGTATGTATATACAATGTATGTATATGTTTTATGTGTATACATATACGTATATACAATGGACTATTAGCCATAAAGAAGAAAGAAACTATAGCATTTGTCGGTAAATGGATGGAACTGGAGACTATCATGCTAAGTGAAGTAAACCAGTTCCCCAAAACCAAAGGCTAAATGTTCTCTCTGATATGCAGATGCTAAGACACAATAAAGAGAGGTGGGGAGGGAAGAATAAAATTTTATTGCATTAAATAAAGGGGAATAAAGAGGAGAGAGGGACATGGGAACAGGAAAGATAGTAGAAAGAATTGGACATAACTTTCCTATATTCATATATGAATATATGACCAGTGAAACTTCACATCCTGCACAACCACAAGAATGGATCCTAAGTTATACTCCATGTATGTGTAATATGTCAAAATATTCTCTATTTTCATGCATATCTAAACAGAACAAATTTAAAAAAGAAAAAAAATAGAAAATGACCTAATTAGAAATGGACAAAAGACTTGAAGAGGCAGTTCTGTAAAGGAAATATACAAATGGCCAACAGGTATATAGAAAGGTATTAGAGGCCAGTAATAATCAGGAAAAGCAAATCAAAACTACAATGGAGATGACACTAACAAGTACATTAAAAAAAAAAAAAAACAAGTGTTGGTGATGGTGTGGAGATATGAAAACTTTTACCCTGTATGTAAAATTTCTCAATTATTGTGGAAAAGAATATGGAGATTCCCCAAAATAGTTAAAAATAAAAATATTCTACCACATTGTAATCCTATTTCTGGGTGTTTACCCAAATGAATTAAAATCAAGGTCTTGAGGAGATATGAGCAATTCAGTGTTTGGGGGATATTATTCACAATAACCAAGATATGGAAACCACCCAATTGTCCATCAGTGAACATCCATGAGTGGATAAATAAGTAAAGAAAATAGGTATATATAGAAATATTATTTTACCTTCAAAAGGGATTCCGAATATTTTGATAAAATACTCTCAAGTGATAAGCAAATTGGATTGAATTATATATTAATAAAAATGACATTCATACACATATATTATATATAACTACATTAGCATGGGGGGAATAACTGGAAGGTAACTGTGATGGTAGCAGACAGGAGAGAGAGGTAAAAATTAATTAAGTAAAAATTAAAGGACAGATTAAATATTGCGTTAAATATAAAATATGTGTGATAATTGAATTTATGTCCATGTACTCCATACACACATGTGTGCATGTTTATGCATAGCTTTATGAATTTATTTCTTAAAAGTGAAATTAGTTAAGATCTTTCAAATTCTTGAGGGATATGGCCTTGGATCTTCTAGACACAATTATAACATTTTCCTTGTAAATTGCAGTTATAAATAAAAGAAAGAGCAATCAAGTGTTCCCTAGAGATCATAAAGGCAAGTTACTATGTTGCAAATGTTAGAAAAGATCCACAAAACTGTGAGAAGTTGTGGGTAAATGTGCAGAAAGTGAAGTGTCTTCTTTTTCTGCTTATTTTGCAACAAAGTCTTTTCAAATGTTAACTTCCCGTTCACTAAAAACTAGCAAATGATCTGTGTTGAATTTGTGAGTATCTTAGACTTTAATTTACTTTTGAAAATGACTAATAAATTTTTCTACAAAAATTAATGAATAATTACAAACTTAATTATATGGGAACTAAAGGTCTTACCAAATATTATTATTTATTATTGTACCAGAAATGCATATGCTTTTACATATGCTAATTATTTTGTAGAACAGATGTTTATCATGTTTCAAAACATATTATGAAACAATATTTGTATTCACTTTTCAAAATACCAAGCACCATTAATTCTAAAAGTGTCCGGATTTCACTGCCACTTCTCTAATCTCCTACCTTACTGGAATGAAGAAAGAATTATGGGAATTACTGGAATTATGGGAGAATAACAGCAAAAGAAAATAGAAAGAAAGAAATGATCAAAATTTCTTAATAACATTGCAAAGGAATGAATTATGATTCTTCCACCCCTCAAAAAACTTAAAAATAATTAAAAAGATAAAAACACAGCTTGCTTATTATCTTTCTAGGTATAATTAGTATTATATTTTTTCCTTCTTTTCAGTAAAATGCTTTTGACATGATTAATAGCTGCATGATGGAATTCCTCTCCTATTGTCTTTTTTTTTTGTTAGTCCATTTTATTATTCTCTTTGGTTTGCTCACATACTTTGCACAAGTTTTGGGTATGATACAACTCTTAAGCCACCAAGCACCATGATAGATGTCTGTCCACCTGCAAATTAGTAATGGTATCATTGCTCTTTTTATTTACCAAATGATTGTTAATCACTGGAGATGTCCCTACTCAGTGCCACACTCTAAAGAATCCATGACCTTGATTGTGAATGGTTTCTTGGAAATAAGGAATGAATATATACTTACTATGCAAACAGGAATTTATCCTTTTTTGAGTACAAAGAACACAAAAACAATACAGTTGGTAATGTTAGGAGTGCTTGCTTATAAAAGCCATAGATATACCTACTTCTTCCTTTAACCTTTTGACTATAATCTCTGGATGTATGGTCTCATGTGTCTCCTGTGAAGTGGCAGCATCATAAACTAAGAGAAATGTACAGTCTCCTGACTCTCAGGCTCTCACTACTTGTCACTGGTAATGTGTTTATTTGTGCTTAAACTCTGTTACAGTTTGAATCCACAATTTTACCCACAGTCCCATATGTTGAAGGCTTGTTCTGTAATGCAGCAATGTTCAAAGTGGGGATTTTGGGAAGTGACTGGATCATGAAGGCTCTGACCTCATCAATGAATAATGCATTGAGGGATTCATAGAAGAATGGATTATTGGAAGGTGGTAAATCCTGTAGAAGGTACAATCTAGTTGGAAGAAGTGGGTCCTCAGGGAAGTGCCCTTGAGAACTATATCTGTATCAAGTCCTTTCCTCTCACTTTGCTTCTTGGCTACCACAAGGTGTACAGCTTTGCTCTACCACACCATTGTACCATGATGTTTTGCCTCACAATAGGGCCAAAAACAATGGGGCCAGCCAACCATGAACTGAGACTACTGAACTGTGAGCCAAAATAAAATTTTCGTCCTTTAATTTTCTTTTCTCTGGCATTTTATCACAGCAATGGGAAGCTGACTAACAGTCTCCCTTCCTATCCTTCTGTGTTCTTTTTATGTCTGTTAAGAGACTGCAAACTTCAAACTACATTTCCTAGATTTCATTCCTGCTGGTTTCTTGCTGACTTTTACTTTGTCTCTGCCACACAAGGAATTGGTTTTAGAAGTCAGAGATACAGGAAGAAAAGATTTGTTCTTTATGTGGCTTCTGTGGACATACTGTGGATAAGTCACAGTCTCTGAACTGAGAGGCCAGCAGCAGTAGGTAGCGATTGATTGCAACAACCTTCAGCAGTTCTGGAAAATGCAGGTCAGAGATTTACTTCAGTCCAAGACCTAGTTCTGGGTATCCCTTATAAAGTCTCAATATTCACTCTCTTCCTGAACAATTCTAGGACCAACTATGTGGCAACTCCAGGGGTCTAGTACCTACCATGTGGAGCTTCTATATGAAGTTGGAGCTTCATCCTCAGTATGTTCCCTTGGTGTTCTTCCCATTACCTTCATCTTCTTATCTGAGATGTTAAACTGTGATCTCAATAAGCCCAAATGTGCATTCCTTTATCCTGAGAGACATTAGCTGCTTACTATGGTTAATGATCTTGAGGTATTTCACTGTAGTCTTTTTTGTTCTCTCAGTGCTTCTCTGCTTCTAGTGAAAACCTTACATTAAATTCCTTTGAAAAATCTGGAGCACTTTGTTGTCCTAACTAAAGAGAGAGGGGGAAGTGCTGTATAATCATTTAAACGAGTAAATATTTAAATACCTATTTTAACTACTATAGCATAGACACCCAATATCTGAATTTCCAAAACAAAATTTCGACTAATGTTGCAGTACTAGGAACTTTACAAACTCACAACAAGAGGATTCAAAAATCATAGAGATTTTTTTTTCCAAAGGATTGAATCAGGCCACAATGCACAATATACCCTTGAAAGAGTGACTATTCTTACAGCTCCACTCTGACAGTCCCTACTGCAATACAGCAAGTCCCCTTATTTCAGCCACACCAAACTACTCGTATTTCTCCAAATGCCATATGCTATAAATTTGTAGAAAGCATTTGTCTTTGTGGTTTACTCTTCCCACAATTCTCTTCACTGCTTATTTTATGCTAATTTTTAGATCAAAACTCACCTTCGTCCAGAATCTTCCCTACTCCAAAGATGTCTCAGCATCTGGTGTTTATCTGTCTACAGCATGAACACTAATCGTTGGTTGGCTTGTTTAGGTCTACCTCTTCCCTTTTATATCTCTTCTTCTAATTCTTAGTTTATTATAATGCACAATGTTGGTCCCAATAATGAAAAACTTGAAGTGGCCTTATAACATTAAGGATTTTAATGTCTGTGTTTATCAGGAATATTTGGTCTCTAGTTTTCTTTCCTTGATGTGTCTTTGTTTGGTTTTGGTATCAGGGTGATACTGGCTTTATAGAATGAATTTGGAAGTATTCTGTTCCTTGCTATTTCATGAAATAATTTGAGGAAAATTGGCATTAGTTCTTTGAAGGTCTGATAAAATTCAGCTGAGAATCAATCTGGTTCTGGCTTTTCTATGTTAGAAAGCTTTTAATTGCTGCTTCAATCTCATTGCTTTTCATTTGTATAATCTCTTGCTTCAATTTGGGTAGTAAATCATATGTATCTAGAAATTTGGCAATAGCTTCTAGATTTTCTGGTTTATTAAAGTCTAAATTTTCAAAATAGTTTTTAATCATCCTTTGGATATTAGGAATGTCTATGGGGATATCTTTTTATCTGTAATTTTGTTATTTGGGTTTTCTCTCTTGATTAGTTTGGTATGTATGGATATGTAGCAATAAATCCCTCTTATGTATAATTATAATTCACTAATAAAAACAGCTCTGGAATCTATTGTTAGAGAGGAAGAGGTTAAAATATCATATTGCTTGCTTACTGATGGTGAATGTGAATTGTTAATAGCCTTTTGGAGAAGAATTTGGTAATATTAATTAAAATTAAAAATACAAAAATCTTTGCTAGCTTTTCTTCTGCTACTGGATTAATATCTAGAATATATAAAGAACTAAAAAACTTAATACCAATAATATCAATAAATTGACAAATTAACTAAATAAACATTTGTCAAAAAAAAGAAACACAAATGGCCAACAAATATGTGAATAAATGTTCAACATCTCCAGCAATCAAGGAAATGTAAATTAAAACTACACTGAGATTTCTTCTCAGTCCAGTTGGAATGGCAATCATCAAGAATACAAATAACAATAAATGCTTGTGAAGATGTAGGGAAAAAAAGACACTTCTGTGCTGTTGATGAGACAGCAAATTAGTACAACCACTGTGGAAATCAGTATAAAGATTCCTCAAAAGACTAGGAATGAACTCACCAATTGACCTGGTGATCCCACTTCTTGGTATTTATCCAAAGAACTAAAATCAATATATTAGAGTGATACATGCATTTCAATGTTTGTAATAGTATAATTCACAATAGCCAAATTATGGAACCAGATGAATGGATAAAGAAAATTTGGTACATATAAACAGTGGAGTTTTACTCAACCATAAAGAAGAATGAAATTATGGCATTTGCTGGTAAGTGGATGGAACTTGAGAACACCTTAGTAAGTAAAAGTAAATTAGGCTAGACTCAGAAAGTGAATGGTGAAATATCTTATAAGCATAAGGTAGAGAGAAATAAGGAGGGGGTGGTTTCATGAAAATAGGGAGAACAGTGAAGTTGAAGAAGAGGATTGAGGGTGAGAGGGCAGGGATAGAAAAGGGGAAGAATTGTAGAATGAGGTTAACCAAATTATGCTATGTGCATGTAAGAATATATCAATATTAATTCCACTTTCATGTATAATTATAATGCCCCTAGTTTTAAATATTAATAGAAGGAAGATGAATACAGTAGATGTAGGAGGATCAGAGAAAGGAGGATAGGGAAGTGGATAGTACCAAGGATTGAAATGGAACAAATTATGCTATATGGATTCATAAATATATCAGAATAAATCCAACAACTATGTAAATCTATAATGCACTAATAAAACATAAATTTAAAAATGTTGAATCAGGATTTCTGGTGTAAAATTATCGCTCCAACAGTTGCTACCTGTGTAACTTTGGCAAATATCCTAAGCCATCTTATCCTATTTCCTGAATATGAGGTTGCATAACAATAGAATGAGTTCATATGTGTAAGGAATGTAATGTTGTTATCTGTCACATTGTAAGAAATGTGTAAAATGTTACTATTAGTGTTTCCAAATAACTATGCTTAACATGATGATTACCAAGTACAAATGTGGCAATGGATTGCCATTGTAGTTCAAAGAATTTAGGGCTGGGTAAAAAGAAATATTTACTTTGAGAAATATAATCTGTGTATAGGGATTTATGACTATCACCAAGAAATGCAAATCAAATAAAAATTTTAATTTAATTTATGAAAACCATGTAAATATCTGCATAGAAAACATAATATGTTGGACTTAATTGTACACAGTAAAATTTGGCATAACATTTCTTCTGTTTTATTATGTCATGGCTTTGGTGTAACTGCTATGACACTTTGGACTTAGTTTATTTCATGAACATCCAGAGGGTAGAATGTCACCTAATGAATCATTAATATTGCTGTAGCAGCATGATTTTCCATTATATTTTCTTCCTGAATGGTAACCTGACTTGACCTTAATGAGTCTGGGAACTAATAGAATCATAGCTCATCTGGCTGTACATATGATAATAGGGACAGATGTACATAGACCTTCCTTTCCTTTTTGTCAGCAATGGAATGGATCCATTTAATAGTAATCATCAAGATGAGTTGATTGCTTTATTCTCATTCATGGGCCTCATTTAATTTTCTTCTTCAATTGCCTATAAGAAATGTATGATTTCTTCAAAATAGAAAAACTGAGGTAGACTTTTGCACTACTCAGAATAAAAAGACTTATACATATGAAATAGGAGGCAAAATATAAGTGAACTCCTTTGTAAAAAATAATTTTTAAAAATCACATACTCTTGTACATGGGATTTTCAGAAAATGGTCCTGAGTCTGATTTGTTTACAAGAAGTTTATTTGGTGTCAGAACCATTACAATACCTGTAAGAGAGCAAAGGCATCGAATGGTCAGAAAAGGAGCCAACTCTAATGCAGTGTACACCTGGTTCTGCTGATCCAAAATACAATTCTACTGGATACTCTTAGGCTAAGATGGCCTGTCAGAGATGTTCCAAATTGAGGGAAGGTATCCAAGTTTGTAGTTTTGTGTCGACCCATCATAGATAACAAGTTGCCCATGGAGACAACATAAACTTGAGTGAGGCCACTTAAGTCAGAGCTGTATCATTAGCAGCTGAAGAAACAAATGTGGTGGCACACCACTATATCCCTACACACATGAAACTCCAGAGATCAGCCCTGATGTGCTGAATCTTCTGAGTTGAACAAAACAAAATAAATGTGTGTGTGTGTATGTGTGTAGAGAAAGGGGGGGCAGGGAGGAGGGAGAGGGAGGAAGATTGAGAGAATATCAATTAAATCATGGATATTTGGAGTATAAAGTATATATTTAATTATAGAATGTGAGAAAATAAGAAATATCTAAGCTTTATTTAAGTAATCAATAGAATATTTGCTTTGGCTTTGGGATTGTCTACCAGGAATCTCTAAAGCAATATTATTCTGAAAAGTAATAAAAATTGGAAGTGGTTGCAAATTATTTATAGCTATGTAAAGAAAGTTAAAATACTCTTTTAAATAAAAAATTCTTCATACACAGCAAGTATTATAGTGATTCATTTAGCTAAATGTTAAATAAAAATGTGATTGTGATAACTTGTAACTGTACTTTTTACAAGTATGTCAATATTAGTGTGAATTTGTCTTATTATTTTGATAGAACAACAACCCTTTCATCTGTTTCATAGTATTATAAAGTATTAGTAAAGTTAGAATTGCTATTTATGCATTTCAATTAGTGACAAATCTGGTCCTTTCAAAGAATAGTTAATATGGACCATCATTAGGAAATAGTTTAGCCAATTAATTGGACATATCAATATAAGTGTCTCGATCTCAACAAAATTATGTTATGTACAAGTATAAACATGGCATAATGAATCACACTATTATGTATAAGAATAATGCACCAAGAATTAAAATCAAGAATCAATAAATGGATGGATTCAAATTAAAAAGCTGTTTCTCAGCAAAAGAAACAATCAGTCAAGTGAATAGAAAGCCTACATTTTGGGAGCAAATTTCTACCACATGCACATCAGATAGAGCCCTAATCTATAAGAGTTCTTTATAATCTGTGCTCTTTATAATCTAATATATAAAGAACTAAAAAATCTCAACACCAAAAAAAAATTAATAAATGGGCCAAAGAACTGAACAGATACTTCTCAGAAGATGATATAAAATAAATCAACAAGTATATGAAAAATGTTCTACATCTCAGAATGGCTGCTGTTAAGAATACAAACAACAATAAGTATTGGCAAGGATCTGGGGGAAAATGCACATTCATACATTGCTGGTGAGACTGCAAATTTCCAATGTGGAAAGCAGTATGGAGATTCCTTGGAAAGCTGGGAATGGAACCACCATTTGACCAGCTATCCTACTTATTGGTCTATACCCAAAGGCCTTTAAAAAAGCATACTACAGGGACACAGCCACATCAGTGTTTATAGCAGCACAATTCACAATATCTAAACTGTGGAACCAACCTAGATGCCCTTCTGTTGATGAATGGATAAAGAAAATGTGGTGTATGTATCACAATGGAATATAATTCAGCATTAAAAGAAATAAAGTCATGTTACTTGCAGGTAAATGGATGGAGTTGGAGCATATAATACTAAGTGAAGTTAGCCAATTCCCCAAAAAACAAATGCTGAATGTTTTATTTGATAAAAGTATGATAATTCATAATGGGATTGAGAGTGGGTGCATGGAAAGATTAGATGAACTCTTGATAGGGCAAAGGGGTGGGAGGGGAAGCATGGGAGCATGAGGGTAAGAAAGATGATGGAATGAGATGGGCATCATTATTCTAAGTACATGTATGAAGATACTTTGTGTACAACCAGAGATATGAAAAATTGTACTCTATATATGTAATATGAATTGTAATTTATTCTGCTGTCATATACAACAAATTAGAATAAAAATGTATCTCAAAAAAGAAAAAATAATAAAATAAAATATGCTGCTATTGATTATAGAAGCCAGATTTTCCAACCCTGCTTATTAAATTTGGTTGAAAAATGTGAAGAGGGGAAAAACTTCTCTTTATAGTATAATATAGTATAATTCAGAGTCTTTGACATATTTTAACAGGACTGATTGAGAGGCGTTAGAGAAAGGCACTTTTATCTGACAGAAACTTATGATGAGACTATGGGATGAAGAGTAAAGTGACTTCAGTATAAAGTAGAAAAATAATATTTGAAGTCATTTCCTTCCTATATATTATTAATTATTTTCATAATGGATTTAGTTTTCTCCAAAACTGAAGTGTTTTTTTTTTAATTTTACACTTTTCAAAATAAGGTGAAAATGATAAAATTAATATTTTATTGTTGAAAAGAGAATTGAAAATTCAGTGAAATGTAAACACAGCATGATAGTATGTTATATGATTCCAAAATTAACCATTATTTGTTGAATTTATACACATATACATCATTTTTCTTTGTATGTATACACACATACACACATCTCTATGTCAAATATATATTCAAATAATGTGTGTGTATTTGATGTGTGATATGATCAACATTATCATATCAACAGTTCATTAATTCTTCATCTTAGAGTGTCAGACTCTTTCCCGAGTCAATAAATGAAAATAAAGACTTTTTAAAAATCACATGTGCTCTAAGATATCCATTTCCAATTGTAGTCTTTTAAAAAATGTGATCATTGCCTAGGTTTACTATGAGTACTATAACACACATGGATATATTTACATCTTACTTGATTATATATAGTTTTTCTCAGCAAGAATTTCTAAGGTGTTTTTATTCCTTTATGTGTTTTAAACAATTATTTTGATTCACATTTTAGTAAATATTTACTATTTTTACCTTCGATGCTAGTGTAGAAGGGTGCCAACTTTGCTCTTCCTTTTTTTGTTTCATGGTATTTCTATTTCTTCTTATATCTTCCTAGTATTCTGAATGAAAAAAGTCAGGGGAACTAATTAATTTGCATTTCTTTGAATACTACTTCTGTTGAACATATTTTACATTTATGAGCCATTGCATTTAACTATTAGTAAATATATTTGTCCACTTTTCATTTCTGGTTTTGTCTTTCTAATACTATCTTAAAATTTCATTTATAATCATATCATTAAGGTTATTCAATCATAAATCCATTGCCTCTGTAATTTTTACTTTCTGATAATTTGTATTTTAACTTCATTTAAGGCCTTCATAATGTTTTTATTTTTTAGTTGTCTGAGAAAGAAATTTTTAAATTTTATGTGATCAGATATCAGTATGTTTTTTAAATAATTTCTGGCATTGCTGTTTGATTAGAAAGATTTTTGCTTTCTGGATTTTGTTTAATATTAATGCTGAAGCACTTCAGTGTTGTATGCCCTCTTTTAAAGTTTATTGGAAGTGCTAGAAGACTGTCACATAAACATATTAAAACAGTGCAAAATGAGGAAAATCAATTACCTATAAGGATACCGAAGAACGTTTTTAAATACCAAGAAAATGATATTAGATTAATATGAGGCTACTTTGTGATAAGCATCCCCCAGCAAAATAAAGCTAAAGAATGGTATCCTACTCCTTTCAAAGAGTTTTCCAGTGAAATTCTTGGGATATTGACATTAACAAGAGCAGAGAATGGAAACAAAGTGTGGGTTTAAGAGTTAGTGGAAGAATTCATCAGATGTTTGCAGGGCCACTGCCCTCTGCATTAAAGGCTTCTAGTACAGTCAATTTCCCTTATGTTGAGGAATATTATCCAAGTTACCAATGCTGCCAAATCGCTGCCCTCTTATGAATCAGCAAAAATAATCAGCTTTTAAAGAAAACCAACACTACAGAAAAGCAAAACTAGGACGCCCAAACAGTGGGACTAAAGTTCAAACCATAAGAAATCTTTGAATTATTTATTATTTGATAGCTCACAGATGTGTTAAAGGATAACAAATCCCCAAACCAGCAATATAAAAGGAATCAAGGAATTAGACATCTCTATACTGATTGTTATTTTTAAAGTAACATTGTCTTTATTGCTATTTTTATAACATGTCAATTTTTAATAACTCTGATATTTGAGTTTAACATATGAGAAAGGAATTTAATTGTATTTTGTTTTGTTATGTAGCTTGTATAATAAAATCTATATCTGTTCCATTTGTTTTTACCAATTTTTTGTTAGTACCATAGTGTTTTAAGTTTGTCCCTTATTATACGTTTTACTCTCTGCTACCAGAAATACTTTATCATTGCTCCTTTTTATTAATTATACCTTATATTTATTAAATTAAATTTTATGTGTAATTATTTTATCATTTTTTGAATCTCTAACATCAAAAACATAAAATGTACTTTTTACAGATTTGATTCAACTCTGATGAATTTTTGATGAGTGTCAACTGAGCAGACTTTTTAATATTTGATGTTTTCTATAATTTGGAGTTTAAATGTCCCCTAAAGGTCCATGAGTTAAAGACTTGATTCCCAGCCTGCAGTGCTATTGGATATGATAGAACCTTAAGAGATGATACCTAGTGGGAGGAAATTGGGGAATGACTTTGACAGTGATACTAATGGACACTAATATCACTAATGGACAGTGACACTGTGGGACACTAATCTCTTGTTCTTTTTTACATTCAGCCATGAGGTGAATGGGCCTCCTTGTCCAGGCACTCCCACCATGACAAACTGTGCCACCACAAACACAAAGCAATGAGACCAATCATTCTTGGACTAAAATCTCCAATTTTCCAGCCAAAATAATCCTTTTTGTTTTTTTATTGTTATTTTATTTTATTTTTTGCACTGGGGATTGAATCCAGGGATGCTTTACTACTGAGTTACCTCCCCATCCATCCTTTTTTTTTTAAAAAAAATTATTATTTTTTAAGACAGAGTCTCACTAAGTTGCATAGGCCTCACTAAGTTGCTGAGGCTGGCCTTGATCTTGTCATCCTCCTGTCTCAGCCTACTAAGTCACTGGGCTTGTAGTCCTGTGTCTCCATGTCCAACCATTTCCTTTTTCTAACTTGATATTTGTCACATATTTATGCAGTAATGGAAAGCTAATAGATATTCTAAATCAGTAATATGATTTCTCTCTATCATATGCCTAATCCAAAGTTCTATGCCTTCAGTAAAATGGTTTTTGTTCATCATGAATACAATAGTCTTATTTTAGGGCTATTGCTATCAGTCAGATATTTAGTTTTGCTCTTTTACACAGATTTTTTTTCCCAATACATCCCAAAACTGATATATATATAGACATGCACATTTTAGGAACAATAATGAATTTTTTAAAAAAACAGCATATTGAAGAGATTATTTATCTTCTTTTGGAGGCATTTTAGATTTTATCATATCATCTACAAATGTCTATAATGTAATCTTTTCCTTTCTTTCACATGAATATCCCAATACTGGTTTTAATATTTATAAATGCATATAACATGCTCCATTTCAATTTCCAGTACTTCCCCTTTCCCTACTCTCCTTCCTCCTCTGCCCTTTTCCTTTATTCTACTGACCTTCCTTTAATTCTTCTTTTTACTTATTGTTATTTTAATTGGTATACTATAATTATACATATGTATTTTCAGTTTTCTCAGTACCATTTGTTGAAGAGGCTATTTTTTCTCCAATGTAGGTTTTTGGCACCTTTGTCTAGTATGCAATAACTATATTTATGTTGGTTTGTCCCTGTGTCTTCTATTATGTACCATTGGTCTATTTTGGTGCCAGTACCATGTTGTTATTGTTACTGTTGCTCTGAAATATAGTTTAAGTTCTGGTATTATGGTATCTTCTGCTTCACTCTTCTTGCTAAGGATTGCTTTGGCTATTCTGGGTCTCTTATATTTCCAAATGAATTTCATGATTACTTTTTCTAGTTCTATGCTGGTGGGAATGCAAATTGGTGCAACCACTCTGGAAAGCAGTATGGAGATTACTCAGAAAACTTGGAATGGTACTGCCATTTTACACAGTTATCCCACTCCTTGGTTTATACTCAAAGGACTTAAAATCACTATAGCAGTTCAATTCATAATAGCAAAACTATGGAACCAAACTAGATAACCTTCAGCAGATAAATGGATAAACAAAATGTGGTTCATATACTACAATTAAGTACTACTCAGTCTTAAGGAAGAATGAAATTATGGCATTTACAGGTAAATGGATGGAGCTGGAGAATATTATGCTAAATATAATAAGCCAAACCCCTCAAACCAAAGGTTGAATGTTTTCTCTGATAAGCAAATGCTAATTCATAATGGGAGGGGGTGTGTAGGTAAGAATGAAGAAACTTTGGATTATGCAGAATGGAGGGATGTTGTGGGAATGGGAAGGATGGTGGAGTGAAACCGACATTATTACTCTATATACATATATGATTAAAATACTGGTGTGACTCTGCATGTACAGCCAGAGGAGGAAGAAGTTGTGCTTCATTTGTGTACAGTGTGTGAAAATGTATCCTGCTGTCATGTGTATACACTAATTAGAACAAATTTAAAAATGTAAGAAAAAAAATTTGTAACAAGTGTATGTTCTCAGTGTCATTCCTATATAGTACAATGGTTCTTTGGTTCAGTGAACTAAAATATGGTAAGTATAGCCTTTTTCCCTATAATAAACACATGAATGTCAGAACTCATGGTCTTCATTAAAACAATATTAAGAAGACTGCCTTAGTGTTTCACTGCCAAAGACAATATTTGATCTTATGGGTACATCTTATTATATTTAGTGACTATCTTTATAATTCTTGTTTAAAAAATGAGCAAACTAGAACAAAAGGTACACTTCTATAAAATGACAATTTTTGATAATTACTATGATTATAGTAATTTTCTTCAACCTATGTTTTAATAAATATGATGCCATATTAATAGTTATCCAGGATTGATGTTTATATTTCCCATGTTAAAGCATATATAATTTTTACTGTATTGTTGGAACCAATATGCCATTATAAATTTAAGGATTTTCAGATTTGGATAATAGATTTACTATAGATCCAAAAAAAAAATTGGTTGAGTTTTTGTCTCTTTTTTTTCTTTTTTTTCCTTTTCACTTACTAGATGCAACATGGATGTATCCGTTTTTTGTTTCTGTGACCAAAATACCTGACAAAAACAAACTTAAATGAGTAAAGACTTATTTTGCCTCATAATCTCAGAGATTTCAGTCTGAAGTTGGCTGGCTCCAAAGTGGAAACATCATGGCAGAAGGGAGTGACAGAGGAAAGCTGCTCAGTTCATGGTAGTGGAGAAGCAGGGAGAGAGAGAGAGAGAGAGAGAGAGAGAGAGAGAGAGAGAGAGAGAGAGAGAGAGTAAGTTAGGGAAAAGATATACCTTTCTGACAAGTCCTCAATGAACTACTCCCTTCAACTATGTCCCACCTCCCACTAATCCATTTAGCCTTCAATGGATTAATCCCCTGATAAGGTCAAAGCCCTCATGATAAAATCATTGTCTAAAACCACTATCTCTGAACCTCAGTGCTGGTGATCATGCTTTCAACACAAGAGCCTCTGGGCAGGGAGATATTCTAGATCCAAACCATCATAATAATTACTTTTTGTTTCTTTTCTTTTCTTTTCTTTTTTGGTAGATATTTTCCACCAAGCCATCTCTGTCCAACCCAACTCAGTGGGAAGGATCAGATAGTTCTTTGAAACTTTTACAATTTCTTACTTGGTTACAAATTGTTTCATATGGTAAGTATCTTTAACACAGTGTTTTTTTTTTTTTTTTGTTTTTTTTTTTTTTTTTTTTTTTTTTTTTTTTTTTTAATGGGAGGGAGGAGGTACCAGGGATTGAACTCAGGAGCACTGAACCACTGAGCCACATCCCAGTCCTATTTTGTATTTTATTTAGTGACAGGGTCTCTTTAAGTTGCTTAGTGCCTTGCCATTGCTGAGGTTGGCTTTGAACTCTCAATCCTCCTGTCTCAACCTCCCAACCAGCTGTTTTAACACAGCCCTGACCTTGAGAATTGTGATCAGTGGTGCCACCACAGGATCCTTTTTCACTTTAGTCCTCACTTTCAGAAGTCCTCACTCAGTCCTTGTGCAAAGAGGGAGATGTGAGATGTTTCAGGGCTCCAAGGAAAGATTCTCTTTATTTACCTCTAGTCTGATTTCCTTCGAATTGTTACATGGTTCTCTTTTGTAGCAATTCCTCAGGAAAAAGATTCATTTTTAGCAAAGATATGAGGCCTCTCTAGTTTCCTGTAAGAGTGATAATTTTAACTATTATAATAGTTGATTTATCTTAGGAAGATACTGTGAGAGGGCCCACGAAAATCACACTTTAAGGATTGCCTTTATTCTTTAGTAGTCTTTATGCAATCTTTAAATAAAAATCAATCATATTTCAGCTTCATAAAATTCCTCCTAATTGCACCATGACTACTTTCAGAATAAATAAATAGATATATGTAAACTAGCCTATAATTTTGCAGAATATTACAAGGGATAAAACTCTAATAAGAATACCAAAGAAACTTTCAGTTAACAACTCTGAATTTTGTCTAGAGTCCTTTCTTCTGATTGAACACACTGTAATACTGTATGATGGTGATGGTCTATTTCAGCTCTGGCATTGTTATGTTCCTGGAAAATTTTCTCCATTCTCAGTAACTTCTTCCAAAGCCCATTTTTTTTAATATTAACTAATGAGTTTAATGAAAATGATACCTTTAGAGTCAGAGAGTACAAATTTAGTTTTAGGTGCTCTCTTTTAGTTGGTGAGTCACCTAATTTTATTTTTTAGCCTCTGAAATGATTAAATTGGCATTAGCTGTATGAACTACTTTCAGGAAAAAAAAATCACCACATCTATTTCATATTGCAGTTTCCATGTCTTGTTTTTGAATTAAAAATAAATTTCCAACATTTTTCTATTTGCGTCTATGAGCATTTGGCATCTTTTTTCATTTCTTGTTTACTTTTGATCATTGGATGGTAGAATGTTGCTGTGCTAATGATAATCTTTTCTTTTTATCAATTGTGTTATTATTGTGTATATATGTGTGCATACATATGTGCAAGAGGGAAAAGTCTGGGACCTTTTCCTTTCTTTTAATTTTCTAAGAAATATGAACATCAGTGAGGATGGTAACTTAGATTCTCCCCCTTCATCTTGTCAGCAGTATATTATATACATCCCTGTTGCTGAAATTTTAATGTTTAAGTGGGTTTTTTATTAGGATGAGGTCTCAGAGTTTCTAATTCAGATGTCAGAGGTTGGCAGCAATATCAATAAGAAGCCATCAGCAGGGCCCTTACTCCTAATTCTCATCCTGACATGTTACAAAAATAAGCATGATAATTTTATGGCCCCTTTTTCTGCCTAAAATGTAACTACATTAATCTGAAAGACAGCTGATTTTTCAAGGTCAAAAGTGCTTAGTTACAAATTGATGAGCTATTATGCGTGTCTGTGGTTTTCTTGATGGCACTGTATTAATAATATGCGTGCAGAACAGGCCATAAAAATTCCATTTAAAGGTATTAAGGCATACTGGGACATTTAATCAGGTTAAAATTCCTGTCAGTTGGCTCCAAGCACGATGCTATTCAGCCAATGATCAACAAAGTGTGTGGAATATAAAGATGCATGCCTATTACATGAGTTCAGATTTCACTGAAATGACCTTTTTTGTTTTCTGCATCTAGCAAATGATTCAACTAAAATGCATTACAGTGGTATTCATTGTTTTAAGTAGCTCCTACTGTCTCCCAGCCTGGATTGTTTTGATTAGAAAATCAGGAGATAATATACTTGTAAAGGTGCTGACATTCTTTCAAGGTAGGAGAAAAAAAAATCACTCAGTGATGAAATGTTTTTAAAATATGAATCACATTGTAAGCTTTCTTTCCTGATTTACAAAAGTTCTCTCACCAGGTGTGCACTATGGTCTTAAAAAAGCAACAAAGACTAAATGAGAAAAGGCTATGGAAAGGTTTCTTTTGATAGCCTCTTTGAGTATACCTTGCAAGTTCACGGGGAATGCTATTTAAGAGATGGATTATAATACAAGAGAAATGAGAATTAGTCTGCACAAGTTTGTGCATATTATAAAAACAATGTCTTATTTTTCAGGTAAATGAAAGAATTAACAATTCCTAGCCTATGAAAGTCTTCTCTCTTTTATTTGTGGATAAATAATAAAATTACAGATGGACAAGTTTCTAATAATACTTTTATGTAATAAGCAAATGTCCCAACATTCACCTGGCAGCAATTACAAAGCTGCATGAAATTTATTTTTCTAATGTATTTATTTATGAAGATATTTATGCATTTATGTATGTATCTATTTTGTGTTACAGGAGATTGAACCCAGGGGTGCTCTATCACTGAGTTATATCCTCATCCCTTTTATTTTATTATTTTGAGACTAGGAGTTGCTAAGTTGCCCAGGCTGAACTCAAACTTGCAATCCTCTACCTCAGCCTTTGGAGTTTCTGGGATTTTAGGCATGGGCCACTGTTATTAGCCCTCTATTTTTAAATGGTGTAAGTTAGCTCAGATTCACACTTCTGTTTCATGCACGTTTATATATCTGTATGAACATGAAAATATTTTAGTAATCTTCATGCTTGCCTACATGTTTATATATTTGTATGGGAGTAAAAATAGTTTGGGAAATACTATACTGCATTGATTCTTTAAAATATCTTTCAGTAAACTGAATTACATTATTTTTTTACACTGAGGACAATGTAGATTTAGTTCAGAGAGAAAAATAGTCTTTCCCATATCTTAAAAATTTAAGTTCTTTCTAACATAATCTCAGATATTGATTTTCTATTTAAATTAATACATTTTATTTATTTTCATACTTTTAGGTTAAAAAAAAGAACAGAGAGTGCTATATTTCCTTCTCTCACCCAGTTTTCCCTATTAACATCTTACTTTAGTGTGATACATTTGTTACAATTGATGAACAATTAGGATTAAATAATGTCTATGATTTATATTAAAATTTACTCATTGAGTTGTATGATTCCCAAAGTTTTACAAAGTGCATAATATCATGCATCCACCATGGCAAGATCACACTTGTCATATAAATCCCCTGTGCACCACCTAGTCAGCCATTTCTAACACTGCTTGTAAACCCTGGAAACCTCTGATCTTTTTACTATCTCTACTAGTTTGCCTTTTCCAGAATATTATATAATTGGAATCATACAATAAGTAGTTCTTTAAAACTGGCTTCTTTAACTTAATATATAATTAAGGTACTCCTTTATCTTTTTTATGGTTGGATGTCTCATTCATATTTATGTCCAACGTTTATGCTTCTGTATGTAGCTGTACCACAGTTTACTTATCCATGGACAAATGGAAGGAAAGATTGGTTGCCTTCAAGTCTGGCAATTTTGAATCAAGCTGTTCTAAACAATCATGTGCTGTTTTCTTGCGGCTCATTTGGGTAAATACAAACAGTACAATTGCTGGATTGTCACCAAATCTTTTAAATTCTTGAGAGTAACACATTTTTGTTTGATAAATTTCACTGTCAACTTAAAATTTAAGTTTAAAATTCAGTGATTTCATCCTGATTGATTTTCAAACATGAAAAGTAATTTACATTCTCAAATTACATATAATTCCTATAAAATATCTATTTTCAATTGTAAAGGATATGATAATTTCTGAGGTTATTTCTTTCTGTAAAATCTATGCTTTGTTTATTTTGATAAACAAAACTCCATCACTTAATCAATGTTTTACATCATTAATAGTGTCCTTTAATGAATTTGTTATATCCATTAATGTATTAAAATATTGGTAGCCCTTCTTGATCAATATTAAGAAATAATTAATGATTTCAAGTATCATATTTACCCCTATATTTCGATTAATTATTATCTAAAATACAGGACAAATGTTATGTCTGTTATATTAGTAACATGTTAATGTTGAACTCAAAGTTAACCAAAGTTATAAAATCTCAATACTTCATAAAAATTAAACAAGTTTATAAGTGTATTAAAATCTTTTAAAAACACAGTTATAATGGATTATTACCAGAAACTTTAAGTATATATAATAAAAATTGTACACATATATACATATATAAACACACATACTATATATATGTACACACATATATACATATACCATATATATATGTGTGTGTGTGTGTGTGTATGTATGTATGTATGTATGTGTGTGTGTGTATATATATATATATATATATATATATATATATATGCATAGTGCCATGAAAATTGTTTTAAGATATTTTATTTACCTCATTCACCTGTTGCACTTTATTGATTAAACCTTTAGAATATTTTAAAATTCTGAAAAATAAACTCTGGCAAAGTACTTTTAGGCAAACTACTTGAGTTAAATTCACAAAGAATAAAATACGAGAAAGTAGAAGTTATTTGTGAAAAAAAATCAAACTGAAATTTTCAGAGTAAGCAAGTAAAAAAGACAATTATATGATGTAGAAACTCGGCATTTCTCTGTTCCAAATATCCATATTAAATTTCTACCTCAATATTTCTTCAATAGATATGAATATATACATACAAATTTATACCTTCCATATTTCTGTGTATTATTTCTGAATTATATAATAGCTGGCAAAATATTAGCATTTTGCTTTGTCTAATTTAATAGGTATGGTTTTTATAAGATACCAAATTAACTGTGTAAAGAGTAAAAATGTTTATTAATCAAATGGGCCTTGATTATATGTGGTATGCAGACACTACTCAAAGTCTTCTGTAAAAGCCTGAGTACAAAGTCAGGTGGAGTCATGAGGAGAAGAACATCACCAAAAGATAGAACAGAAAATACAAACTAAAATTATAGAGTGAGACCATTGCAGTCAAAATTAATACCCTCTCCAAATTATGAAAATAAAAGCTAACAATTGGTGAAAACTTACCAATGAGCAAGGCATTGTTCTAAGTAAGTATCTCATATGAGTTTTCTGTTTTATAATCACAGAGTTTCGTGAGGTTGTAATGTTTAATGATAAATATTTAAATATTTTTATTAAAATACATTTTTACCATTTGTGGAGGAAACTGAGGCTAAAAGATTAAGTAATTTTCCAGGATCACTAATATAGTAAATGCTGAAGTCATAACGTAACCCAAGATACCCTATAAACAGTTCTCTCTGTGTCTTATTTGGTACAATCTATATATCTTATATTGTGCATTGTCTTATATTCTGTACTCTCTCTTATATTCTGTAACATAAGATGCAAGAAGTGAGAAGAATATGAGGATAATAGATATTAATTAGTATAACTCTAACCTGTTTCCTGTCTCTCTGCTTATAGTTAACCTATGTTGCAGTGTCTAAAATAACCAAGTTTGATAAATGTTGTAAGATTGTAAACATGGATTATTTGGGGCAAGGCACATTTTTGGCAGAATTACAGATAACTGAGTTATGATTTTAACAATGAGAATACAGAAGAAGAGAGAGTAAATAGTCTTTTAAACATGGAGTAGGTATAAAGGATCAAAACATGCTTCTCTCTAGTTTTTCTCCTTCATTCCTTCCTTGAGAGTTTATTGAATATGTCTGACTATATTCCATATACTATGAAACATAACAATACAAACATGAATAGGACAGTTTCTAGTCTTGAAGTTTGACTAGTATAAAAATAATAGAAATAGGCAGAAGTTCCATTTTATGTGTTAAAAAATGTTATGGCCTTCTGAGCAGAGCTTTGCAATAGCACACAGGAAAGGGGTGTGATTTCCTGAGTGGGGAATAGGAGAAGATTAGAGAGAAGATGAGTTTTGATCTGAATTTTTATGGGAAGGTAAAGCAGGCACAGGGGAGCATATTCTCCAAGGACAGGATAGTGCGCACATTGAAAGCACTACAAAATTTGTGGCCACTGGAGGAATGGTGAATATTTATTGGTATGAGCAATTCCAGCATGGAAAGTTGAACTTAGAGTTGTGAACACAGATTGGAATTAGACTTTGAGGAACTCACAGTTTAATTTATTGAAGTACAGGATTCATAGATGTTGCAAAACAGAAGACTTAGACAATCATAATTGTTTTAGCAGCACAATTCTCATAACTATCTAGAAGATGGTTTGAAGAGAAAGGGAGTTGGCTATTAGCAGACAATTAGAAGATAATTGTGGGATCCAGGAAAGAAATAAGGAAGCCTTACATTAGTGGATGTACAGAACAGAGACTGGGTTGAAACAAAATAAATAAGAAACCATTGCATAGTTTGATTGAATTTAGGTCTCCTCCTACACTATTTGACCTGGAATTATTATTATGTTAAGGTTTTAACATTCCCCATTAACCCAAACTTAATGTTTTTATTACATTTGAAAACTAAAATTATAAAATATAAAACTCAGCATAATATTCAGATATAATACTATTTTATATAATTTATTTATAACTACCTACATTAAGTTTAAACCTTATTCAAACGTAAGGGAATAAAATAATTTTACTGCCTTGATAATAAAGATAATATCATCCACATTCACTAATTGCTTCATAAGTATGAAAAACTGTTCTAAGATTTTTGCAATAACTATTATATCTACCTGCAAGAAAGCAAAGCTCAGAGAAGTTGTGTAAATTGATTAAGGTGCTGTTGTGAGTTATCCTTTACAATTGTGTTTCAAATGCAGGTCTATCTGATCCAAGTGTATGCTCTTTAAAGCTAGAAGATATGGTTTCCCTCAAAATTTTTTATTTATTGAAAATGCTTTTAACAATAATAATAACTTGGCTTTTAATGATATTTTTTGTATTTAGTTGATTCTATATTTTTTGTTAGCCAGCCATAACTTGGCTTCATTGACATAAAACATAACCTCTTCAGTAAGGTATTTGATAGCTCATTAATAATGACTGAAATATCTTTGTTGCATTAACTTTGGCATTGGTTTTCCTTAATATAGAGGTGAAATTATTTTGCCTAACTGCACCCATGGTTGTAAAGGCTGCATTTGGACTTGTGTTTGGACTCAAGTTTGAGTTCAGATTATAAGCCTCCACTAATCTAGCCATAAGAGAAAATTGTAATATGGTAATATGTACCAATTGAATGTCTTTAATATTAATGTTCAGCTTAAAAATTTTATTAATAATTTCCAACAATTTTTGTATGTTTTATATAATGCTTTTGTTCTTTTCATTTAGTGAAGGAATTTTGCTGAAGTCCTTTTCTTCCCTGAATTTGTAGCATTGACAAATATTATATGTGTTGTCAAAATTCAACCACTTATTTAGTGACATTTTCGCTTTAAGCTATGCCCACTTTCAGGCTCTGAGAAAATTCTAAGGAATATTTTTGAGTCTAATAGGTCAACAGTTTATGAAAGGAACAAAAAAGTACTTTGTGCAATTTATTTAAAAGCTGTACAGGAAATGTCATGATAAAGTTAAGACAATTGTTTTGGTTAGTAAAAATGCAATTTTGACTTATACAACAAGACTTCACCAACTCAACATTTATGTTAAGTGTTATTAATTCTTTTTAAATAATTTAAAGATTGTTTGATGTCATTTATTGATGGTGATAATTGGTATAAATAATTCCAACATATATTAATCTACAAAAGCTTTAATTAAAAATTTGGGTCAGTAAAGGTATGAGGGAATAGCAGAGTTGATTTTATAGAATATCCTTTTATATTAATTAATGTTTATTTCAAGCAAGTTTAGTGAGAAACTCTAGACTCCTGATTGAATTCCTCTTTTCCTTTTCTTCCCTCATAAATATTTAACACTTTGTGATTGTGCCATCACTTAGCTTTACATTTCCAAAAAAGGGCCTCTGTGATGTATCTGAGGGATAATGGAGATTGAGGTCATGTAGTTTCAAATAGCTACTTGCTGAAAGCAGCAACAAAGTGCAGGAGGAATTGATTAATTGACCACATGGATCATTCTTCATTCCTTTTAAAACAACATGTAAAAGTATGTAAAAAGAGCATTGTTCATGTGTAGAAGACAATGTAAAAAATATTCTGTAAGCTTAAGTGATTATATTTCTGTTATATATTTTATAATTTATCTTTTAATTGATGAAGCATTTATCACAGGGAGACAACAATTTTGACCATTAAATTAATTATTCCTGGTAACCTGAAGTAGCATCTTAAATTACAATGTGTCTTTACTAAAAATCTGTTCTCTATCCTTCTATGACATATGGTTATCTAACATTCCTTTAAAATAAAGTTTCACATTTAGCACCATTGGAGTCACTACTGCACAGAAGCCCATGAGAACTCATCGCACAACAGTATCAAGAGAGGGTAGAATAATATAGTATCAGTGATCCTGTAAAACTGAAAAGCAGATCTGAGGGCTTATTTTCAAAAGACCAAGAAGCTGTTGTTAGGCTGCCTTAGAACATTTTGTCTTTTGTTTTCAGATTTTAGTTGCAATTTGGATGCTGTGTCTTGAAAATTTTTTCTGTTTCAGTTCCTTGGAGGATGCAAGTTTTTAAAAGCTTTTCTAAAACTATTTTTTATGGACTATCCTTAGGTTAAAGAGAATGGAAGTTAATATGTGATCCAACTAATAGATGGCCAAGAGTAGAATAAATACTATCAAACAAACCTGTTAACACCTAAGCATAAACATTACAGGATGATGCTGTATGTTGCTAAGGGGTGAGATTCCACCAAGGGTTCTCTGAGGGGGACACCTCCACTAAGAGATGACTTAGACATGCCCACAGTTCATTCCAGACTTCCAACATGTTGTTTTCTGTTGTCCAAACTGATGGGGCTAGGGAGTGAGGATGGGGAGCAGTGAAACAATGTTCAGCACAGCTGAAGATTTCTCACTAATCTGAAGAAGCAACAAGAAATTTTCAATCACATGGAGAGTATTTTCTCTGTAGAATTCATGTGTTCACCAAATTTAGGTTCTATGTGAGTTGTTATTAATGGTGATAATTGTATAGGTAAAGTTCAGGTACAATATCCTTTACTATCCAAGCTGTAGCTTCTTTGTAGGTCGATGTTCTTTGACTGTTAATACCTACCATAGTCTATGTTTCAAATTAAGATGCATATTTTTTAAACCCATTTCAGGATATTTCATACTCCAAATTTATGCATGGTACTAAGGAATTTTCCTTTTAATTTTTTTTTTAAGCCAGAAGGCTCTTAACATATCAGTGACTCATGCATCTTACACATCTTTCTCAACAAGATGTGTATTTCTTCATTGTATTTTTTTTGCAAGTAGAAAGAGTCTCAAGATCTGAAAATAAATAGTAAATTGTTCTGAGTGAACACAGACCTTATGAAGTACCAGTTTATCATTTTATAATGAGAATACAGAAAGCATTTATTAATAATTATTTACTAAGCACTCATAAAGTATGTAAGTAGGCACATAGGAAATGACAAAAAGACAAAAGCCTTTATCATTATATCTTTTTTGTAATGGCTTTATAATAATTAGGGAGACAATATATATGCATAAACATGATAGTGATTACATATATGTACATTGTGTATAAACACAATTCTACTATTCAGAATAACTAATGGTTAGAGCTGAGAAAAAGTTCTATAAAATAATATACTTTGTCTAATGTATGAAATATGATTTGTCATGAGCTTTGTAATGTTGTGAACAACCAATAAAAAAATAATATACTTTGTAATACAGTGTGAACATAAACATAAAAGTAGAATAAATTCTACAACTTTGAAATTTCAAATTCATGTTTTTTTTTTAAATTTTAATGTTATATTTGTTACATTAAATTTTTGCTGTGATCATATATAGAGAAGTATTACCGCTCACAATTATGATCTTTCAGAAAATGTTTTTCAATCCTTAAAGTGCTATAAATATCTTAACATCTTTTCATTGAAATATAGGTTAATTAAAAATATATAAATTAAATAGTTTCAGTGACATAACTACATTAAAAATATAACAAAGATACCTTTATTATTTCTCTGTAGTAGCAAATGTCCATCCTTTTATGACACTAAAAAAAAAAAGCTATGATCACAATTTAAAAACAATCAAAGAAGGTAAATTTCTGATCTAAATGGCAATATTAAAGAACCAACAGAAAGTTAATAAATAAAATTTCATATCATTTAATTATATTCTTCATATTGACTCCTTAGAGCATATTTTTCCTTGAGAAATATATCTCCATTTGAAATAAAAAGGCCAAATTTTAAATTTGTAGTAAAATATACTGTAGTTTTCAAAACATAGATATATAATACAATTCACATAATCCAAACTATATGTTACATGAATTTAAATATTGCATTAACAAAGAAGACAAAATCTAGACAGAAAAATGTGCATCTCCCACAAAGGGAAAATAATTTAAAATCATGTCCTTCATTGATCTTCTCTAATACATGTTTAATTCTAATTTCTTTTGTTCTCTGTCTTGATGTTCTAAAACTCATTTTCTGTGAAAAATATTCTAAGGATATTATAGTCTTTATTGATTGCAAACATTGCAGAAAATATAAGAGTTAGAATTTTAAGCTTGATATTTGGAATGTGATTGAAGCTCCAGAACTTTATAATGAGTTTCTGCAGGTTGGCCTTGAATTCTATTTTCTTGAAAATATTAATTTTATTACTATTGCTTAGGTTTCTCTCCTCAATCTTTTCTTCTTTACCTTAGTATTTCTACATCCTATAAAAACTTTTTCCTATCTGATAAAATATTTTTGCAAATACTTATGAAAACTTGTAATTAATATTATAAACATATCTCTGATGCTTCTGGTAATGAGGAAAAATATTGAGAAACAGATTTTGTAATCAAAATTTTAAAAAGTAAAAAGAGGATAAAGTATAGACATTTATTTGTGAGTTCAGGCCTTCATTTTTATCATGTGCACTGTATTTAACAATACAGAAGTCATAACCAGGTAGCAGGCAAGAGTTGAAATACAAAATTCACTCATATTTATAACATTGCATGATTTTTAACAAAAATTTTGATAAAATATGCTGCACTGAAAAAAAAAAACAGTTTAGCACTACATCTTTTCAATTGTCTTATAATTTAGAAGACGTTGGGTAATACTATAACAGGAGAAAAGGCAATAGAAGGAGACCAGTTTGAAGAAGTCATGATATTTATGTCTGGGTCAGTCTTCACAACCCAGGTATAGGTTAGGTGAGCTTCTTTAAAACATATCATAGACTATATATTTTTTAAGCCATAAAAATGACAACAATACTATATGGGTGTATTGGTGATATCATTTAAAAAAAATTCTTTTGTTGTTGTAGATGGACAGAATGCCTTTAATTTATTTGTTTATTTATATGTGGTGTAAAGGATTGAACCCAGTGCCTTGCACATACTAACCAAGCACTCTGCCACTGAGCTACAGCCTCAGCCCTGTTGATATCAATTTTATAACTTATTAGTGTCTTATAATCTATCCTTGATTTATTTGTTTCTGTGGTAATTTTTAAAAAGCTACTTAAAACAGTAAATGCAATATATGCTTAAGAATATTAATGAAAGATAGATTAAAATCAAAACAACACACAAAAATGAGATTACACAAAACAGTTGTTTGTAAAATCTAAATTTAAAATTGTATATTTTATTAGAAAAAAGTGAAACTAAAGAAATTTTTGAAATTAAAATTGTATTGTCAACAAGAAACATTAGATTCTAATGAAATTCTCCTGAAGTTAAAAGATTATGACAAAAGTATTTTTAGTTAAGTTTTTATTTTTAATTTTTTTTTCCAATTTTGTAATACCTCCTGATTTTCGGCTATAAAAAAGTAAATTAACATACTTTTGCTCTACTTCCATCTCCTTGTTGTTCTGCCAAATTCTTAACTCATATTTTAATTTTACATATTGTGTATTTATAATTATGGCATACATTAGTGCTGTTCATAAATATTTCTCATGCTCTGCTTTTTAAACATATGGTAGAATTTTACTTTATATCCTATTCTCAATCTTTCCACGTTACCATGATAAAATATCACAAACTGTGTGGCTTAAATAACAGGAACCTAATTTTATACTTTGGAGGCTAGAAGTTCAAAATCAGAGTAACAGCATAATGAGGGCTCTCTTCCTGGCTTCCAGACAGCTGACTTCTTGCTGTGTCCTCACATGGGCTTCCTTTGATGATTTTGCATAGGATTAGGTGAGGAGAGGTGAGGAAAAAAAAAGAGACAGTGAGCAAGAGAATGATCTCCTTATAAAGTTAAGGATTCTATAAGAATCTTAATTGCCTTCTAAATGCCCTGTCTCCTAAAACAGATACAGTTACATTGATGTATAGGGCTTCAAAATATGAATTTACAAAGGACAATCCCTGATAGAATTAAAGGTAGCTTTGTGAATTCCTTGGGGGTAAAAAGAATGTAGGAGATAATTTTAAACCCCTGTCTGACTTGCCAGGTTCCATTCTTGCTGCTGCAATGAGGGTAGAAGTTCTATAGAGAGGAGAGGAGGCCTTTCTACAATCTGGTGATCTAAGGGTCTACCATAGACAGAGCTCATGCTGAAAAACAAGCAACGAATAAATAATGTTTGTTGTACTAAGCCACTGAGATATTGTAGCATGCATTGCTATAGTGTAACTTAGCTCATCTGGATGCAAGTGCTAAACTGTATAATTTGATCTTCATCAGTAGCTCCACAAGTTTTAGTCCTGCAATCACATGCTATTTATTTATTTATTTATTTATTTATTTATTTATTTATTTATTTGCAGCACCACTTTCCTTTCCTTTCATCTAGTATTATGTAATTCATTATTGAATAATTTTCTTTTAAAAATTTAATATTCACTGTTGTGTTATTTCTTTCCTAGGCAGGTCTATTCGTTTTTTTTAAAGGTAGAAAATACAACAATATGGTTCATTATCTTATGGACATATCTCCATTCTCCTTTTATCACTGAATTCTCTTTAGAGAAGTCTGAGAAAAGTCCGATATTTCCCCCTTACATCTCACCTGATTTTCTGTTGGAAAGAACATGAATGTTTAATTGAGAAGTATTATACACATATGGATAAGTAAACAAAACATAAATGAGGACATAATGAATATTAAAAAGCCACCATCCAGATAGAAAAATAGAATACTTCCAGAATCATAGTTTGCACTTCAAGAAGACTTTCAACATCTTCTCTTTCTGCTCCCCCTAGACTTGTAAAAATACTCTAACATCCTGGTTATTACTTCCATGCTTTGTTTATATTTTGTCATCACTGTGTGAGAGTATGTATGTATGTATGCATGTATGTGTTTAGTGACATATATATATTATGCATATATAATTATCTATATATATATTTATATGCACTGATTTAGTTTAATATTTAAAATTAGAAAACAAAATTGGGTAGCAATATATCAAGGAAGAGATAAAGAAAATAAACGTAAATATTAGAAAATTTATGTTGGGAAAAAAAAACAAACTTTTTTTTTCCTTCTTCTTGGTACTGGGGATTGAGCCCAGGGGTACTTTACCACTGAACTGCATTCCTAGGTGTTTTTATTTTTAATTTTGAGAAGGGTCTTGCTAAATTGCTTAGGACTTTGCTAACTTGCTGAAACTGGTCTCAAACTTGAGATCCTTGCACCTGGCTAAAAACTGGTTACTTTTGATGAAAATCAGGATAAGTGGTAAAATTTAGATATCTGTGCATTTGGATACCATGGGCTAGATAGAAAGAAGAATATTGGTATCTATAGTACATGAGGAGAGCTAGATTCTTTCATGGCAAATATGGAATCTTTCAACTTCTATAATATATTCTGGAAAAAAATATTTTGTGATGACTTAAATTGCTCAGGGAAACACTACTGTTAGACAAAAAATAATAGGTCTTTATTAGAAATAAAATTTGAAACTATTCCTTATTTTACGATTAAGGCATTTTTAGCATATAGTTTACCTAACAGTTTATTTGGGGTTGTGCAGAGAAGAGAAAAATAGAGAGCTACTTAATAGGTTTTCTCTGAAGAATCAGTACCATATGTTCATAGACAATCTGAAAAAGGGTTTTCTATTTTTCTTCTTTGTGGCTTATTTATAGATTGTTTGGAAATTTAAAACAGTTTATGATTACAAAGAGAAAAGGTTTTAGAATGTACTAATAAAAGTTTTTGGGCATATTGGCTTTTCTTCACTTGACAAAACACCAGATTAATAGTAGACATATTTAAATCCTTTGGCTATATTTGGGAAATAAAATTGCAAACCCAGAAATGGTGACACAGGCTTTTAAAAGATGTGTAATACTTTCTCTGTAATTAAATTTTGATTATAGATTCATATGTGACATAGATTTTTTTATGCATCAACATTAAGATGTTAACAAAGCATGTGCATTCTTAATGGTTTAATTCTTCAGGAAAAGAGTAGATTTATTTTAAAAGAATCTTTCAAAAATTCACAAAGTTTTTCTCCCATTTCTCTACTTAGTGCCTTAAAGATTTTCTTTTTTCTCTGACCTTTACAAGAACACAAATTTAAAGCTTTAAATACCAAATGTCAGAATACTTTCCTGGAGGCAGAAGGAGCGCACTTATAGCAGAGCTATTACACAGCTCACATACCTGTATATAGTTTCTGCTCTAGGAAATAAAAGGTTAAACACACTTTTCATAACACAAAAGCCAAACGGTGACAAATGAAAGGGCATGTTTTTTAACCTCTTTTTATTATCTGTAATGTTGAAGAAATACTAGAGTGAATAAGACATTTTAAATGGAAAATTAAATTCAAAAGATTGTGTCTGACTGATATGCATGACATCTTATGTCCCAGTAGCACAGAAACAAATTTGGAAGTCATTGTAACAGTTAAGACTATCACAATAGAATTTTAATTACAGGTCAGTATTTTGATGTAAAGGATAAATGGGAAATTTCAGCCATTCATATTCAAAATCGACCTAGCAAAATCTTAATAGGGATATGTGATTTACACTTACTGTATATATTAATGCATTTAAGTATTTTAAATTCTGCCTTCCACTTTGTAGTCCACAGTAGCTGAATTATTTCTTATTAACAATGACAACTTTCAATTCTAAATATTACAGGAAGCTTTTCCCCCCTTTCATCTTTATTGAAAGAAGTATCTTTTACAGACAGAAAAGTGTTGACTTTGTTTTACTATTTCTTATATTTGGAGCCTTTACGTGTTGAAGAATCAACTTGGAAAACAAGTTTCTACACTGATAATGAAGAGATATAGAATAAAATGTTGATAAATAAGATAATTAAGCTGGATTTGAATACTGAAGGATCCTATGGGCTATCTGAGGATGTGAAGGACCAAAATCAGTTTGTCAAAATCAGAGACATCTAAACAAAGAGCATGATGCAAAAATATTTTATGAAAGGCTAAAAATCATGCAACGTTAAAAAGGTTCCATTCTTCTAGGTCAGAGAACTTCAGATGCACATGTTATTTAACTTTCTGATATTGAAGTTACATTGCACATTATCATGCTACCTTGCCCAACAGAAATGTAGATATATGTTAAGTGTAAATTGCCACTAGATTCCAAAACTCAGTAGAGTTGAAAAAAAATGTGATATACTTAATAATTTTTTATCTTCACTAAACAGTAACATAATATTTTGAATATTAAACTTACTTTCATCTGCTTCTTTTTACCCTTATAAATATGCCTCTATAAAATATCAGATTACATATGGGGCTCAGAAAATCATTGTCAATTGATAAGACTGTACAAACTTGAAGAATCATTTTTATTTTACCTAAAAATTTCTAATAACTAAATTGATCAGGAAGATTGACCAGCACCATCTAGCAATGTTTATAACTTGAGAGGGTTTCAAAGATTTGATTACCGAGAAAAGCACTTGCTCTTGCTATAAATCATAACCTTCTTTCCTTCAAGAGGGAAATGGTTAAGTTAATTTGAGTTCTTCATTTTTTTAAAATTCAAAATTTTATGTATTTTATGAATGTTTGAATTCTGGTTATTTGAATTATTACTTATTTTAGGAACTAAGTTATGAAGAATTGAGAAATGTCTAGACTTAAAGAAATTAAAACTTAAATGTAGCTGTAGCTTTCTCTCCAAATAAATATTTTCATGTGAAAAAAGAAAATGCATTGAAATTCTCAAGTCTCAGCTTGAAAATCTGTACAAAAGATTTCATAAGCCAAACCATTTGGTTACTGTTTTACCATTTTCTGAAAATATTCTATAATCACAATCTATATTTTACCTGAGAACTCCACAAATGCTACTGCATAATATTAAATATATTTCATATTATATATTTAGAAGATATAAGATAACATATTTAAAAGGATCTTAAAACTTCTTTGGACTTCAGTTGAACTAGGGAGGTAAAAGACAATGTAAAAAAATGGCAAAACCTCTTTCAGCACTATTAGTCTTTGGTTTTGAATCAGATTCAAAAAAATTAGATGTAATCGGCACCCCCTCCCCGGGGGTCCCGAAGGCCACCACCGCATCCTGCGGAGCACCATAGAGCAGACTCTTCACTGCGCAAATGAGCTGCCGAATTATATGAAACAGCTGATAAGATGAGTGACAATTTAAAATCCAAGTGATCCGAGAACAAGCACTGAGCTCTGACCCGCTGAATTCAAACTCCCGGTCACCTGCTTCCCGCAGACAAACAGCTATGACTCGGCATTAATTCATCCGGCTGAAACAACTGGTCAGCCCTTCTCATCATATGAAGGTAAATGCCTACCGAGCCTTCATAAGTAGTGGCCACAGGTTTGAAATGGGGCTTGGGAGAGAAGGACCCACCCGTTGAATTGGTCGCCCGGCAAAGGGAAACGAGGTCATCAGACTGCTGCAGAGGAGATAACTTCGTTGAAACAGGTGTGTGATCCCATAGCCTTACCTCTCCACACATCAGGAAAACCTTAAGGGCCCCTCCCAGCTCTCCTGTAAGAGCCCCTTCCAGCTCTCCCGTGAGTGCTACAGCCAGCCCGAGGGAATCAGAGGTGGTGCGGGTCTCACTGAGCGGAACTACCGCTCCCACCAGAGCTGACAGCTGAGGTCTCTTGCACCAGCTACCGGGGGCGTGGCTACTGGAGGGCAAGTAAAATACGCTGAGGATTCTCAGCCCCAAACTCTACAAGCTTAGGGTCTGAGGGAATGGCAAACTGGAAGAGTGTGCCCAGTCATTCATGAAAACAGGGCTCCCGGGAGCAGCAGACTTGGCGTGTAGCCAGTATTGTGGTGAGAGGGGCCTGGCTAGAGAAAAAGTGGGAAGTGACTAGACACAAGAGGAGGCCCTAGACAATCAGGAGTGGAGACTCGCCCAGTCTGGGAGGAGCTGCTGCACAGTGATTGGTTCCCGCATATTGACAGGAGAAACTTGACCTGGTGGGCACAGCGCCATCTACTGGAAGAGAAGTTAATCAAACTCTAAGACTGCATTTATTAGGTTTTTTTTTTTTTTTTTTTGATCTGGGTTTTTCTTTCATTTTAATCTTTTCTTTCTTGTTTTATTAATTTTTTTTTAGAAAATATTTTTTTAATTTTTTTTCTACTAATTTTAATTTAATTTTTTTAAAATTATTATTATTATTTTATTTGTTTTTAATTCTTTTCTTTTTTAGTTCCTATTCTTTTTCTTCTTTAGTCTTCATTTTTCTTATCCCCCCTTTTTCCTTGAATTCTACCTGCCTACTCTCATTCTCTTTAGAGACTTCTTCCCTTCCCTTCAAATACCTTTCCTCCCAAGCATCAAATTAATTTATAGGAGTAAACAGTAACTCAGCAGTCAAACAGAACAAGAAGCAACATGAGCAGCTTCAAAAAACAAGGAAGAAAAGGAGTACAAACAATGCAGGACAGCCTAAATATTCAGGAGGACCTAGAGTCATCAGAAAAATGGTCATATGAAGAACTCAAGGAACACCTAAGACAGATGGAATGGAACCATAAAGAGGATACAAGACAGCAAATTCAAGCAGCGAAAGAACACATTGAGAATGCATTTCATAAACAGATAAAAGGAGAAGTTAAGCATCTTTATCTGGAGATAGAGATTATAAAAAATAATCAAACAATAATTCTAGAAATGAAGGAAACGATAAACCAAATTAAAAACTCAATTGAGAGTATCACTAACAGAGTGGAGCAAGTAGAAACCAGAACGTCAGATAATGAAGACAAAAATATACCATCTTGAAAAGAGTCTAGCCAACTCAGAAAGGCTGGTAAAAAATCACGAGAAAAACCTCCAAGAGTTATGGGATAACATGAAGAAACCAAACTTACGAGTCATCGGGATAGAAGAAGGTACAGAGATTCAAACCAAGGGAATGAGAAACTTGCTGAAAGAAATAATTACAGAAAACTTTCCAGAAATAAAAAAGGAAATAGATATACAAATTGAAGATGCATACAGGACACCGAGCCCACAAAATCACAGTAGACCAACGCCAAGACACATTGTTATGAAGATATCCAATATACAGAACAAAGAGAAAATATTAAAAGCTACAAGAGAAAGGAGACAGATTACATTTAGGGGTAAACCAATACGGTTAACCACGGATTTTTCATCACAGACACTGAAAGCAAGAAGGTCATGGAACAATGTATTTCAAACACTGAAAGACAATGGATGCCAACCAAGAATTCTGTATCCAGCAAAATTAAGCTTCAGGTATGACAACGAAATAAAAATCTTTCATGATTAACAAAAGTTAAAAGAATTTGCAGCCAGAAAACCAGCATTGCAAAGCATTTTGAGCAAAACACTACAAGAAGAAGAAATGAAAAACAATAACCAAAACCATCAGTGGGAAGTGCCTCAGTAAAGACAGAGGGCGAGGGGAAAGACAATCATGGAGAAACAAACTAAATTTTTTTTAAAAAAAGGATAAACAATCAAACATGGATGGAAGTTCAAACCACATATCAATAGTAACTCTGAATGTTAATGGCTTAAACTCTCCAATAAAGCAACATAGGCTGGTATTATGGATTAAAAAAACAAATCCAACAATATGCTGCCTCCAGGAGACACATCTGATTGGAAAAGACATACACAGGATGAAGGTGAAAGGATGGGAAAAAATATACCACGCACACGGTCCTCGCAAGCAAGCAGGGGTGGCCATCCTCATATCGAATAAAATCGACTTCAAGACTAAGTTAATCAAAATGGATAAAGAAGGTCATTATATACTGTAAAAAGGAAACATTCACCAACAAGACATAACAATTATCAATATTTACGCACCAAATAATGGTGATGCGACATTCATAAAACAAATTCTCCTCAAATTCAAGAATCAAATAGACCACAACACAATAATTATGGGAGACTTCAACACTCCTCTCTCACCATTGGACAGATCCTCCAAACAAAAGTTAAATAAAGAAACTATAGAACTCAATACCACAATCAATAACCTAGACTTAACTGACTTATATAGAATATATCAACCATCATCCAATGGATATACTTTCTTCTCAGCAGCACATGGATCCTTCTCAAAAATAGACCATATATTATGCCATAGGGCAACCCTCAGTAAATATAAAGGGGTGGAGATAATACCATGCATTTTATCTGATCATAATGGAATGAAACTGGAAATCAATAATAAAAGAAGGAAGGAAAAATCCTACATCACATGGAAAATGAACAATATACTACTGAATGATCAATGGGTTACAGAAGACATAAAGGAGGAAATCAAAAAATGCTTAGAGATAAACGAAAATACAGACACAACATATCGGAATCTATGGGACACAATGAAAGCAGTTTTAAGAGGAAAGTTCATCGCCTGGTGGTCATTCCTCAAAAAAAGAAGAAACCAACAAATAAATGAGCTCACACTCCAACTCAAAGCCCTAGAAAAGGAGGAGCAAAACAACAGCAAATGTAGCAGAAGGCAAGAAATATTTAAAATCAGAGTGGAAATTAATGAAATTGAAACAAAAGAAACTATTGAAAAAATTAACAAAACTAAAAGTTGGTTCTTCGAAAAAATAAATAAGAACGACAGACCTTTAGCCATGCTAACGAAGAGAAGAAGAGAGAGAACTCAAATTACTAACATACGGGATGAAAAAGGCAATATCACAACAGATGCTACAGAAATACAGAAGACAATTAGAAATTATTTTGAAAACCTATATTCCAATAAAATAGAGGATAGTGAAGACATCGATAAATTTCTTAAGTCATATGATTTGCCCAGACTGAGTCAGGAGGATATACACAATCTGAACAGACCAATATCAATGGATGAAATTGAAGAAGCCATCAAAAGACTACCAACCAAGAAAAGCCCAGGACCGGATGGGTATACAGCGGAGTTTTACACAACCTTTAAAGAAGAATTAATACCAATACTTTTCAAGTTATTTCAGGAAATAGAAAAAGAGGGAGCTCTTCCAAATTCATTCTATGAGGCCAACATCACCCTGATCCCGAAACCAGACAAAGACACCTCAAAGAAAGAAAACTACAGACCAATATCTCTAATGAACCTAGATGCAAAAATCCTCAATAAAATTCTGGCGAATCGAATAAAAAAACACATCAAAAAAATAGTGCACCATGATCAAGTAGGATTCATCCCTGGGATGCAAGGATGGTTCAACATACGGAAATCAATAAATGTTATTCACCACATCAATAGACTTAAAGATAAGAACCATATGATCATCTCGATAGATGCAGAGAAAGCATTCGACAAAGTACAGCATGCCTTTATGTTCAAAACATTAGAAAAACTAGGGATAACAGGAACTTACCTTGACATTGTAAAAGCTATCTATGCTAAGCCTCAGGCTAGCATCATTCTGAATGGACAAAAGTTGAAGGCATTCACTCTAAAATCCGGAACAAGACAGGGATGCCCTCTATCTCCACTTCTATTCAATATAGTTCTCGAAACACTGGCCAGAGCAATTAGACAGACGAAAGAAATTAAAGGCATAAAAATTGGAAAAGAAGAACTTAAATTATCACTATTTGCAGATGACATGATTCTATACCTAGAAGACCCAAAAGGGTCTACAAAGAAACTACTAGAACTAATAAATGAATTCAGCAAAGTGTCAGGATATAAAATCAACACGCATAAATCAAAGGCATTTCTGTATATCAGCGACAAAACTTCTGAAATGGAAATGAGGAAAAACACTCCATTCACAATATCCTCAAAAAAAAAATAAAATACTTGGGAATCAACCTAACAAAAGAGGTGAAAGATTTATACAATGAAAACTACAGAACCCTAAAGAGAGAAGTGGAAGAAGATCTTTGAAGATGGAAAAATATACCCTGTTCATGGATAGGCAGAACTAACATCATCAAAATGGCGATACTAACAAAAGTTCTCTATAGATTTAATGCAATGCCAATCAAAATCCCAAGGGCATTTCTTGTAGAAATAGATAAAGCAATCATGAAATTCATATGGAAAAATAAAAGACCCAGAATAGCAAAAGCAATTCTAAGCAGAAAGTGTGAATCAGGCGGTATAGCGATACCAGATTTCAAACTATATTACAGAGCAATAGTGACAAAAACAGCATGGTACTGGTACCAAAACAGGCGGGTGGACCAATGGTATAAAATAGAGGACACAGAGACTAATCCACAAAGTTACAACTATCTTATATTTGATAAAGGGGCTATAAGCATGCAATGGAGGAAGGATAGCATCTTCAACAAATGGTGTTGGGAAAACTGGAAATCCATATGCAACAAAATGAAACTGAATCACTTTCTCTCGCCATGCACAAATGTTAACTAAAAAGGGATCAAGGAGCGTGATATAAAATCAGAAACTCTGCGTCTGATAGAAGATAAAGTTGGCTCCGATCTACAAATTGTGGGGTCGGGCTCCAAATTCCTTAATAGGACACCCATAGCACAAGAGTTAACAACTAGAATCAACAAATGGGACTTAATTAAACTTAAAAGTTTTTTTCTCAGCAAAAGAAACAATAAGAGAGGTAAATAGGGAGCCTACATCATGGGAACAAATTTTTACTCCTCACACTTCAGATAGAGCCCTAATATCCAGAGTATACAAAGAACTCAAAAAATTAGACAATAAGATAACAAATAACCCAATCAACAAATGGGCCAAGGACCTGAACAGACACTTCTCAGAGGAGGATATACAATCAATCAACAAGTACATGAAAAAATGCTCACCATCTCTAGCAGTCAGAGAAATGCAAATCAAAACCACCCTAAGATACCATCTCACTCCAGTAAGATTGGCAGCCACTATGAAGTCAAATAACAACAAGTGCTGGCGAGGATGTGGAGAAAAGGGTACACTTGTACATTGCTGGTGGGACTGCAAATTGGTGCGGCCAATTTGGAAAGTAGTTTGGAGATTCCTGGGAAAGCTGGGAATGGAACCACCATTTGACCCTGCTATTGCTCTTCTTGGACTATTCCCTGAAGACCTTAAAAGAGCGTACTACAGGGATACTGCCACATCGATGTTCATAGCAGCACAATTCACAATAGCTAGACTGTGGAACCAACCCTGATGCCCTTCAATAGATGAATTGATAAAAAAAATGTGGCATCTATACACAATGGAGTACTATGCAGCAATAAAAAATGACAAATCATAGAATTTTCAGGGAAATGGTTGGCACTAGAGCAGATTATGCTTAGTGAAGCTAGCCAAACCCTAAAAAACAAATACCAAATGTCTTCTTTGATATAATGAGAGCAACTATGAACAGAGCAGGGAGGAAGAGTAGGAAGAAAAGATTAACATTAAACAGAGACTTGAGATGGGAGGGAAAGGGAGAGAAAAGGGAAATTGCATGGAAATGAAGGGAGACCCTCATTGCTAAACAAAATTACATATAAGAGGTTGTGAGGGGAATGGGAAAATAAACAAAGAGATAAATGAATTACAGTAGATGGGGTAGAGAGAGAAGTTGGGAGGGGAGGGGAGGGGGGATAGTAGGGGATAGGAAAGGTAGCAGAATACAACAATTACTATTAGGGCATTATGTAAAATTGTGGATGTGTAACCGACGTGATTCTGCAATCTGCATTTGGGGTAAAATTGGGGGTTCATAACCCACTTCAATCTAATGTATGAAATATAATATGTCAAGAGCTTTGTAATATTGTGAACAGCCAATAAAAAATTAGATGTAATCTTATAAATATAATAATGTTTTTTCATATTTTGGTTTTGTGTCTACAAATTATTTTGAAATACAAGGAGATTCGAAGTCATTAGTGTTTTCCTTGATTTGACTTTTTCCCCCACAGGGTAGTTTTCAGGTTTTTCAGTAGTATAAGCATATAAATTTTCTCCTTATACTTTAATGATTATGAAAGTCTGTTTCTTCAGTATGAAATAGTCTTAATGTTATTATTAATTTTAGTTGGCAACACACAACTAACATTTCATCCATAAAATATTGAGTAAACCTAAAATTTTAATATCTCCTGCATATGTCTTGAAATTACCCAATGATTTAAGAATTAAATGACAATATCTATATTACTATAAATTAGTCACAGAAATATATATGTATACTTTTTTTTAGATGCATTTCAAGTCAATTGACTCAAAGACTTCTGTTTTTGTGAGTATAATGCCTAGGTGCTTAGTGTATGTGAGTAGAGCATATTCATCTTTGTTAGTTAAAATGTAATTGTTGCATTATTTATAAGGTAATAGTAACAAAAAGAGCATGGTACTGGTACCAAAACAGGCGGGTGGACCAATGGTACAGAATAGAGGACACAGAGACTAATCCACAAAGTTACAACTATCTTATATTTGATAAAGGGGCTAAAAGCATGCAATGGAGGAAGGATAGCATCTTCAACAAATGGTGCTGGGAAAACTGGAAATCCATATGCAACAAAATGAAACTGAATCCTCTCCTTTCACCATGCACAAAAGTTAACTCCAAATGGATCAAGGAGCTTGATATCAAATCAGAGACTCTGCGTCTGATAGAAGGAAAAGTTGGCTCTGATCTACATATTGTGGGGTCGGGCTCCAAATTCCTTAATAGGACAGCCATAGCACAAGAGTTAATAACAAGAATCAACAAATGGGACTTACTTAAACTAAAAAGTTTTTTCTCAGCAAGAGAAACAATAAGAGAGGTAAATAGGGAGCCTACATCATGGGAACAAATTTTTACTCCTCACACTTCAGATAGAGCCCTAATATCCAGAGTATACAAAGAACTCAAAAAATTAGACAATAAGATAAAAAATAACCCAATCAACAAATGGGCCAAGGACCTGAACAGATACTTCTCAGAGGAGGACATACAATCAATCAACAAGTACATGAAAAAATGCTCACCATCTCTAGCAGTCAGAGAAATGCAAATCAAAACCACCCTAATATACCATCTCACTCCAGTAAGATTGGCAGCCATTATGAAGTCAAACAACAACAAGTGCTGGAGAGGAAGTGGGGAAAAGGGTACTCTTGTACATTGGTGGTGGGACTGCAAATTTGTGCGGCCAATTTGGAAAGCAGTATGGAGATTCCTGGGAAAGCTGGGAATGGAGCCACCATTTGACCCAGCTATTGCCCTTCTTGGACTATTCCCTGAAGACCTTAAAAGAGTGTACTACAGGGATACTGCCACATCGATGTTCATAGCAGCACAATTCACATTAGCTAGACTGTGGAACAAACCCAGATGCCCTTCAATAGATGAATGGATAAAAAAAAAGAAACGTGGCGTTTATACACAATGGAGTATTACGCAGCACTAAAAAATGACAAAATCATGGAATTTGCAGGGAAATGGAGGCATTAGAGCAGATTATGCTAAGTGAAGCTAGCCAATCCCTAAAAAACAAATGCCAAATGTCTTCTTTGATATAATGAGAGCAACTAAGAACAGAGCAGGGAGGAAGAGCAGGAGGAAAATATTAACATTAAACAGAGACATGAGGTGGGAGGGAAAGGGAGAGAGAAGGGAAATTGCATGGAAATGGAAGGAGACCCTCACTGTTATACAAAATTACATGTAAGAGGTTGTGAGGGGAATGGGAAAAAAGAAACCAAGGAGAGAAATGAATTACAGTAGATGGGGTAGAGAGAGAAGATGGGAGGGGAGGGGAGGGGGATAGTAGAGGATAGGAAAGATAGCAGAATACAACAGTTACTAATAGGGCATTATGTAAAAATGTGGATGTGTAACCAATGTGATTCTGCAATCTGTATATGGGGTAAAAATGGGAGTTCATAACCCACTTGAATCTAATGTATGAAATATGATATTTCAAGAGCTTTGTAATGTTTTGAACAACCAATAAAAAAAGGAAAAGGAAAAAGCAGAATAAAATACTGGGAAGACCTAAAAAAAGTAAATGTACAAGGAAAAACAATTAAAATAAAAACATAAAACAAAATCACCTCTGTTTTTTATCAAAATAGGAAATATCTCATCATTTTGGTTTCAGATATTCATCAAAAAAATCTCCTGTAGGGAAAAGCCTGATACAAATCCCTTCCTCTTACTTTTTCTGACATGTACAATGAGTCATTGATCATCTAATCTTCACTGTTCAATTGATATAATATGCTAATTAGGATTTAAGACCATAGCTTTTGCATGATTTTTATGATATCATAATGATTGGAAGCCTATGTGTTTTTCTTTTTATTGAAGATATTGCACTCAATTATGTAACTCTTGTATTTCTTTAAGCATGCCCAAATATAAATAACTACATCTCAAATAGTGTCTTTTCAGAGCAAACAAATGTTCTCTGCCATAAACTGGATCACATGGTTTGAAATCATTGAAAGAATTATTTCTGAACTTTATAGCTTATATAGTAGTAAAGAACATAGTTGAGAAGATAATTCAACCTTTATTATAATTACTGCACTTTACAAAATGTCCTGGAAATTTTCATTTGGATTTCAACTACTCCCATCATTCTTCATATAGAAGACTCCTTTTTAAACCAAAAATAAAAAGAAAACATAAGTAGATTAATCTTGCTGCAAGATTAGGCAATCTTAATTTGATTATATGCATTTGATTTGTGTATATTTTCCTGTACATTTATAGGATAATAAGAATGGGAAAGTTAGAAATATAAATTGCACTTTTATATGGATTCTTAAAATTTATGTATCTAATCCATATGAAAATGAAATTGAATAATGGCAGTTCATGGTTATAGAAGAAACATAAATTTTACAAATATTTTTTAATTACTGAGAGGATATTCAAAATGTGATCAATATTTTTCAGTTAATTCCATGTGATATCTTAAGATTTATTTCAAATGATGTTGCTTCATTTTTTTTTCTTACCATTTAGAATGCAATGGAATATGAGAGATTAACATGAATTAGTACCATTTCAAATGTACCTCCCCCCTTTTGGTGACCTTTGAAATTTATAATTTTACATGCTGTTTTAGTCAGCTTTTCGTTAGTATGACTAAAATAGCTGACAAAAACAACTTTGAGGAGGGAAAGTCTATTTTGGCTCACAGCCTTAGATGTTTAGTGCATGCTCTGGGCCCAAGGTGAGACTGAACATTTAGCAAAATGGTGTGGTGGAGGAGAGCTTTTATACTCTTGATGCCGGGAAGCAGAAAGGAAAGAGCCAAGGTGACAAAGTATAATTCCCAAGGGCAAACCGACTTGACCCACTTCTATAGCCACATCCCATCGGCACAGAGGAACTGCAGTCTTTTCAAATTAGTAATCTATCAAATGGATTAATTCACCAATTACCTTATAATTCTCATAAGCTAATCATTTCAACTCCAAATATTCCTGCATTAATACAGACGTGTAAGAGGATACCTTCTAGTCAAATGCTAAGACATGACATGATTTTCTTAAATACATCAGATGTATCATCAATTTTCAAGACAACAACAAAGTATGATAGTTATTTCCTAAGAAAAACAGAATCTATACTCTTCCCTTTAGGAAAGCTCTTGTAGATTTTGGCTTTCTCTTCATTTTGTTTAGGTGCCATTTATCTATTATTATAAACTTAAAGTTTAAGAGATGTCACAGAAACTCTTTAATTTCTTCACACTTCCATTTGTATTTAAAACCTACATAGTTAAGGACTTAACCAGTTAAAAACACTGCAAAGGACAATGAAATGTTTTCTCAAAAATACATTTTAAATAGCTTTATTTGCCCTTTTGAATTCTCTAAAACTCCATCATGTATAGAAGTGTAAGAGATATTGTAGTAGAGCCTCAAAATTAGAATACTATACAGATATTAGAATGCAATAATGTTAATAAATCTCAAGTGGAAGATAGCATTAACATTCTCAAAGTTTTGTATTTCCTGCTATTTAACCTCTTTGCTATGGTGGTTCTATCTAATAATAAGATGTATTCTTCCCTAAGCTATTGATATTGAGCTCAGAATATGATATATTTTGTTCAATGAAATGCTAATGGACAGGAAACGAGTATGTCTTTGGTATGGACACAGGCAAATGGGCTTGCCCTCTTATATTTTGTGAGCTCATGTAAATTTGAAAAAAAAAATTACATAGTTAAAATACCATTAATAAATTTCCATATCAGATGTAACTAAGCAAACTATGTGTGGTTTAAAACTAAGCACATGCATAATCAAATGCACTGAGAAAATTCAAAGAGTCTTTTAACTTTTGTAGTAAAAAAATAATATGGTTGAGGAATGGAGAAGAGGGAGCACAAAATCATACAATTTATAAATCTGGAAATTTGAGTATTATTCTCTTTTGAAAATAAAATTGTATACAACTTCTGTAAGAGAGTCTTTACAAAACCAAACAGAATTACATTGTTTTCTTCATCTTTTAATTCCCACACACTAAACATAGTATTTAGAAACAACTAGGCACTTAAAAATATATATTGTATTGAAATACAAAGAACAGCATCTTATTTGGGGGTGTAGTCACAGTTCAAACAGATACGTAGGACACCCCTTGCATATACTGCTCACTATGGCTTCATGAAAAATTAGAAAATACAGAATAAACTTGTTATTTTTCTTCTTTCTTATTTTTATGTTTTATTGTTTATACAAACTATAGCTTAGTTATAATTAAAATGGTTATTATGAAACATAGCAGTAAAATAATATCATAGATTTACTTCTGCAATAGAAATCTGAAATGTATTAATAAAGCATTTAATACTAACTCTCTGTAACAGTTGATAAGAAAATATTGGCAAGAGCGCAAGAGGTAGAGCCAAGAAAAAGACAGGCTAGAAACAGTGTGCCCTGTGGGTGCTCATTAAAACTTATGGCTTGATTGATTGACTCAACTGAAAAATGTCTCAGAGAATTTTGATCTAAGTATTGAGTTCTTAGTAGGCATTCGTGACACTGGACTTAAAAGGTTCAGATGTTAATGGAGAAACTGAATCCTGTTGATAATTTTATTCAGTGAATTCTAGTTTTCTGGGGAGCAGGATGGCAAATATATTTGAAATTATCATATTTTCAGAGATGAGCCCTTTAGAAAAGCCATGTCTGGTTCCTGACCACAACGATAGGCCTCCAACACTATGACATTAATTTCTACCTAGGCTTTGGTCCCAAACTTCTTTTAAGAAATCAGTGATTTATCTGTGGTTTTCAACATTGAGTGTTGACTAAATTTTACAGTTTATAAAAGCTACCCCTTTTATGGTCAAATTTGGAAACTTATATTCTGTTTTAAAATACAAAGACCCTTTCAATTTTAAAATGTGTCATCCACATGAGATTTATTTTTAATATCTTCTAGGCTATGATTATAATTTTACTTTTCTCAACACTAATTTTTCCCTTTTGGCTATTAGAATTTCCCAAATGTTTGTTTATACTATTTCTTTTATTTTTTAAGGTAGAATTCCACATTCTTTATTGTATTGTTTTTGCTTTGATTTTGTTAATTTAAAATTTACTTAATATGACCTATTTTCTTTTGATTTTTTATTCCTCTTCTAAGTTAAATTTTATACTTATATTAATAATCTCCATTATTTATGTTATAGGTATTCAAACCAACTATAAAATATTACTTGGGTATGCCTTTAATATTTTAGCATTTAGTTTTTTAAATTTTTTCATGACTAATTCCTTCATTTAAAAAAATCAGAGTTCTTTTCCCTCTTTAACATGGAAATTATAATTTCCAGGTTTTATTTATTTATTTTTTATTTTTTTCCTGGTTATTTTAAAAAATGTTATTATAAAATTATGGCTTACTTATAATTAATCATTGTAAAACAAATCAGTATAATTATATAGACATTTATATTTATTAAATATATATATAATTTTGTCTATATAGATACAGATTTATAAAATAATTCCTTTGGTTGAAACCTATAAGGGAAATTTTTAAAGATAGTATATTTTCATTAGAAATAAAAGAATGCTTATGGAGAATGCTTTCTCATACTTTCCCAAGAATATTCTTTGACAAAGAATATTAGAAGGAATGACTAGTGTGGGTATAGTCTTGGGGATAAAACAAATAAAAAAAAAACACTTTTTTACTTAGATCCACAATATCTTTTACCCACTGCCTATGCTCATCTGTAGAAACTAGCTACCCTTTTAAAAATGAGAAGCCAAGGTCAACATTATTCTGAATGAAGAAAAACTGAAAGCATTTTCTCTAAAAATAGGAACAAGACAAGGATTCCCACTTTCACCACTCCTATTTAACATAGTTCTTGAAATTCTAGCCAGAGTAATTAGGCAAGAGTAGGAAATTAAAGGAATACAAATAAGAAAAGAAGAGATCAAATTTTCTCAGTTTACCAAGGATAGGATCCTATATTTAGGAGACCCCACCCCCCAAAAAAAAAAAAAAACTTCACCAGACAACTTCTAGAATTCATAAATGAATTCAGCTAAGTAGACGGATACAAAATCAACATTCATAAATCAGTTATTGGATACATATATACCGATAATGAATCTGCTGAAAAAGAAAATAGGAAAACTATCCCATTCACAATAGCATCAAAAAAATATGGGAATCAATCTAACAAGAAGTGAAAGACCTCTACAATGAAAATCACAAAATACTAAAAAAAGAAATTGAAGAAGATTTTAGGAGATGGAAAGACCTCCCATGTCCTTGGATAGGCAGAGTTGATATTGTCAAAATGGCCATGCTACCAAAAGTGTTATAAGGATTCAATGAATTCCCATCTAAATTCCAATGATGTTCTTCACAGAAATAAAAAAAATAATAATCATGAAGTTCTTTTGGAAAAATAAAAGACTCAGAATAGCCAATGCAATCATTGGTGAGAAAAGGAAACAGGAGGCATCACAACACCAGATCTCAAATTATAGTACAGAGCTATAAGTAACAAAAACTGACACCAGAACAGATATGAAGACCAATAAAATAGAAGACATGGAGACCAACAAATACAGTTATCTCATTTTAGACAAAAGTAATAAAAACATTCATTACAGAAAAACTAGTCTCTTCAACAAATGGTGCCTGGAAAACTAGAAATCCATATGTTTAGTCGAATTAAAGAATTAAATTTAACCCCTATCTCTCACCCTGCAGAAAACTCAAAATGAATCAGAGACCTAGGCATTAGAAACCCGGTACTTACCAGAAGAACATGTAGGCCCAACATTCCAACATGTCAGCTCAAGAATTGATTTCAAATTAATAAGTTTCCTATAGTAAAAAAAAGTAACATAAAAAATCAAAAAATGGATGGCATCAAATTAAAAAAGCAACAAAAATATGAAAAGCATTAAGAGAGAACCTTATTGGTGGGACTGAAAATTAGTACAACCACTCTGGAAAGCAGTATGGAGAATCTTCAAAAAGCTCAGAATGAAACCACCATTTGACCCAAATATGGGTCAGTTTTCAGTGACTATCCAAAGGATTTAAAATAAGCATACTACAGTGATGCAGCACATCAATATTTATAGCAATGTCTAAGCCTTAGAGACAAACTAGTTGTCCTTCAGCAGATAAATGGATAAAGAAAATTTGTTATATATATATATATATATATATATATATATATATATATATATATGTAAAATCTAGCATTACTCAGCTATTAAAATTATTTTTTTGTCATTTGTTGGTAAATGGATGGAACTGGAGACTATCATGCTAAGTGAATTAAGCCATCCCCCAAAAATCAAAGGTTGAACTTTTGATATTCACAAGCTAATCCAAAATAAGTAGGGAGGATAAAAAGGGGGAAAAAAAGAATATAGTTGAGATCAGAGGAGTAGACAAAGGGGAATGAAAGTAAGGAAGTAGAAAGGGAATAGGGAAAGTCTCTAGAATAAATCTGACTTAGCTTTCCTATGTACTTATACCATTATGTACATTCATAAGACAGTAATTTAAAAAAGAAAAACAATAGCAGAAAGATCAATAGAGTAGAGGGAAAGAAACAGGTGGAGGGAGGAAAGGAGAGAAAGGAAAGTACTGGGGACTGAATTAGAACACATGTATTCCATGTTTTTATAGTATATTTTATTGTCACTTAAAACTAAAATAAACCAATAAAAATAAATAAATAAATAAACAAATAGATAGATAGAAATGATAAGGGAAGAAAGGAACAGAATAGATAGACACTTAAATGGTAATTGTTCCTAAATTCAGCCAAATATATCAACATGCTTACCCTGATTTGAATATTACACATTGTATACATGCATAGATATGTGATGTCATACTCCAGAAATATGTATGATTATCGTGTATTTTAAAAAAGACAAGATTAAACAAAATTTTTAAAAATTGAAGCAACCTGAGGAAAGGATAAGAGGAATGAAAGAAGGGGATTGGAGAGCTGCTCTGTAGTAGATTCACAGCAGTGGAATTGGTACCCCTAGTCCTGAGAATTTTGTGGTTTTTAGCTTCTCCCTTAGCTCTCCTCTTGCTCCCCTCTCCTCATTCCCAGGTTACTTATTGCAGAACCACATGGTATTATTATTACCATTCCCATTTTCATTACTACAACCAGTTAAAGAGACTATCTTGTTTTATCAGCATTATAATTCTCTGACCTCTCATCAGAGCACTATTGCAATTTGCTTCAGTAAGAATTGGCAATTATCACAATTAACACTTTCTGCATCAATTTTAAAAACATAGTCATAATATATATTATAATTTATCTGTAACACCTATCAGTGAATATTTTATCATTTTCTTGAAAGTTAGAAATGTTATCATCTTAGAAAACAGTACAAAAGGATCATGGCTAGATAGAAAAATATTTTGCTGATTGCAAAACTTCCTTCAGCTCTAAGGGAGGAGAGAGATAACTGCTTTTCCTGAAAGTTTTTTTTAAAGAAATTATACATCTTTATTTTTCTGGAATGTTTTATATTGAGTCCTAACTATAGACAGGAAAATGTATGAATGTTTTCTAGACCTCAAAGTCTATGAGATTTTTTTAATTACATTTAACATTTTTTTTCTCAAAGTATTGCTTTTTCAGAGGTGAATCTTCCAGGTTGATAAAATAGAACTAAATTCATCAAATTGTTCTCAGGATTAAATGAGATTCCCTTTATTAAATACCTAGCACAGTGCATGTCACATAGTGTACACTCAGGAAATGTTTACTGTCATTACTCGTGCTTTTTAAAAAATAAACTGAAATACAATTCTGAATATAATTTTAAATTATACTTACAAGCACTTGATTATTTTATTTTTCTCCTGCGATAATTGTGGTGTAACAAAATTAGAGATATTCAGCAAAGAAATTTGATCAAGTGAGGTGAGGATGAAATTGGTAGCTGAAGTCTGTTTCTTTAGGGTCTGTCCTTCTCTATGCTTCCTCATGGGAATTTCTAATTTTAGTTTCTATGCTGACAACCCCAGAGGATCATTTTCTAATCTATACCTGTGAAAAATTCAGTTACAGTGGAAACATGAAAGAGTGAGAAAATAGAAATTTTTTTGCTATAAAAAGTCATAAAATTTTAAATCTGGGAAAAATATTTCTATAGACTCACTACAGTCTTATTTTGCAGATACATAAAGGAAGGCACACAGTAGTTAGATGATTCATCAAAGGTCATGTAGTAAGTTCTGAAAATTCTGAATAATGAGTTCAGATCCCTGTTTTCCCCTCCAAAACTATATCCACTGTAATGCACTAAAGACATAAAAAGTATTAACAGGTTATTAACAGGTTAAAATGTGTATTCTTTTATCTCATAGTTGCTCTGTACCAGGATGATAAAAGAAAACTTTAGCAAATCCATGCATATTCATGGTCAGATACCTTATGCAAATATAAAAATATACATGTTGGAAATACATCCAAGCATATGTTCATTAAACATGAACGTTGGGCTTAAGCACACATGAACTAAATTTTGAGAACTATTAGGATTAACATGAAACAATCTATGTTATTAAATAATGGTAATGTTTTGTTAAACAATGTCCTAAAACAGTTTTACCAAAAGGATGTTTATCTCTTGGTAGTATAAAATTTGTTTCCCTTCAATTTATAACATATATACACTTTCCTGGATTTTGGACATTTGATAGAATTCATATTTAGAAAGAATACATCATTATATCAATTCTATCTCAGGCCATACTACCCGTTGTCCATATACAATAAAGCATATATGCCTTAAGTTTTAATTTTACTACTACCCAAAATGTTCACCAGGAGAAGTATTAACTGAATAATTCAGGGAAGAAACACAAAAAAGCAAAAAATGTTATTAGCATAATGTAAGTTCTAAGCAAATACATAAGATGCTAATACATACATGCATTATTCTTTTAAATTAAATTATTTTTAATGTGGCAAGATTTTCACTTATATGTGAAAATATACATGTACTTTTATATAACTAAATATACCCTTTATGGAAAATAATCCCTATGTGGTAAGTAGACTTCCAATTATTACTTTCAGATCTTGTTTAGCCAATGAATTGGCTCCAACAACATAATTTTGTGTATTTTTGTCTTGAATGTAATTGAGATAACATAAATAATCATTTTAATAAGTGTATTCTTTTTTATACAGTGAAAATTGTATAAAAACAATGTGCTCTTAAATAATGTTTTACTAAAATTATCTAACAATTCTAATCACTCTTGTCAAATAATGAAAAAAAAGAAACTATGCAATATTACTCCTTTTTCTCTGTTCTTTTAGCACAAATACCATAGGATGGGTGACTTCATAAAGAAATTAGGTTTATTTGGTTCACAGTTCTGGAGATGACGCTGGCTTGTGCTTGACTATTTGGTGAATGGCATCCCAATGGCAGGAGTACATGTGCATGCATGAGAGAGAGAGAGAGAGAGAGAGAGAGAGAGAGAGAGAGAGAGAGAGAGAGAGAGAGAAATTTAACATCACCACACAAGAAGTCAAAGAACAATTGTGGTCAGTCTCAGTCTTTATAACCACTCCCTTTCACAAGAACTAACTCAGGGTCCCATGAGAACTACATCAATCCCTTCTTAGGGCAGTGTCTGCAACAACTCATCTGCCTTTCTTTATGCACCTTCTCTTAAGGTTTCAAATGTTGGACCAAATTTCCCACACATGAACCCTATGGAGAAAACTGTATCCATACCATAGAAGATACAAAGTAAGATCTCAAAATACAATATAATTTCTAGGTTGTGCAGAGTATACCCATTTAATGGCTTACAGAAGAAAAGGTAAAGAAATTTTTAAAAAGACATAAGTTTGCCTATAGATAAAGTCTTGTTGCTGGAGACAACTCATTAGCTAAAAGAGATCTGGCAGTAACAAGTGAACAGTCCATTTATCACCTAGGGATTAGTTTCCATAAATTATATACTTAGTATATATTTGCTTGTTTACACTTTGTTTTATATTTTGCTTAAAAACAATTAAAGAAAATAAGATGTATCTGATAAAATAGAGGAAAGGCTGTGCCCAATAAAAAAAACATAATAAAGGAGGTTTGTCCTTTAACATACTCAGTCCTCTTCAGTTGAAATTCTTTTATTAAAAAAAAAAGTTCTAAATTTTTAGTAAGTAGAGAAAATGATGCTTCATTTAATTCTTTAACTTTGATTCATAACGACTATCATGAGATGGCGTTGGCTATTGGTACTTGGCCTTTAATTAAGCACCATTTTATAAATAGCCAGTGTGGCCTCCATACATGTCTAGCTATCTATGAATGAAAAATAAATGAACCTTATCTTTAAAAGTTCTTCAGGCAATTGTGAATATGTATCATCTACCCACCTATTTTAGTCAACTTTTTGCTACTGTGACCAAAAGACCAGATGAGAACAATTTTAGAGGAGGCAAAGTTTATTTGGCACTCAAGGTTTCAGAGGTCTCAATTCATAGATGGCTAACTCCATTGCTCTGGGCTGGAGGTGAGGCAGACATATTGGCAGAAGGGTATGGAGGAGAAAAGTAGCTCAAGACATGACTATCGGGAAGCAGAGAGAGCTTCAATCACAAGAACAAAATATAAACTCCAAAGGTACACCTCAGTGACAATTTCCTCCAGCCACAGCCTACCAGCCTACAGTTACCACCCAGCTAATCCACAGTGGATTAGTACACTGATAAATTTACAACTCTAATAATCTTATTTCACCTCTGGATGTCTGTTCTGTGTTGTTTTCACACATGAGCTTTTGGGGGACACCATATAACACCATCTTAAAGTGAACGTGCAATATGCATTCTTTCACAAAAGTTTAAATGTTGTGCTTTAAACTTTTAAAATGATAGGTTCTATATTGAATGCTAAGTTTTATGGTTTTAAAATAATTATTCTTTCATTCATCTGTACATCCATTCCATTTAGTTTAATACTTCCTAAAATCATTTAGAAAATCCACTCAAACAGTATTGTTTCCTTGAATATTTTCCCAAATGGTGCTATAATTATGTAATAATAGAGTCCAATCAGTGAATAATATTTATCTAAATTTTCTGCTTTTCTTTCATTATAAATATTAAACTCTTTGTTTTTTGCTTCATGATATTTAGATCCAAAATATTTTTTTTCCTCTGGATTTAATTTCAACATTCCTTGGCTTAAAATTTTGCTGCAATTAGCACAATGGTAGGAATCATTTCTAAATGCTTATCAGATATTTAGAATTGCATTCAAAGAGAGTCTCCATTCAGGTATTCAATCAATTCCAATTTGGGTGGTTTACAGCTTAATTATAATTTATGTAAAACTCTGAAAAATCTAAATCCCATGGTACTGAATAATAAATTTTTCAATAATGACTTTTCCTTTGATATGTAAGCAATTTTTTCTTAATGTGAAACTATAATGATTTGCTCAGGAAAAAAATTTCCCTTTCTTTTAGATGTACTTGAGAATCTCTTAATTAAACTATAGCATATACAGGGACTTATCAAATGTTTCTTCAAAATGTTCAGAAGTGAAGAGATAAGACATAGTTTTGAACAGAGCTGAGATCTTGTAGGAAAGTCAAAATTAGAGTAGAGCATATGACTTACATAGAGAACAAATTTACCTGAAGCGGTGCATAAAATGACTTTGGGAAACATTGTATCCTTCTCCATGGTGGGGACATAAAATTAAAAGTGGATTATTTAGTATATTCCTGGATCAAGTAAGAATTTCTGGGGTTCTGATGGCATCAATGTATAGGGGACTGAAGAAGAGATACCCTGAAACCTATTCAACTATTATAGTAGCCTGAACTACCATTCGTCCAAGTTTTTGCAGAAAAGTCTGGATTTGTACTACTTTTCTCAACCTCCTTAATGCTAATATTCTGTTTCATTCTTTCTGTTGCCCTGTTTGATTGATAAATTATATGAGCACTCTGTCAAAGAGTCAAATGAGCCATTAGACAAGTGGTTTAGGTAAGGGATGAAAACAAAGTAATATTATCTAAGCATTATATTATGAGGAACTGGGGAACTCAGACAGAGGCATAGGCAACAGAAGATGATTCAGAATCTTTGTAGTACTAGAGCATTGATATTTTCAATCATATTGGGTGCAATTGCATTTTAGGGTATTTGGGTTTTGATTAAAATAATGTGTATGAATGAATAGGCAAATTGAAAAAATATCTAGAGAATATGATATACCTATTCTTTTTAGAGACAAATTAATACAGTAAACATTCAAAGGGAAAATAATTTTTCCTTGAGAGAAGTAATGTATAGAAATTGCCATCTAGAAGAATATTGGATATAAAACAGAAATGACTCTCCTACCAGCACTGAGTAGTGGTGTTCTATCTCAAAATGGAATGTGTAAAATAGTAGTTGTGGTCTCAGAAGTTCAATAAATGCTATGAGAACTGGTAATGACACACAGAAGAAAAGATTATGATGACCTGAGTTTAAATTTGCTTCCTCATCACATACTAATTAAATATCTACAACAAATAGTAATAATGAATGTTACTTTAAAAATGCTTTTAAAAAAGCACATGTACAAACATTATTTGGTAAGAATGTTTTCTTTTCTATTCATCATAAGTCTTGTTCACTCAGTGAAGCCCAACAAGAACATTTGTGGCCTAGAAAATATGAAGGAAACATTTTAATGCAGAAGGGAATATGAATATTGTAAACACAAAACAGTGAAGGAATAGGGTTTAATTAACCAAGAAGTAATAACTTCTAAGCCAGGAATATATTTTCAAATCAATAAATTATTCTATATTTGAAAAGAAATTATGGGTGTATATGTATTTTAGGATGTATTTTCTTATTCAAGCATTTGAATGAAATTTATGTCATGCATTCTTAAATATTTTATTTTTCTTGGACCTAAAACAGAAAATGGTTGGTTTATTTATGTTGAAGTCCACTTTATCATGACAAATACACAAATGCATTGTATTACTCATAATACAATGAGTTGCTATTTATTAAAAGTAGCTAGATTTTACTGTTAGAGATAGAAATAGGCATATTTTTATTTGTGTTTCATTTATTTATGTTGTAGATATGCAGGGGACTGATGCAGTGTGGTTCGAAAAGTGAACAGATGGGATTTTATTTTTAGTTCATATTAGCACACCCCATCAAACACTCATTTGCTTGATATACCAAACAGCATTATATAGCTTACAACTTTAAAGTACAGCTCTGCCAGTCATGTAATATTTAAATAATAGAAGACAAATATGACTCTAATGACCACTGAGTTGCTAAACTGTTTATTGTAAACACATGGTGAAAAATTCATTTATATTTCAGGAATATATCCCTATCTCAATCGTGTAAAATTAACAAGAGCCTTTTTATTTAGGATTTTTTGAAAAGAAGATTTGCAGTGGAAGAAGAGAAAATAATTATGGGTACAGAGATACCTGGTGAAATAAATTAATGAAAAAATTTCTTGTATTACAAGATCACATAATTCTCTTCCATTTTGTTAGAGGTATAATTTCTGATACAGTATAAACTCCCAGTGAATATATTCACAATATTTAATTGAGATGTCTACTATAAGATAAAATTAATTATCTATTTTGCCTACAAAAAGTTTAAGCATTATTTTATATTTAGTGTTTGTCCCCAAACTTTAAATGACATTTTAAATATTTACTTAGTTTTATTGCATCAATTTTAAAGAAATTAATTTTATTCTTCACTAAGTATTTTACTGTCTCAATTTCTCATTTGGGAATCTGGATTATGGTAGTTATAATTAATTTTAAAGTATCACTTTGATAATTCTACAACCTACTGGGTTACCCACTTACTCTAATCCATACATTCTCAATAAGGGCGATATTATCTCAACCCAAGTGAAAATGAGTTTAAATCACAGATATTTGAGGAATATATAAAATATATATCTGTAGTTTTAAAATTTCATGGACATAAGGACAGAGATAAGGAAAATAAATGTCTAAAGTTGACTTAGAGAGAGGTATATAATGAAAATAAAGAAGGTTGACTAAAGGAGAAACACCACTTTAGTATTCCTCCTTTTCCTGTATTCTCCTCCTTCTGAAATTGAGGTACATTTTACCTATGCTACAATATATTGATCTTAAGTTAAATGGATTTGACAATTGTACTCACCCAAGTTGAGAAAATAAAAAACTTTTATACTGCTTAATAATTCCAGTCAGCCCATTCCAGGAAATGTCCCACATAGGCAAATTTGTGTGTGTTTTTTTAATTTCTACCACCTACAAATTATATTTGCCTGTTTTTAAGCTTTACATGAGGCAATCATACAGTACCTACTCTGGTTACCATTTTATATAATGCAGTTTCAGTGAAAATTATATGACATGAATTTGAAATAATTTGGTTATCCTTTCTTCTGCTATGGATTCAAGATTGTTACACTTTTTGGCTATTATTAAACTGCTGAGATATCTCAGTATATGAGAAGAATGAAGAGAAAGGAGAGAAATTATTGGTGAAATATATAATTTCAGAGGAATACAAAAAACATATGCTCTAAAACTAAGATAGTACACCAAAAGCCTTATCTATGTTGTCCAAAGGTTCATATTCATATAAAAATTAAGCTAAATTCATCTTGGATTAGGACAATTTTAAATAAAAATAATTGAATATATATCACAATATCAATGTTACTTTAGAGGAAAAAACTCATTAAAAGAATCAGAAAATGTCAGCGTATTATATTCTTTATCTTACCCTTTAGACATATGTTTCTAATATTAAAAAAATTTCTAGACCAATAACAGTCAATCAAATTGTACATATTTTTCCATGATGTACATGGTTGATTAGGAAATAAATCATCTAATTTATAAAGATTACAAAATTTTATTCATATATTTCATATCTGTCTTATACTTGCATATCTGAGAAATAAAGCATCTATTTAAATGTTTTCCTCCTCCATAGTTTTCAGTTGATTAAATGTTGATACAAATGCAATAATTAGAGACATTCTGTAACAATACAAAGATGATGATTGCATTTGTAATTTAAGTCAATTTGGCAAAGTTAAATTTAAACAAAATTTGTTCCTTGTATAAAACAATAAACTAATCCAACTTACAAAACAAATTGTAGACGTATTTGTATTGTTTCCTCAGAATTATCTGTACTTTTTTTTCAGTAAATTATCTTCAAATGACTATGATTAAATCTATTTGATAATGAGTCATAGTTAGGGAGATGGAAAAACAATCTTTAAATGCCACAGTTTTTTGCTACTATATTTACCTCTAAGAATCATCAATCTTAAATCTTTTCTAATGTATCACTCACAGTTGCAAATTTAATATTTAAATTTTACACTAAAACACTATTCAATGATTCTTGATAATTACCACAGAGATAGACAACTCTAAAATAAAAATACAAAAGTGCTCTTATTTTGTGCCTACTTGTCTCTATCGAAAGCTGAAAGATGCAGGTGTACCCTATTCCCTGTACCAACATCAATCATTTGATAGTTTCCTACAGTTGGTATTTATTGTCAGTTCAGTTTTGCAATTGATATTTATTTGCTATGGTCCAAATGTTTGTGTCTCCTTGTCCCCCATACATATGTTTAAATACCAGTTCCCAAGATGATGGAATAAAGAAGGAGACCTTTAGGAAGGAATCTTAAATTATAAGGGTGGAGCCCTGATGAGGAACAATTAGTGCCCAGATGAAGGAGAACACACAGCTACCTTGCCCCTTCCACTGTGAGCACAGTGATAAGATGCTATCTATGAGGAACTGGTTTTCCCCAGCCAAATCCACTGGTACCTCAAGAATTGTGAGAAATAAATGTTGTATAAAACCACCCAGTTTATGATATCCTATTATAGGAAGCTTAATGAAAAAGCTTACATTTTAATCAAAATATTGTTTTACGTTTGAAATACAAAAAAATTGAGAAGTAGATCATAAAAACTTAGTAACTGAAATATAAAATTTCTAGTAGAAAACTTTGTAACATTGGTTAGACAAGGGTTTCTGTGACACAATACTAAATAAATGCTTTATTAAATTGTTAAAGGTTATATTTCATCAAAAGTAAGAACTTCTGCTCTTCAAAAGATACAGCTAAGATAATGACAAAAAATGCCACAGATTAGGAGGGATGTGTTGCAGCCATCTGTGAATTGTGTGTGAATCGAATCGACATGGAAGCCATTGAACAGGAAAATCAGGTATCTGGGAAGTCCCAGCAGCACTCCTGCTGATGAGACTGCTCAAATACACGTAGGCATTGCTGCTATCCACCTCTGCCACAGGTTCCACACAGTACCCAAGATGGGGTGACCCGCTGGAGCCACATAGACTCAGCCTCTCATCGAGATGGGTGTGCCTTGTCAAGATGCCAATCGACCTGTTTTCTGCAAGTCCCCTGCCACACCAAGAAGCAAGACTCCTTCTACTGAAACCCTATCCCTGCCTTTGATGTACTCCCTTTAAATAAAAAACTAGAGACATTTTCTAGCTGTTCTGTTCCAGCTCCTATGTGGACTGGAGGAAGTTTCCTTCAGGCACTCCCTTAAAACCTATTTTCTGACTTTGACTATTCTTCACTTTTTCAGACTTTCGTTCTCTCAGGTGGCTTATCATCCCCTGTGCAGGAAACTGCCCTGGCACAGTGCTGGCTGCCCCAAGATAGAGATGATTGAGGATTATGTTGAAGTACTTGTATCCACAATACATAAGAAATTCTCAAAGTTCAATTCATAGCAAAGAAGAAAAATAGGCAAACATTTTACACAGATAATTGATCAAATAATATGTATGGGTGGCAAATATAAATACATGAAAAGATGGGCAACATTATTAATTATTTGGAAAATGAAGTTGAATAATAATAAGGTATGATTACAGACCTAGAAAAATGCTAAAATTTTTAAATCAAGCAAAATGTTAAAACAGGAAGTGTTAGCAAGTATGTGAAATAAGTAGAAGTCTCATATATTTCGATCAAAATAAAAAACAACAGTCATTCCAATTGAAGGGTGAAAACAGTTACTGTTTCAATAATTGTGCTGAGAAATAAGAGTTCCTAAAACCACAACTGGCAAAATGAATGTGAATATCCATTTGACTTTAAGCATCAAATAATATTTCCATTTTTCAGTAAAAAATGTTTTTTCTCAGTAATTCTCAAGAGTCATTGAATCAATTTACAAGGAGCATCAAATTAGTAGCCAGCCTTAGTTGAATATTTATCTTGACAGTTATTTAGATTAAGATATCCTGATGTTTTCAGGTCTTCAACACCCATGACTCCTGTTGAGCTGGTAGAGATATGAAAGCAGTTGTTTGATAAATAGAAAGTGAAAGCTGTGTATCTGGGCACAGAGACCCTCATCCACACACCTGGGAAAATTTCATCAGAGAATTCTTTTATAAAAATTGTGTGTGTGTGTGTGTGTGTGTGTGTACTTCAAATATTTTTTTATTGTGGCTCAGACATTTACTGCCTTAAGAATTGAACAGATTATTTGTTTGATAATGGATAGTTTCCATATACCACTTATTTTATTTGTTCTATTCTTCCTTTCCTCTTTTTTCTTCACTCCAGAATTTCTGAACTGTGGTGTTCATTAATCAAATCCTTAAATTTCTAAAAGGTTTTTTGAAGATTCCCATATTTTGTGTACAAATATTGACTTCTGGAAAACTCAGCTGTATTTTCACATTTATTATTTCAATCTTAGTTGTGTGTTTTGTATTATATTTGACCATGATTTTTCCCCTAAATTTTGGCAATTGAATTTTTAATTCCCATTACTTGCAACAATTTCATTTTTACATAACAGCATCTTTGAAGAGATATAATCCATATAGAATGAACTCAGTTGTTTCAGATGTTCACATCCTTCAATGTCTTCTGTTGATTTTTCAGTACTTAGTTGTCTTTATTCAGATGGATTTGATGTTAATCTTTTAATAGTTTGATATTCTTAAATGTTATCCACCCTTGTTATTATTATTTTGTTCTTAATATTTTCTTTTTGAAGCTCTAAAATGAAGATTATCTGTAATAAATGTATTTCCTAAGGCAAATATGAATTTTTTTCTCTTTCAGTGAATGTCAGCTTCTGTTTAGAGATACCCACCTCTGACAATTGCCTATGTGTGGGGGTGGGGGTGAGGACTTGGGATGTGGCAGTGATGATTCTTGGCATTTATAAGTACTGGACAAGCTAAATGATATCTGGAGGCATGATGATGTCTCAATCAAGTCTTGTGTTGTTTTTGTTTCTATTTTTTTTCCACCCACCCCAGACATGGAAATAGGACCCTTATATTTCAGGTGTTGTAAGTTGACAGTGAGTCTGCCCTTTATTTTGACCCAATGGACATTGGGGCATATTCTCTCTCTCTCTCTCTCTCTCCCTCTCTCTCTCTCTCTCTCTCTCTCTCTCTCTCTCTCCATATATATATATATATATATATATATATATATATATATATATATAGGGTGAAACTATCAGGGTCAATTGCTATTAATGTGAAGAAACTCTAGATGAATTGTTTCTTTTTTATTAATCACTTGCCAAGAGAAACTCTCTTCATTTAACTTTCGTTGGCTTTTATCTTGAGATTATTCCATGATTTTAGGAAAACTCACTATGTAAATCCTGTCACTTATCCTAAAAAAATTGGTGGAGAACTAAATACAATAATTCAGATAGAAGACTCAGCCCATAAATACTGAATATTTTTGTTACTATAGTTGTGGCAGTTTTATATTATATACATAAGCACCAACATGCTAATTTCTGTTATTAATCAACTCATCCTTTCTTTTAGTAAACTGTTGAAGAAAGATAGAACACCTCTACATGTGCTACAATAGTGCTGAGATGCTGAAACATAAATTACATAACTTGGCAAACAAAAGTATATTAAGTTGGGTTTAAACATTCACATTTTGTAGAGAAAACTGTTCAAGAAGTTATATACACATATTGTACTGGCATACAAACATAAAATTGTTTCTTTGAAAGAAATGTAAAAAAGCAATCTTTGGTAACTAGAGTTTGACTTTAGTAGTCATTCTTTTTCTTATTAAAATTAATCTCCATTTTGGTAGATTCAGTGTTTGGGTTAATTCTGTTTCAATAGACGGTGTTTTAAGTCTTGATTTTAGAAAAGATAGATTCTATAAAAATGTCTCTATTTTTCTTTCAGGAACTCCAAAATGTTTGTTCTTGGTATATGATTCATATTAATTTTTACTGAAGGCAGATGCAATAACCAAAGAAGGTGTTAGAGAAGAGAATTTAGCTCAATCTCTATTTTTAGTTTGAACTGCAGCTGTAATGGAAAAAAGAAACATAGAAATGTAACTTGGAAGCATTGTTGACTAAGCTTCTGAATCTATTTTATATGTGAATTACTTTTAGTTAATGGAGTTTATCTGTCAACATAAATGCTCATATGAGGTAAAAGAACTTAAAATATTTCATTCAAATATCTTAACACTGGTTTTATTTTTACTTATATGAAAGATCGGTGAAATCAAATGTTCCTTCCAAATAGTATATATATATAAAAAGCTCAACTACAACTGTTCTACATCCCCTTAACATTTTTTTTACATTGTATTTGAAGTCTAATTTGCATTCAACTAAAATCATCAACTTTGTTTTTATAAAAATCAATGAGTTTCAGTAAATTTCTAAATTTAAACTAAACCATACCTATTTTAGAAAAATTGAATCACCTGCCCAGAAGTGCTCTTTAAACCTTTTATATTTGATCTCTTTGATCTCATGACTCATTCCAGATAAATATTCATCTACTGTTGCTGTAGTTGTGCTTTTTCTAAAATATTATATAAATAAACTTAAGCAAGTAGCAATTTGTCTCTAGCTTCTTTCAATTAGCATATTTGTGTGTTTGTGTGTGTGTGTGGGGGGGTGTAAGTCATTCATATTGGTGCATGTACTGATAGTTTATTTCTTCTTTAGGATAAGTAGTATTACAATGCATGAGTATAGCCTATTTTATTCAGTATTGGTTGAATATTGGGTAATTTGCAGTGTGTGGCTATTTTAAATGCTGTTTCTTTAAACATTGTTTATATGAATTAATTTCTACATGGAAAATATATAAAAATGAAAAATCTGGGGCTATGGTAAGTGTATGTTTAATTATGAAAAAAAATTCCAAAGTGTTTTCCAAAATATGATTCTAAATTCCCACCAGGGAAGCATTTAGATTAGAGGAATACTTGCTAATACTTGCTAATGTCCCAATTGTTCCATGGCTTGGGAAAAAAGCAAAGAAAGTACTGCTTTTTAGCAAAGATAGGTGAAAGAGAGAAATCACTGAAATTCAGTACTAGACTATCAGAGGGTCTCAGAGTCTCAGACTTTTGGGTACGTTGAACAATGAGAAAGAATGAATACATTGGAGATAAGTGGTTTGTAGTACCCTGTGTGGTGACCCATCATCATTTCTGGTACTGCAAATAGAAGAGAAATGCATTGGACAAATCTGGCATGGAAAATTCTTCAGATTAGAAAAGAAGTTTAAACTTTGTGGATCCGGAGTCTTAACAGTGAACTGGTGTTCGAAAAGTGCCAGCATTTTCAATTGTCAAACATAGAACTGAAGCAGGATTCATCTTGAGGAGGTCAAACTGCAGATTGCTGCTGTGGGAGCTCAGAAAATTGTAGCAAACACCTATACATGGTCTCAGAAAGCACCTGTCATGTGTTCTAGAGTGTACCTGGCAGAAATGAGTTAAATGGACATAAAGAAAATTGTACCCAGAGTGATTTAAATCAGAAATACAGATGGGAGGGCAACTTGCTTTCCCTTTGATTCCGGAAGTTCAAAGGAGAGGGTCAGAAAACTGAACAGACAAGTGTGAGTAGACTCAGGGACTAAGCTTCAGAAGACAGTAGTCCTGGGCAACAGAGTGTGTAAGGCCAATGGAGGGTTGGTTCTCCTGCCACATGAGTAAAATTCTTGGGAGGTTTCAGAAATCTAGATTTCCAGAAGACACAGCATCTTCCTGTCCCTAGGTGTGGATTGATTCAATGTTTCCACAGAAGATACCACCCCCAAAGTCCCTAAAGCTTGATTAGATCTAAGCCACAGACACCAGAATTTTTCTCTTAGAACTCTTCAGCAGCCCCACCCTGAAAGTGCATCTATCTGGTCTATCTGTACAAGACTCGAATTAATGGTACTTCCCATTCCATTCTACTTTTTACTGGTGAAAAGAGAAGTTGAGAGCTATTTCAACCAGCTTTAGTCTTAGATGACTCAAACTGGATGAGCCACACAAAGAGCGGAAGGGGTTAACAAACTCCCGCTCTTGACCATATGTACTCTTGTGCTTTCCCTATCAGTATGTAGCCCAATAAGAAATGGAAAGAAGAACATTTGGTTATAGGCAGTGACCACCCATCCTCATTTGCATTTTCTCAGTGGAGAAAATGCTTTCCTTTTCTCATTAAGAATCTTTGAGTGTGAGAGTGTGTGTCTGTGTGTGTGTGTGTGTGTGTGTGTGTGTGTGTGTGTGTGTGTTGTGTTCTGGCTACGCTAATTGGTTCATGGAGATAGTATATGTGATATATTTCAGTTTTTCTTATTTTCAACATGTTTAATAATTGTTATCTTTTTTCTTATCTTTTGAGGACTACAGATTCATGTTTGCTTAATTTGGTTTTTGTTTCCTTGTATTTCTTTCTCTTTCTGCTAATAGCCAAATTCTATTATATCTCCTTTAACTTTCTTTTATTTCTATTTTTCTTCTCCCTATTTAGAGCTATCACTTGCTGCATCTCTTCTGTATTCACATTATTCACATTTTGAACATTTTTAACTTACTTTCCTATCAAAGTTTATTTTCTTTTAATGCAGTATATTTTAACCTTCTGTTACAACTATTCAATTTATATATCTTCGTACAGAACCATTAATGTTTTTGCAGTTGTTAGTACTATGAGTAGTATAGTTGATACCTACTGTTTATTTTAATGCTGTATCTAGTTTACAGTCATTTATTGTTTTGTCTGTTTGCAATCCCTGACTCCACCATTCCTGTTTATGTGATAATTAGTGTTGTAGATATCATAGTAGGCATCAGGTATTTATTTTAATGCTATACATTGTTTGCTTATGACTATAATTTGTTTCCCCATTTTTTGTGAAGTGCTGCGTATCTAAAGGGGTATTAAAGTTCACAGTGTAGAGACTCTGCTACTGACCTAAACTAAGATAAAAACAGCTTACCTTGATCCACACACAAATTAACGACACTCAAACTTTAGTGATACTTTAATACAAAGAATAGAAGACACAAAAACCCTTCACATATGATCAAGCCTACAGTAGAAATGGCTAGAGGAAGCCTTAGGCCCCACTCATGTGTTCTACTATTACAGTAAAAACAGACAACATCAACACAAAGCCTGTGATACCATACCCATGAGGTGTTTTATTCTAGATTACTCTAGAACAGTTTGGCAGGAGAATGTTGTGCTCTAAAATGACCCACACAAAAGAGTGGAAGAAAAATCCATCTCAATATATACTTAAAACTAACACAGATATTAAGGAATATGAAACAAGGCAACATGATGCCTCCTAGTCAGTTGCTCATAATTCATTAGTAACTGACTCCAAAGATAATGAAGTGGATGAAATATAAAATAAAGAAATTGAAAAGAATGAATATAAAAGTGATGAATGAATTCCAAGAGAACACAGAAAAACAACTGGATGAATTAAGGAAATCAGTATCTGAAATGAATTAGTAACTCAATAAGGAGATAGAGATATAAAAAATGACCCAAACAGATATCTTGCAAATGAAAGACACAATAAATCAAATAAAAATTTTAGCTTAAAGTCTTACTAATGTTGAAGACAGAATCTCAGAGCTAGAAGACAAAGTGGCCAGCCTTGGACATTCAGACACTATTAAAGAAAAGAAAAGCCAGGCATGGTGGCACACAACTGTAATCCCAGCAGCTTGGGAGGCTAAGACAGGAGGATCATGAGTTCAAAGACAGCCTCAGCAACAGTGAGGCACTGAGCAATTCAGTGACACCCTGTTTCTAAAAAAAATTAAAAAATCAAAAAATAGAGCTGGGGATGTGGCTCAGTGGTTGAGTACCCCTGAGTTTAATCCCTAGTACCCTACCCCAAAAGAAAAGAAAGAATCATCACAAAAGTAAACAAAACTCTGGGAAACCATATGGAACCAAATTTAGGAATCACTGGAATTAAAAAAAAAAAAGGTTGTGAGTTTCAGGCAAAAGGAATACATAACTGCTCCACAGAAATAATAACAGATAGTTTTTCCAAACCATGAGAATTATATATATATATCAGGATACAGAAAGTATTCTGAACCACATTTAGACAAGATCAAAAAGAACTTCTCCACAACACATTATAATTAAATTCCTCAGATACATAGCAAGGATAGAATTTTCAGGAGAAAAATGTCATTTCACATTTAGAGGTAAGTCAATCAGAATTACTTCTGATTTCTCAGCACAAACTGTAAAATACAGGAGGGCATGAAATGTTGTCTTCCAAGATCTGAAAGTAAATAAGTATCAATGAAGATTGCTATATCCAGCAAAGATTTTTTTTTTCAGAAATGAAGAAACAAAAACCTTCCAAGATAAACAGATACTAAAATAATGCATGACTACTAAGCCAGTACTATAAAAATACGTATAGAAATAATTTACACAGAAGAAATAAATCCCAGAGCTCACAAATGCACAAATTTCATTTGAAGAGTAAGTAAGGACATGAAAAATAGGACCACATTAAGCATTAGAAATAGATTCACATGACAGTAATTAATAAACATCTCTTTATAATAACATTGAATATAAATGGTCTCAACTCTCCAATTAAAAGACACATGTTGAAAGTGAAAGGATGGTAATTGATACACCATGCAAATGGAGCCCCAAAATCAGCAGTCGGTACTCTCATAAAAGCATACTTCAACTCAAAATTAATCAAAAGAAACAAAGAAGGTCATTTCCTACTGTAAAGGATATACCAATAGTAAAATCTGTGCCCAAATGTCAATGCACCTAATTACATAAAACAGACACTACTCAATTAATGTCTTTGATAGGTAAAAGTACAATTACAATGGGTAATTTCGACCTACTTTTCTAACCAATATATATACATACAAACATAAAGTCTTCAGATCTAAAAAATATTACAAATCAAATGAACTTAACAAACCTTTATAGAATATTTCATCCAAAAAATGGCTGATTTTTTTTTCTAGTTAGAGACAATTTATTCTGGCTGCTTTTTTTCCCGAGTATGAGTCGCACTTCTTTTTTTTTAATTTTTTAATTTTTTTAATTTTATTTTTTAAATTATTAGTTGTTCCAAACATTACAAAGCTCTTGACATATCATATTTCATACATTTGATTCAAGTGGGTTAGCTGAATACACTTTCTTCTCAGCTGTTCATGGAACCTTCTTCAAAATAGACCATATTTTAGGTCACAAAACAACTCAAACACAAAATAAATGATATAATTTCTTGCATCTTATCTGATCATGATGGTGTTAATTTATAAATACACACACAAAAGAGCCCTACAGAAACTAGATAAATACACACATACACACACACACACAGACAAAACCCTACAGAAATATGTAAACACATGGAGATTGAACAATATACTTGAATGATAAATGGATAATAGAAAAAAACAGAGGAGAAATTTAATTTTTTTTTACAATCAGATAAGAATAGTGATACAACATACCAGAACCTCTGGCAAACCATGAAGGGAGTTCTAGGAGAAGAGAAAAATTTATTGCTATGAATGCTGACATTAAAAAAAAATCAGAATGATCCCAAATAAACAACCTAATGATGCATCTCAAGTTCATTGATTAAAAGAAAAATACAATTACAAAACCAGAAGAAAAAAAAAAGAAATGATTAAGAGCTAAAACCAATGAAATTGAGATAAAAAATCTAGTGATGGAATTAAACAGTTTACTGTTTTAAAAGATAAACTAAATTGTTAAGACCCTAGCCATGTTCATGGTTAGGCAGCATTTATATTGTTAAAACAGCTGTACTAACAAAATCATAATCAGATTCAATCCAATTCCCATCAAAATTCCAATGACATTCTTTACAGAACTAGAAAGATATCCTAAAGTTCATTTGTGGGATGAAAAGAATCCATAATACTAAACCAAATCAATTCAAACTCAAAAAAGCAATGCTGGAGGAATTATTATACTGACTTCAAATTGTACTACAAAGTCATAGTAATAAAAACTGTTTGGTACATGTACAAAAATGGATAAATAGACCAGTGGTTCAGAATAGAAGACAGAGAGACAAACTCTTCCAGATAGAGTCATCTGATCCTTTAAAAATTTTTCAAAAATATACATTGCAAAAAAGATAACCTTTTTAAATAAGTGGTGCATGAAAAACCAGTTATCCATATGTAGAATTATGAGACTAGATCTTTATCTCTCACCCTGCACAAAAGTCAACTTAAAATGGATCAAAGACCTAGGAATTAGACCCAAAACTATGCAACTCATAGAGGAAAATGAAAGAACAATGTTTCAACACACGGGTGCAGGCAACAACTTTCTCAATAGTACTCCTAAAACTCAGAAAATCATGCCAAGGGTTAATAAATGGAGTGTCATTAATTTTTAAAGCTTTTTCGTAGCAAAAGAATATATTAAGAATGTGAAGAAAAAACAGGAGAAAACTTTATTAGCTACTCTTTGACAGAAGATTAATGTCTGGAATACATAAAAAACTGAAATCTTTTTTTTTTCTTTTGGTACCAGAGATTGAAGTCAAGGGCACTTGACTACTGAGCCACATTCCTAGGCCTATTTTGTATTTTATTTTGAGACAGGGTGTTACTGAGTTACTTAGCACCTTGCTTTTGCTAAGGCTGGCTTTGAACTGTCGAACCTCCTGTCTCAGCCTCCAAAGCCACTGGGATTACAGGCAGGCGCCGCCATGCCTCACTAAAGAACTAAAAGCTTAACACCAAAAAAAATTAATAAATGGATAATTGAACTAAACAAACACTTCTCAAAAGATGAAATAGAAATGACCAACAAATATATAAATAAATATTTAATATCATTAGTAATTAGGGAAATACAAATAAAATCTACTCTGAGATTTTTTTGCACTCCAGTTAGAATGGCAGCCCTCAAAATTACAAATAATAATGAATGCAATAAATAATAAATGCTAGAGAAGATGTGGAGGAAAAGGAAAAAAATACGTTGCTGGTGGGATTGTAAATTAGTGCAAATCACTATGGAGTTTTCTTTAAAGACTAGGAATGAAACTACCATATTACCCAGTTATTCAACTCTTTGGTATTTATCTTAAAGTATAAAATCATCATACTTTAGTCATACATGCATACCTATATTTATAATCGTACAATTCACAATAGTCAAACTTATGGAACCAACCTAGGTTTCCATCAATGGGTGAATGAATAAAGAAAATGGAGATACACACACACACACACACACACACACACATACACACACAATAAAGTTTTATTCAGTAACTTGAGAGCATTATGTTAGGTGAATCAAGGCAAACTCAGAACGTCAAGGGCTGTATGTTTTCTCTCATGAGAGAGCTAAAGTGGAAAAAGAAAAGAAAGTCATATGGAGGGAGGGAGGAAAAATTCCCACCAGACATAAGTAAAGATTGCATTAATTCCTCATCCTTTTCAATATTCTATAGTTAATCATTTGTTCATTCTCTATTCTATGGGATATGATTTTTCTCACTGTTTTTATTTGCATGTACCTACTGAAATTAAACACTTTTCCATGTGCATATTTGCATTATGGGAATTTTATTTCCTGAGACATCAACTCATTTATATATTTTTAAGCAATATACATTTATTTTAAGTAAGTTGCTTATTGTTCACTTTCATTTTCTTCAATTGTGTTTTTAATTATATATTTTGTATAAATTTTAAAATTTTTGGTTAAAAGTACGTATCTTTTTATGAATATCTATATAGATACATGTATATCTATCTATGAATTTCTTTCTATTTTCTATCATATTTTCTTGTTTTCTGTTGCTTACCTTTTCATTTGTTTAGCAAGGTTTTTAAAATGTTCAATTTTTCAAATATATCTTTTGTCATTGTGCTTTTTGTGTCATTGAATTTCGTTCTAACCTAAAATCACATTTTCTTTTATTGATTTCTCTATTTTAATAACTACTTTTAAGTTTGTTTCATATTGAATTAATTTGTTATTTATGATAGATGTTAAGATTAAATATTTATGCCTACAGGTGTCCAATGTTTCACAGTTGTAAAAAGCTCCCTTTCTAATGTGTTATTTTTTTGTTGTTGAAACTCAGTTGACCATATAGATGAGAGTCTATTTCTGAGATCTCTATTTTATTTCAGTAATCTATTTTTATATCCGTACAATACTGTCTTATTATTATTGATTTATACACTTTCTATAATGAAGTAATAAAATCACTCAGCTTTATTTCTTACACATTTCCCCCTGCTTACTATAGATACTTTGCATTTTCACATAAATCTTAGGAAAATTTTGCCTATATCTATCAAAAACCTTGCTAAAACTGATAACAATTGCCTTGAATCTACAGATCAGTGTGAGGAAAATTGCCATCTTAGCAACATTCAATATTCAAGTTCATAAAAATTTCATTTCTCTCCATTTATTCAGCTCTTCTTTGTATATTTTTGTATATTTTTTAGTTGCAAATATTTATGTATTATACTAATTTTGTAAAATACACTCCTAAATATTTTTTCTTTCTCTTTTACTATTATGAGTAATTTTTTTAAACTTCATTTTCACATTGCTTATTCTAGCGGGCAGAAATACAATTGTTAGTGCTTATTGCCTCACATCCAGAAATATTAATTTGGTTTATTGTTGTGTTAGCTTTATTTATTTTTGTTACTTTCTTGTAAATAATTAGTAATATAATAGAATTTTGTCATTTTCTAATAATGACTGTTTTGCTTCTTTTTAAATTTATATTCCTTTAATTATTTCTTACTTTATTGAATGGGTTGTGGTTCAATAACATGGTATAAAGATGGTAAAAATTGTGTGAGCATATATCATTGTCTTATTCCAATTTCACTTTAGAAAACCAGTACATATGATGTTGCCTATAGATTTCTTTATTGATCACTTTATAATATAGAGATAGTGGACTTATATTTCTTGTTGGTGAAAGATTTTATCACAAATGTTAGGTTTCATCTAATTTTGTCTGTACCTATTAGGGTTGTAATATGATTTGGTCTTTATTCTTTTATGTGGGGAATTATGATATTGATTATGAATATTAATACAATTTGCATTCCTGGGGTAAATCTCAGGTAGTTGTGATTTTTAATCCCTTTTATATTGGTTGTAGTTTTTTATCCTATTTTGTTTAGGCTTCTTGCATTTATGTTTATGAGGGAAGTTCTATTTTAACTTTTTTCCCCCCTTAAAATATGCCATCAGACTTTGGTGTCTGCATAATATTGTCCCAATAGAAGAAATTGAGAAGTTTTCTCTACTTCTTTTTTTTTCAAAGATCTGTGCAGAAATGGATATTAGAGTGAACTCTTAGGTATTATAATTTGACTATGTAATAAGAGTTTAACTATTCACTTAATTCTGCTAAATGATAGATATCTATTTCTCATTTTTGCTTTCTTTTGAGTCAGTTTTTCATATTGTGTGTTTCTAAGAGTTCATTCAATTTTACCCCTTTTATTTTTTTATGTTTGATTTACTGATCTTTTAATAACTTTTATAAATTAAAATTACCAGATAGCTAATTTTCATTTTTCTTTCCTATATAATTATTTAGAGCTCTTTCCCTCTAATTGCTACTATAATCAGACACATTAAAACTGTATTTTAATTTTTTCCAAGGTTCTTTTCAAATTTTCCTTAAGATTTCTTCTTTGACATAGAATATTTAAGTCTATTGCTTGCTTTCACATTTGTCATTTTCCATATTATTGGTCATTTATTTTTAACTCAATTTCATAGTGCTCACAAATTGTGGGGACAAGTGCATGGAGTACTGCATACATGGCATACATTAAGGGCATATGAGTGGCAGGCCACTCCCCTCATGCTAGGTGTGTGAGCAGGCACAGCCCTGGGCTTGAAGCCATGTGTTGCAGTCCCTGGGCTTCCTCCACGGCCCACTGCTTGATTGGTTGCTGCAAGGACAGTTAGCAGACATTGCATTGATGCCTGCCTGTAATCTGCTTAGCTACTGCCTTAGTATATATACATGGTAACTGCATAATACAATCAGACCTGCTTCTTGCTTGGTCTGCAGAGGCCTTGATTAGCAACTCCGCAACCACCCTCTCCTCTACCCTGTTCCATGGACCTCCTTGCTGAACGAGAGAGAGCCTATGCAACAAATGACTGTTTATTGAGGGTCTATACATGATGTAGCCTGGAGAAAGTATTAGGTAAACTTGAAAATACTGGGTACTTCATTATTTTCATATAGAGTTTTCTGTGTAGATCATTTTTAACTGGATTGTCTCAAGTTTTCTATACTTTTATTGGATTTCTGTGTTTCAATTATGTCAAATTCCTAGCATTATTTTGCTTGTCTTTTGTAGTAATAATGTTAGTTTGTGATTTTTCTCTTTCTTTCCTTTATCCCTTCCTCTTAAATTCTGTGTTGTCTATATCAGTATATCCTCCCCAGTTTCTAGGGTTATGATTGAATAGAACATATTTTCTATCACTATACCTATTTGTGTCCCAGAAATTAATATAGCTTATAGTTTTTAATCTTGACTTTTTAAAATGCAGTCTGACAATTTTTGTTTTTTATTTGGAGTATATAGTACATTTATATTCAAAATAGTGATGATACTTTTTGCAATAAGGTTTATCCTTTTTGATGTGTTTTCTATATGTCTTTTTCTTCCTTAACTATATGCTGTTATTATTACATTATAGTTATACATAATAACAGGGTTAATTTTGACATAATTATACAAGCATGGAATACAATTTACTCCAATTAAGTCACCAGTACTTCCCCCTTTTTTTTCCTCCTCCATTCATTGTTCCCTTTCCTCTGTTCTACTGGTCTTCCTTTGATTTATTTATATTTTTATTAAATTTTATATAAAAGTCAAATTCAATATGATATATTCACATATGTACAAAGTTTGGTCAATTTTATTCTGTATGGCTTAATGTGATTTCTACTGTTATAATATTCTTTCCAATTTGGTCCTAAAGTCTTTATTTTTAGGGTGCCTGTAAGGTCTAGACTTTCCCTAACTAGAGACTTAAGAGATTTTCTGTGGACATTTACATTGTGCCTATCCTGGAATATGTCCTAAGTATTCAACATATAACCAGCTGTCTCCTTCACAGAAAACTTGTATATTCTAGCAGATGCTCTTGTAACTCTTTTCTTTTCTACATCTGGTTTATTCTTGCCAAGAGTACTTTTCTAAAAGAGATTGCCAACCTTCTCTTGGTGAAAAAAGGTTAGGTTTGGCTATATTAGTTAGGCTGAGATAAGTGAATAGATAAAAATAAACATGCAACAGAAGAAACTTTTTACTTTCAGATCCCAGAGAGATTAGGATGCTGACAGGAAATCCCTAGCTGGTAGGGAGAAAGAGTGAAAACCTGTGGGATCATGCCTTCATTAAGTCCATGGGCATTAACCCTTAGCGTTTCCCATGAGAGTTGTAGATAAGCTAGTTGAAAGAAATCTCCAGCATGAAGGGAGAATTTGCATGATTATGACATTGAGGAATAGAGTTTATCACTGTCAGCAATGTCACTGACAACCACTCTCAGGGGTGCTGGTTTAGGTCAAGTTGAAGAGCAAGGAGGCTGTATCTCAAACATGTGGGGAGGGGAAGTTTTAATTAGGTCAAAGGTGAGAGGGTATGGCTGGGTTTTGAACTATTTATGTCAAACCTAAAAATAACTGCTAAGGCAGCAAAGACATTAAACAAATTTATAACATGTCTCACAGTGTTTTTATTCCTATTTCTTATATTCCTTTTACTTCTTTATTTTAAAATAATCTTTGTTAGACAAATATACAATTTTGTTTCTTTTGTTGAAATTCTACTCATATCTTTGAGTATTTTTTAGAGGTTGATCCAGGAACTGTAATGTGCGTCTTTGATTTAATCACAGTTTATTTGTATGTATTCCCTTAATGCTCATCAATTTTAGAAACTATGTTTAGTTTAGTTCTATTTGTCCTTTTTTCTTTGTGCTATTATTATAGTGTATATTTCACCCAACATTTTTAAACACCCAGCAATATTATATTGTGATTTTTCTGCTTTATCTCATCATGTGTCATTTAAAAAAAATAATGAATGATGGTATGTGTTTATTTTTATTTATTTGAATAGTAATTCTGGTGGTATTTGTTGTTTTTATATAATATATTGTAGTTGCTCTGTATTCTATTTTGTATTTGTAAGAGTAGTTGTTTCCTCTCCTTATTAATCTGTAAAATCTGCCTCCTTCAAAATATGCTATCATTAATATCTTTGTTCAGTTTTTGAAAATATTTTTAATTTTAGTTGCCAGTGATCACACAAATATTCAGTGATGAACCAGTAATATGGGCAGATTTTGATAAGACACTCATTCCTCTAAGACTTTCATTCTTGTCAATTTCATTGTGTCTATGTGAAGAAATTTAAAGTTGCAGTCAGTTCTCAAGTTTCCATTGGCTCTTGTTTTTAACTAGAATCTCTCAGATCTACCTTGGGTGTTTATATAATTTTAAGTTAGTTGGGGATATATGGAGAGTTTATTTCAGAACTTCTGTTGTACTCTTACTTCCAGGATCTTATTAATTTTTCTTTGCTCTCCTACTTGTACTAACTTGAAGTACAGAGCTATGGGTTCTAAGCTTATTACTCCCTATAAGTTCCCCAAATCCAAGGGTCACCCCACCTCTTCTCAAAACCAATTCTTCACCCCTAGTGATGAAGTTGCTGGCTTTGTAATCAGACACAATCCAGTGAAGCTACAGTATTCACAGAGGGATGAGAGTGGGGGAAATGGGAGCTGTCAAGAAGTACCTAGATGTCACTGTGGTTGGATGGTGTAGTAGTGTATCATAAGGAATTCTCTTCAATAGGTTGCTGGGCTAGGCTTAATTTCCATGTCCCAGTAGCTGACATTCATGTCCTCATGAACCATTCAACAATGGCCATAGAACACTGTCGAATTAATAATGAGCCCCTGAAGGGAATTTTGACTTTTGGAATGTATAGGAGATTTCTGTTGATATTTTGAGCAAGAATAATTTTATATGTTTTATGACTTAGTTGTTTAAAATGACATCAAGGATAACCAATGGGTTCAAACATTAAGACAATGTAGAAAGCATGGCCAACCAAAATAAATGTAATGTCTGTAACAATGAAGAATAAGCATTGAAAACCTTAGTATCCCAAAGTGAGGGGCTCTGTTTTATCCTGTTTTCAACAGATAGCATACATAGAAGATCTCCATTATCTAATTAATATAGAAATTAATACAAATTCTTGAAATTTAGGCTGTCATTTATAAATGTATGAAAATACCTTTAACAATGAAATTTTTGAAAGAATTTTTTAGTCTCAATTAAAAATACAAAAAGTATAAAACTAGGGATTTTTAGAGTAGTTGTGACCCTGGGAGAAGAATTATGAAACAATTGTTAGACAAAAACGAAAATTAATACTGAGGTGTTGGTCTAGCTTTGCTCTGAGCTAGTGCAGAGTTGGGGAAAAGAGATATAAAAGGATGTGTATCTGATGGTTGAAGGAAGAGGAAATAGATCAGAGGAATATCAGTTCTTAGATAAATAATGTAAAAGAGAACTAACTAAAAATATTCAATTTGTCTAATGATCAAAACTTGCTTAGAATGAGCTGGCTAAGTCAGCTGTTTTAGAATTCTACTGAGAGTGGGCTCCCTGGAGTGATTTGTCTGATTCTTTAAAGCACCACCACCCTTTGCAAAACTGCAGGAAAATTATGTGCACAGTGTTTTTTTTTTAAATTTTGTTAACAATTAAGATGGATATAAGATTATCATGTTGATAATTAAGTTTTAAGTTAAATTAATCCAATTTTTTGTGAAATTACATAAGCCTAACTTATTAAAAGAGAAACATTGTGGGTTTTCAGATGCTGTTTTGGTTTTAAGTATGGACAATTAAAGTGAACAAAAAAGAGTTGCTTCTAATTTGCTTAGTTAGCTAGGATCCATTTTTGCAGTGCACATAAAATCAAAATTAATACAATATGTTTGTTCTATGTGTTCTACTATCTTTCCACTTACTGTCCATCCAAAATTACTTCCTCTCTACTTGCCTGCTACAAACCTTCTTCTTTAGATTTCTCTTTCACACTTCCTAAGATATAATAATTATATATCCTAACTCCTCAGCATATTGTCCTACATGTCGCCTGTGCTTCTTTGTCCACCATCAGAAACTGTAAACCCTTTTGTAAACCTACTGATTACATTGTAGATAATAATTGAGTTTGCCATTTCTGTTCATTATGACCAAACTGTAAACATCTATTAGCAACTATTTGTTTTTAGGTGGCATATTGTTTATTTTGGGATCTGTTAACATCATCTTACCCCTCAAAGGAGAGGTATTGGAATCCTACAGTGGCACTATAAGACTATAGGGTAAAAAATGGTAATGCCTTGGATTCACAGTGCTTGCAGTGAAGAAACAGGAGCAACATGGAAAGACAAGGGAAGAAAGTGCTACAAACAAATCAAGATACCACATTATTAGAATCCATGGCCAGCACAGCAGATGAAATTACAGAGAAGGAGTTCAAGATGTACATAATTAAAATGTTCTGTGAGAGAGAGAAATGAATTACAGTAGATGGGGTAGAGAGAGAAGATGGGAGAGGAGGGGAGGGGGATAAAGGGGGATAGGAAAGGCAGCAAAATACAACAGATACTAGTATGGCAGTATGTATAAACATGGATGTGTAACCAATGTGATTCTGCAATCTGTACACATGGTAAAAATGGGAGTTCATAACCCACTTGAATCAAATGTATGAAATATGATATGTTAAGAGCATTGTAATGTTTTGAACAACCAATAAAAAATGTTCTGTGAATGAAAGGATGATACAAGAGAGCAAATACAGGCAGCAAAAGATCATTTTGATGAAGAGCTACTTAAACAAATTCAGGAAGCAAAAGATTACTTCAACAGGGAAATAGAAGTTCTAAAGAAAAAATAAACAGAAATCTTCAAAATAAAAGAAACAATAAACCAAATTAAAGGCTCAATTGAAAGCATCACCAACATATTAGACCACTTGGAATACAGGACTTTAGACAATGAAGACAAAATATATAATCTTGCAAAGAATGTAGACCACACAGTGAAAATGGTAAGAAACCATGAGCAGAACATTCAAGAAATGTGGGATAGCATAAAAAGACCAAATTTAAGAGTTATTGGGATAGAGGAAGGCATAGAATGAACAATTTATTCAATGAAATAATATCAGAAAATTTTCAAAACTTGAAGAACTAATTGAAAATCAAAATACAAGAAGCTTATAGGATTCCAAATGTACAAAATCATAACAGATCCATACCAAAACAAATTATAAAGTAAATGCCTGACATACAAAATAAGGAGAGAATATTAAAAGCCACAAGAGAAATGAATCAGATTACATATAGGGGGAAATCAATTAGGTTATATACAGATTTTTCAACCCAGATCCTGAAAGCTAGACGATCATGGAACAACATATATCAAGCTTTAAAAGAAAATGGGTGTCCACCAAGAATCTTATATCCAGCAAAATTAAGCTTTAGATTTGATGATGAAATCAATAACTTCCATGATAAACCAAAGTTAAGGAAATTACAGCTAGAAAATCTGCACTACAGAGCATCCTTGGCAAAATATTCTCTGAAGAGGAAATGAAAAACAATAATGAAAATTAGCAGAGGGAGGTATTACACTAAAGGAAAAACTAATCAAAGGAGAAACCAAGTCAAGTTAAATAACAAAAATGATTGAAAACACAAATCATGTCTCAATAATAACCTTGAATGTTAATGGCCTAAACTTCTCATCAATCAAAAGACAGTAGCTAATTCAATAAAAAAAAAAAGAAAAAAAAAGGAAAAAAGAAAAAAAATGGCTCAACAATATGTTGTTTCCAACAGATTCATTTAATAGAAAAAGACATCCACAGACTGAATGTGAAAGGTTGGGAAACATTATATCACTCACATGGACTGAGGAAGCAAGTAGGGGTTCCCATCCTCATATCAAATAAAGTAGATTTTAAGCTAAAGTTAATCAAAAGGGATAAAGAAGAATATTTCATACTGCTCATGGGAAATATACACCAACCAACATAGCAATTATAAATATATATGCCCCCAAACAATGGGGTATATTTGTGTATCAACAAACTCTTCTCAAATTCAAGAGTCAAACTGGTCACAACACAATAATTCTGGGTCGAATTTAACACATATTTTTCACCAGTATATAGATCTTCCAAACAAAAGCCAAACAAAGAAACTATAGAACTCAATAATACAATCAATAGCTTAGACTTCACTGACATATAGAGAATATTTTATCCTTCAATGAGTGAATACACTTTCTTCTCAGCCGCACATGGATCCTTCTCTAAAATAGACCATATATTATGCCTCAAAGCAACTCTTTTTTTTAAGAGAGAGTGAGAGAGGGAGAGAGAGAGAGAGAGAGAGAGAGAGAGAGAGAGAGAGAGAGAGAGAGAGAATTCTTTTTTTAATATTTATTTTTTTTCAGTTCTCGGTGGACACAACATCCTTGTTGGTAGCAACTCTTATCAAATACAAAAAAGTAGAGATACTACCCTGCATTCTATCATATCACAATAGAATAAAATTAGAAATCCATGATAAAATAAAAAATAAAAACTACTCTAACACCTGAAAACTAAATAATATGCTACTGAATGAACAGTGGGTTGCAAAAGACATCAAAGAGGACATTAAAAAACTCTTACAGGTAAATGAGAATACTGATATAACATCTATCAAATTTTCTGGGACACTATGAGGCAGCACCATGAGGAAAGTTCATTGCATGGAATTCATTCCTTAAAAGAAGAAAAAGTCAACAAATAAATGACCTAACATTATATTTTATAGCCCTAGAAAAATAAAAACAAATCAACACCAAAATGGTAGTAGAAGACAGAAATCAGAGCTGAAATCAATGAAATTAAAACAAAAGAAACAATTGAAACAATTGAAAAAACAAAGAGTTGCTTCTTCAAAAAAATAAATAAAATTGACAATCCTTTAACCATGCTAACAAAGAGAAGGAAAAATAAAACTCAAATTACTATCATACTTGATGAAAAAGGAAATATAAAAACAGATACTACAGAACACAGAAGATAATTAGAAATTATTTTAAAATCTTGTACTCCAATAAAATAGAGAATATTGAAGGCATCCACAAATTCCTAGAGTCATATGATTTGCCCAACTTGAATCAGGATGATATTCACAATTTAAACTGATTAATTTCAAGCAATAAAATAGAAGACACTATCAGAAGCCTACCTACCAAGAAAAGCCCAGGACCAGATGTATAAACAGCTAATATCTAGGGTATACGAGGAACTAAAAAAGCCAAACACCAAAAAAAAAAAAAAAAACGGATTACCTAATCAATAATTGGGGCAAGGAACTGAACAGACACCTCTCAGAAGATGATATACAATCAATCAACAAATATATGAAAAAAAATGTTTAATATCTCTAGCAATTAGAGAAATGCAAATCAAAACATTCTAAGTTTTTATCTCACTCCAGTGAGAATGGCAGGTATTAAGAACACAAACAACAACAATAAGTGTTGGTGAGGATGTGGGGGAAAAGGCACACTCATACATTGCTGGTAGAATGCAAATTGGTGTAGCCAATATGGAAAGCAGTTTGGAGAATCCTTAGAAAGTTGAGAATAGAACCACCATTTGACCCAGCTATATCACTCCTTGGTCTATACCCAAAGGACTTAAGGAAAGTATACTACAGGGACACAGCCACATCAATGTTTATAGTAGCACAATTCACAATAGTTAAGCTATGGAACCAATCTAGATCCCCTTCAGTAGATGAATGAATAAAGAAAATGTGGGATGTGGGATTGTGGCTCAGTGATAGAGCGCTAGGACCCGGGTTCGATCCTCAGCACCACATACAGATAAAGGCATTGTGTTGTGTCCATCTATACCTAAAAAAATAAATATTAAAAAAACGTGGTATATATACACAATGAAGTATTACTCAGCAATAAAAGAGAATAAAATTGTGGTTTCTGCAGGTAAATGAATGGAGTTGGAAAATATAATGCTAAGTGGTTAGCCAATCCCAAAAAGACAAATGCCAATGTTTTCTCTGATATAAGGAGGCTGATTCATAGTGGAGTAGGGAGGAATATACAAACTCTAAATAGGGCAAAGGGGTAGGAGGGGAAGGAAGGGGACATGTAGGTGAACAAGATAGTGGAATGAAATGGATATCATTACCCTAAATAGATGTATGAAGATATGAATGGTGTGAATATATTTTGTATACAACAATAGATATGAAGATTATGCTATATATGTGTAATATGAGTTGTAATGCATTCTGCTGTCATATGCAACAAATTAGAATTTAAAAAATAAAAACAGAAATGTGAGTTCACTTTACTTTCCCTCTTTGCGCTAAGATTTTAGACCTATAAAGGAAGGTAGTCAAATATTTGATGAGATGATTTACTTTCAGCAATTACAAATGGGCAAGTAAGACAAAATTAAAGTGATTGACAGATTCTGCACAAGGTGAAAAGTTGTTTATGCAAAATTACTCCAAGCTGGAATGGTGTTAGATGATTGTAGTTATGAGTAGTAACATATCAATTATGTTGCTTGTTCTAATACCAGTGTCTAGTGCATGAAAATTTTTATTTAAGCTTCATTGTATCTGATCATAGAATGATACCATTCTTTATTCTGGAATAATATAGTATAATATCCAAATATTTTAATTTTAAATACTAAATAGTGATTCTAAACATATTAAATATTGACTCTAATAAAATAGAATATTATTACAAAGATATTGGAATATATACTGAAAGTTTATTAAATATGGATATATTTTTAGCAGAAAAAGAAGGTACAGAGCAGAAAGGAAATTCAAATTTAATGCAGTTTTGTTCTTTTGAATCCCTTAGAGAACTTTAAATGATGCCTACAACCATTTGTCTCTCATGAAAATGTGAACTGTGACAGAAAATAGCTCAGGGTCTCAGAGGTGATGAAGATAATTCCAAACCCCAATTTGCTGTGACATAGCCTCTTGGTATATATAGCATCAGTCTAAAACAGTGTCCCAAACTGAAGCTTAAAAAAAGAAACACACACACACACACACACACACACACACACACACACCATAATACAGGAATGTAGAAAGTGCTACATTGTTGATTTAATTGTTCTGTGGAAAATGTCTGGTAATGGTTTATTAATTATACTGCTAATCTGATAAACGTGAAACACCATTCCTAATAATCTAATGATTTGGCAAAATAAAATGTCTGAGACAGCTAATATTGAAATACCTATTTTTCTACATTGCAACATTAAATAGTGTCTCACACGTTTGTCTAACCAGAGTTGAAAAATAGTCACTGGATGTATTTTTCTCCTAACAGTGTTTGATTATCCATCAATAAAGATGAGTATGAAAAGGTATGTGTAATGAGCTTCCAAATGTAATTTTCAAGCTTGAACATTTTTTTCTACAAACACAACTTTATGGCCTTAAGAATTTTTGAAATGTAATTTTGGATAAGCAGACACCCTTATGTTTTGAACTGAGAGTTAAAGCTTATTATTCTTCAGCCTCTTTAAGTACTATCAATCAAACTGGCAAAATATATGTGAGAAAAGCACAGCAGGTAAAGGCATCATGGAAAATATGAAAACTATGGGTAGTAATATGTTATTGGAAACAAATTTTTCTCCTTCTACATTTTTCTTCAATACAACTAGGTTGTTGCACTGCAAATAATACTTATCCAAACCATAAGTAGTTTTCCTCATTCTTTGTAAGGGAAATTATTTTAATAAAGAGGAAGAAATAAATATTGATATTTGATTCAATATCATGATTTAATAGGGTTTATTTTTCATTAATTACTTTTCATTTGACCTTTTAGTAATCTTTCTTCATTAATGTTCTATTTATCTACAGTTTTTCTTATTTATCAACCAATTACATTATGCACACATTACCCATTCCATATGCAATTCTGTTAATAGAAAAAAAATGTAGTGATGTCATCTGATGTTAGAATGAGAGATATATGGATTTTAATCTATGCATTGAACTGCTTTCTATATGCTGGCAAATTTGTTAAGCTTTTTAAAACACAATTTTTTCTTTTTGACAATTAAGATGGTAGAAATTACCTACCTCACAGGGTTACCATAAATATTATAAGATATAATGATCAGAAAGAACATATCCATTGGTTTCATAAATAATAGCTATTAAATAAATAACAGCTAATGTTATACTCACAACATTCGTATTATTATACTTGAATACAGTATGTTTTGAAGATCATCTTCCACTAATTATGACCCTATAAAAAGACAGAATATTGCCTTACTGCCTGCTGCTCTTTTGCAAACATAGTGCATTGTTTTCTTTCACAATCAATTAACAATTAACAGAAATATTTCTAGAAAAAAAGGTTTGGAAGGCTAAAAAAAGAGGACTTTGCCACATCTAAAATATAATTTGCGGATTCACCTGTTCAAATATTTGTAAAATTTGTTTCTGATTACCTCCTAGGACATTGTGTCAAGAGCATATTTTATAAGGGTTTGCAAAGCTTTCCTAAATAATTCCATCACAAATTATATGAGAATGAGTGATAAGCAGAAAGATTGAGTTGTCTTGAGAAATGAAAGATTTCACATTATTAGAAAAGTTGTATAGCAATAACAAGAATAACAAAAAAATGAAAACAAGTTTGTGATATTTTTGTCACATTTAAGCTGTTAGCTTTCTCAATTCTTGTGGAGAAATTGTCATTAAGAACATAGTGTTCCCTATTATTAAAGAAAGATTGATTGGATGTGCATGGCAGAAATGAATTCTTCTTCAAAGCTATCTATTTATATACACAGAATTGCACTTAAAATTTTTATACTTTCACACGCATGTACCTATGTGCATACATATGCATATGTGTCTATTTAAAGATTAATTTAAAGCATATAAGTCCAGTGGAAACTAACAATGTTCTACTTGTTTTTAAAACAACCATTGACTTGAAAATGTTCATTTACTTATGATTTATGTTAATCAGGAAAACAAAAAAAATCATGATCATGTTTCTATTGTATCTGTAAATTGTTAGGATCTGAAAATTTTAGAAAGGTATGAATTTTTGAAATTATTTCTCATTTTTATGAAAGTATTAATCCAAAATTTATGGAATTTTCAATTAGAAATAAAAAGAATTTTGGGGTCCCTCTGTTATATTCCATCAACAAATGTGTGCATTTTTGCTCTCTCACAGGTTTTGTTTTTTATTTCCTTTCTTTGATATTTTAATTATTTAATATAAAGAAGCAAAACCTATGCTTAATTTAACTATAATAACATATCTAAATATTTGAAATAAATTAAATTAGTTACAAATTGAATAAGAACAATTGAATAATTTGTAGATTGATACATGTTTCATTACATATACTGTGTGGGTGTGTGTGTAATGAGAGAGAGGAAAGTGAGAGATTCATGTGTTCTGTTTTGAACTCAGAACTTTCATATGGTGTTTCAATAATTTCTTTAAACAGAAACAATAACTCTTCTCTATTTTTTAGAAAACATTATGTCCAATATAAATCCCATGACTTTTTCCAAGACTAGAGGCCATTTGAAATCATCTTAATATCTAAATTTTGTTTATTGTTTTAAAGTTGCATTGACAAATAACTTATAATTTGCCTATAAAAGTTGATTAGCATCAGATATGCTATATTGAGGAGTCTAGACTGACATATTTATCACTAAGGAGAAAAGCTGGATTTCAACAGTGATGTTGACTCTGAGCTCTTGGATTTTTGAGGTTGGAGAGCTGAGGAACGTGTTTCTTTGCTGTCATGCAGAAGAATTTTTAACAATAGGAGGCTCCTCACATTCTTTGGCTCATAGTTCCATCATTTTTTTTAAAAAAAATTTATTTGTTTTAATTAGTTATACATGACAGTAGAATGCATTTATGCACTTTGATATATCATACATAGATGGAATATAATTTCTCATTTTTTGAATGTACAAGTTGCAGAATCATGTTGGTCATACAGTCACATATATGCATACAGTAATAATGTTTGTTTCATTCTACTATCTTTCCTATACCTACATCCCGTCATATTCCCTCCCATCACTTCCCTCTACCTAATATTAGGTAATGCTATTTATCACAATCCCCGCCACCCCCACTCCCTGCCGCCTTATTGTGAATTAGCATCTGTGTATTAGAGAAAACATTTGGCCTTTGGTTTTGTGGGATTGGCTTATTTCGCTTAGCATGATATTCTCCAGCTCCAACCATTTACTGGCAAATGCAATAATTTCACTCTTCTTTAAATCTTAGTAATATTCCATTGAGTATATATATACTACATTTTCTTTATCCATTCATCTATTAAGGGACACCTAGGTTGTTTCCATAGTCTAGCTATTGTTAATTGAGCTTTTATAAACATTGATGTGGCTCTGTCCCTGTAGTATGCTGTTTTTAAGTCCTTTGGGTATAGAACAAGGAGTGAGATAGCTGGGTCAAATGGTATTTCCATTCACAGCTTTCCAAGGAATCTCCATACTGCTTTTCATATTGGCTATACCAATTTGCAGTCCCATCAGCAATGTATGAGTGTTCCTTTTCCCCCACATCCTCGACAGCATTTATTGTTGCCTGTGTTCTTGATGATTGCCATTCTGACAGGAGTGAGATGAAATCTTGGATTAGTTTTGATTTGCATTTCTCTAGTTGCTAGAGATATTGAACACTTTTTCATACATTTGTTGATCAATTGTATTTCTTCTCCTATGTCGTGTCTGTTCAGTTTCTTAGCCCATTTATTGATTGGATTATTTGTTTTATTGGTGTTAAGTTTTTTGAGTTCTTTATATATCCTAGAAATTAATGCTTTATTTGAGGTGCACGTTGTAAAGATTTTCTTCCAATCTGTAGGCTCTCTCCTCACTTTATTAATAGTTTCCTTTGCTGAAAAGAAGCTTTTAAATTTGAATCCATTCCATTTATTGATTCTTGATTTTACTTCTTGCGCTTTAGGAGTCTTGTTAAGGAAATCAGATCTTAGGCCAACATGGTGAAGATTTGGGCCTATTTTTTCTTCTATTAGGCATAGGGTCTCTGTTCCATGTCTAAGTCTTTGATTCACTTTGAGTTGATTTTTTGCAGGGTGAGAGATAGACATTTAATTTCATTTTGCTACATATGGATTTTCAGTTTTGCACACACCATTTGTTGAATAGGTTGTCTTTTCTTCAGTGAATGTTTTAGTCACCTTTGTCTAGTATAACATAATCATGTTTATATGGGTTTGTCTCTGTTTCCTCTATTCTATGCCATTGTTCTACAAGTGTATTTTGGTGCCAATACCATTCTATTTTTATTTTGTAATTCTGTAGTATAGTTTAAGGTCTGGTGTTGTGATGCCTCCTGTTTTACTTTTCTTGTTACAGATTGCTTTAGCTATTCTGGGTCTCTTATTTTTCCAAATAAATTTCATGATTGCTCTTTCTATTTATGTGAAGAATGTCATTGGAATTTTAATGGGAATTACATTAAATTTGTATAACACTTTTGGTAGTATGGCCATTTTGACAATATTAATTCTGTCTATCCAGGAACATGGGAGATCTTTCCATCTTCTGAGGTTTTCTTTCTGTAGTGTTCTATTGTTTTCATTGTAAAGGTCTTTCACCTCTTTTGTTAGATTGATTTGCAGGTTATTTATTTATTTATTTATTTATAGGTTATTGTGAATGGAGTATTTTTCCTAATTTTTCTTTCAGTGGATTCATTGCTGATGTATAGAAATGTGTTTGATTTATGGTTGTTGATTTTATATCCTGCTACTTTGCTGAATTCATTTATTAGATCTTGAAGTTTCCTGGTGACATTTTTTTGGATTTTCTAGATAAAGAATCATGTCATCATTAAATAGTGATAGTTTGAGTTTTTATTTACCTATTTGTATCCCTTTAATTTCTGTCTTTTGTCTAATTACTCTGGCTAAAAATGATGTTAAATACAAATGGTGAAAGAGGACATCCTTGTCTTGTTCCAGTTTTTAGAGGGAATGCTTTCAATTTTCTCTATTTAGAATGATGCTCGCCTTGAATTTAGTGTATATAGCTTTTACAATATTGAGGTATGTTACTATAATCCCTAGATTTTTTAGCGTCTTGAACGTGAATGGGTGCTATATTTTGTCAAATGCTTTTCCTGTATCTATTCAGATGATCATATAATTATTGTTTTTAAGTCTATTAATATTATGTATTATGTTTATTGATTTCCATATGTTGAACCAATCCTACATCTCTGGGATGAATCCCACTTGAACGTGGTGCACTATCTATTTAAATATGTTTTTGTATGTGATTTCCCAGAATTTTTAAAATAATTTTTGCATCTATGTTCATAAGAAATATTGGTCTGAAGTTTTCTTTCCTTGATGTGTCTGGTTTTGTTATGAGGGTGATGTTAGCCTCATAGAATGAGTTTGGAAGGGTTCCCTCATTTTCTATTTCATGGAGTACTTTGAGGAGTACTGGTGTTAATTCTTTTTTGAAAGTCTTATAGAACTCAGCTGAAAATCCATCTGGTCCTTAGCTTTTCTTGGTTGAAAAGCTTTTGATGGCATTTTCTATTTTATTACTTGAAATTTATTTATTTAAACAATGTATGACTTCCTCTTTCAGTTTGGGTAAGTCACATGTCTCTAGAAATTTGCCAATGTCTTTGATATTTTCTATTTTATTAGAGTACAGATTTTCAAAATAGTTTCTAATTATCTTCTGCATTTCAGATATGTCTGTTGTGATATTTTCTTCTTTAACTTATATTTTAGTAATTTGAGTTTTCTCTCTTTTTCTCTTTGTTAGCATGGTCAGGGATTTATCTATTTTAGATATTTTTTCAAAGAACTAACTTTTTGTTTTGTCAATTTTTTAATAGTTTTTTGTTGTTGTTTTTGTTTCATTTTCATCTCTGATTTTAATTATTTCCTGTCTTCTACTGCTTTTTATGTTGATTTTGCCTTCTTTTTCGATGGTTTTGAGATGTGGTATTAGGTCTTTATTTGTTGACTTTTTATTCTTTTTTGAATGCAATCAATGCAATAAACTTTACTCTTAGTACTGCCTTCATAGTGTCCTTGAGATTTTGATATGTTATATAATTGTTCTCATAACCTCTAAGGATTTTTTATTTCATCCTTGATTTCTTCTACTACCCATTCATCATTTAATTGTGTATTATTTAGTCTCAATTTGTTACAGTAGCTTGTATTTTTTATTTTATCATTGATTTCTAATTTCATTCCCTTGTGGTCTGATAGAATGCAGGGTATTATCTCTCTCTCTTTTTTTTATTTACTAGGACTTGTTTTGTGGCATAAGATATTGTCTGTTTTAGAGAAGGAGCCATGTGCTGCTGAGAAGAAAGTATATTTGCTTGTTGATGGAATATTCTATATATGTCTGTTAATCTAAATTATTGATTATATTATTTAGCTCTATAGTTTCCTTATTTAGTTTTTGTTTAGATATGTCCAATAGTGAGATAGATGTGTTACAGTCACCTGGTATTATTGTATTGTGGTCTATTTGACTCTTGAAATTGAGAAGGGTTTGTTTGATGTACCTAGATGCTCCACTGTTTGTTGCGTAAATCTTTATAAAATTGTTATATCCTGCCTATATATACATCCCTTAAGAAGCATGAAATATCCTTCTTTGTCTCTTCTGATTAACTTTGGTTTGAAGTCTACTTTATCTGAAATGAGAATGGAAACCCCTGCTTGTTTACACAATCTATATGAGCAATAAGTTTTTCCCCATTCTTTCACCTTCAGCCTGAGGATGTCTTTGTCCATGAGGTGAATTGTTGAAAAAAGTATATTGTTGGGTCTTGCTTTTGAATTTAATCTGCCAGTCTATGTCTTTTGATTGATGAATTTAGGCCACTAACAATCAAGGTTATTATTGAGATTTGATTTGTATTCCCTGTCATTTTGATTTATTTTTGGTTTTTGATTTGTCTTAGTTTCTCATTTGGTTGAATGTCACTTTAGTGTAGATCCTCTCTTTGCTGGTTTTCACTTTTTCTTTTTTCACTTCATCCTCATGGAATATTTTGTTGAGAATGCTCTGTAGTGTAGGCTTTCTAGTTGTGAATTCTTTTAATTTTTGTTTATCATGGAATGTTTTAATTTCATTTTCAAATGTAAACTTAATTTTGATGGATATAAAATTCTTTATTGGCATCTGTTTTCTTTCAGAGCTTGAATTATATTATTCCAGGACCTCCTAGCTTTGAGGGCAGGTCTGGGCTGAGAAGTCAGTTGAGACACAAATTGGTTTCCCCCTATATGTAATTTGATTTTTTTTTTATCTTACAGCCTTTAAGATTTAATCTTTATTCTCTGTGTTAGTCATTCTCATTATAATGTGCCTTGGTGTGGGTTTACTATAATTTTGTACTTTTGGGGTCCTGTAAGCCTCTTGTGTTTGATTTTCCATTCCATTCTTTAGGTTTGGGAAATTTTTGGCTATTATATCATTGAAAAGATTGTGCATTCCTTTGGTTATATCTCTGCTCCTTCATCTATTCCAATAACTCTTAAATTTGGTCTTTCATTTTATTCCATAATTCTTAAATGTTCTGTTCATAGTTCCTGACCATCTTCTCCTCATGTTCAACTATACTTTCAAGGTTATATACATTGTCTTCATTGTCTGTGGTTCTGTCTTCCAAGTGGTCTAATCTGTTGGTGATACTTTCTATTGAATTTATAATTTGGTTTACTGATTCCTTCATTTTGAGGATTTCTGCTTGTTTTGTTTCACAATCTCTAACTCTTTATTGAAGTGATCTTTCACACCTGTATTTTTTTTTAATTTCACTCCTTATACTCTTATTTCACTCCTATACTATTCACATATCAGTTAAACTATGTACAATCTGAACTCCTTCTTGGACATTTCTTCTGTGTTATCAGTGGCTTCTGTTGTTGACATATCTTGGTTTGTTTGGAGTGCTTTATTCCCTTGTTTGTTTATGTTGTTATTGTATTTTCCCATCTAAAACTATAGATCTTTGGCAGAATACATTATACCCTGTTGACCTATAGTGTCCCTGAAGGTTTCTAGTGCTTTGCCTTCACTGGTAAGACCAATATCAACAACACCCATTGAACACAATATACAGTCTTAAATTTGATAACTCCCTAAGTCATCTACTGCTTTCTTGCATTGAACCAAAATTAATTTCAATAACTAGCTATAGTATAAACAAAATATTTGTTAGAATTATTTACAATTTCAAATGGTGGATGAGAGAACAGAGGTAGTGTATTACACAATATTCCCAAGGGAGAAAGATAGAAGCTAGAAATAAAAATTCACAGGAAGAGTGGAAGAGCATCTTACAGAGTTTGGCTGTTGGTTGGAGAAAAGCTGGAAAGAAAATCCAAGAAAATAGACAAGAAAGAGGAAGAATATGAAGAAAGAGCAAAAAATTAAAGACATAACACAACAAAAATGCAAAACACTAATGATATATCATTGTCTCCACACACTGATGCATAAAAAAATCCTGCTCCAAATGTAGTAGAGAGATTAGTGAATCAAAAGATAAAATAAGTCTTACTGGAAAGTAGAAATGTCTTTGTCAGTGTTCAACAGTTTCTCAGCCCTGTCTCTGACATCTCTTGGGATAATCAATCCAGAGCAGCCCTCGAAAACTAAGTCTCTATCCCACAGATCTGGGCTTCAGATACTTCAAGATCAACCATGCTATAGTCTCAGATCTCAATGCTGCTCCTACTTGCAGAGAGACCACTAGGGATACATACATGCCAAGGAGCAATCCCAAATGTAGCAGCATTACAGTGGTCACCAGCACTCTCAGGAGAAAGTCCCCAGGCTCCTCCAAACCTGCAAGCACCCCCAAAATGGATCTTCAGGTTTCAGCTGGAGCCCCCCACCCACAAATTAGACCTGTAGGTTACAGATGGAGTCCATAGACAGAGGCTTTTGTGCTGGCACCCCCACCCTGGCCCTGGCTGATGTTCCAGAATGAGTGCAGTTACCTGCAACCAAACCTGGAGTCTCTCCAGGAGCTGTGGTAGCAGTAGTAGTGGCGGTGGTTGTTGGCAGCAGGCAGCAGGTCATCAGTAGTGGTAGCTGCAGTGGCAGCTACAACTGCAGACATGGGGACATAGTCTCCAGGCGATCTCCAAGGGTCAGCAACAGTGCTGGCCTCAGTTGCATCCAGGGCAGTGGTTTCTTCTGGGGCAGCAGCACCCAGAAAGAAGACCTCCAGGGGATCTCAGGCTGTCAACAGCAGAATCAGAGGCAGCAGCAAAGGTGGCAGCAGTGCAGGCGATGTTTGATTGACAGGAGACCTCTAGTTCAATGGCAATGACCACAGAGGTAATGACAGAATTCACGGAATTTATGTCTGAGGTTACTGAGGCCATGCTCAGAGAAAAAATCTTGGGGCAGGGCAGTGACTTTTGCAGCATCCCAGAAAGAAGACCTCGAGGCAATCTCAGACTGGCAGCAGCAGAATCAGAGGCTGCAATGCAGCAATGGTGGTTTCGGTGCAGATGGTGGTTGATTGTTCCATCAATACTTAATGTCAGCAACAGATTACTGATTCACACAACAACTTGGGTGACTATCAGGTAATTTTGGTGAATGAAAAAGCCAAGCTATTTATTTCATTTTAAAGATCACACTCTTTATGATTCCATTTACATAATATTCACCAAATGGCAAAATTTTAGAAGAAAACTGGCATTTGAAAGGGTTTAAAATAGGGGGTAAGTATACAAGAAGGACAAGAAGGAGCTCATTAAAGTATTGGAAATATGTCCATTTACCCCAAGTTTATCTAGAGAGTCAATAAATTCCAGTCAAAAGTCAAGCAGATATTTTGGTGCACACTCAAAAACTGACCCCAAATTATGAGACCGTATGAACTATTTAAACTATTCAAAACCACCTCAAACCAAATAAACAAATAAGAAACCCACACAGTGTAACTGTCATTACATGATTTTTCAGCCTTAACATGAGACTTCCTTTATCACAACAAGGAAACATGAGCATAAAACGTTCAGTTTAGGGTTTGCTCTGTGGCTCAGTGGTATAATGCTTGCCTAGCATGCATGAGGCACTGGATTTGATCCTCAGCACCATATAGAAATAAAAAATAAAGATATTGTATCCACCTAAAATGAATAAATAGTTTAAAAATAAATAAATAAATATAAATAAATATTTTTAAAAAGATATTCAGTATATAGTATATATATATCAATGGGAAAACATATAACTGAAAAATATAAATTATTATTTTAATAATGGCACCAAAAATTAAAGTAAAATAAAGTTTTATTTTTAAAAAAATTGTGCTAGAACATAGGAATATTCATGTTAATAAAAATGAGTTTCACTCTTATTTCACATCATATAAAATAAGTGAAAATTAGTCATAAATGTAAATCTATGAACTAAATCTATAAAACATTTTAAAAGCACCATACAAATATTTATTTCCATGAGTTATTCAGATTTACTAGGTGAGACACAAAAACTAAGAATTAAGAAATAAAAGTGTTAGTTTGACTTCATGAAAATATTAAGCATATTCTCCTTAGCTAAGCAAAAAAAAATCAAAAGTCACAGATTGTGAGAAAATATGTATATAAAAAGTCTGAAAATGTTGCTGTGAACTTTTAAAATACAGTGATATGAAATAGCAGTTGTTTAAAATGCACAAAAGAGTTGAACCACTTCACCAGAGAAAATATTAAAATGGAAAATAATTATATTAAAAATACTCAACCCCATTATGCCGCAGTCTGGCTGGGCACAAAATAACGGAGCTGCCACACCGCCTTATAGGTTCAAACAGTGACTCTTTATTCCCGAACTCTCACCAGCACTCTACACACACTTCCCTCTACACACACTTCTCGGGAACACACTCCCTACACCTGGCTCTGCAGGCCAATTCTATCAGAACCCCGGGAGAACTCAATGGGAACTCAAAGTAGTGGGCACCCTAGGCAGCAGGATCCGCCCTAATCCCAGCAGGATCCGCCCTAATCCCTGGAGCAGGGTCACCTTTCAACCATTCCCTCTAGCAAAATGCCAGGCATCATTCTGACTAAACTGTGGCTCTCAACACCATTAATTGTTGGAAAATTCAAATTAAAAAATGGGAGAACAGGGGCTGGGGATGTGGCTCAAGCGGTAGCGCGCTCGCCTGGCACGCGTGCGGCCCGGGTTCGATCCTCAGCACCACATACAAACAAAGATGTTGTGTCCGCCGATAACTAAAAAATAAATATTAAAATTCTCTCTCTCTCTCTCTCTCTCTCTCTCTCTCTCTCTCCCTCACTCTCTCTTTAAAAAAAAATGGGAGAACATTATATGCTTTATAGTAAAGATAAAATATAAAAGTTCAAAAGGTCAAATTTGGCATGGATATGGAATAGCTTATACTGTCACAAATTGCATTTAGAAATCTAAATATTAAAGCCATTTTGAAATTAACTTTTCAAATATATATATTTTTTTTTCAAGAATTCAGCACTCCATACTTCCCTGGTTATTTATACAAAAGTAATAAAACATATTTAGCCAAATTCTTGAACACACTTGCTTTATTTATAATAACCATAAACTCTTTACACAAATGCCCATTAATTAGTTAATGACTGAGCAAATTTTAGCACATTCATATAGAAGTGTGCTATTCAGCGATAAAGAGGAATTGAATAGAAATATGCTTATAAACTTGGATTAATCTAAGTAACATAATACTAAGATGTCAACCACAAAAAACAACATTTTGCATGATTTCATTTATATGAAGTTCTAGATAAAGATAACTTAGAATGACAAAGTTAGTGGTTGTCAGTGGTGATGTTGGAGGAAGTTAGTTGACTATGAAGAATTATGAAAAATTTCAAGTGGACACAAATATTTTAGATTGTTGTAGTGGTTACTTAATGTGTGTGTGTGTGTGTGTGTGTGTGTGTGTGTGTGTGTGTGTGTGTGAGAGAGAGAGAGAGAGAGAGAGAGAGCCTTAATAAACTATACATTTAAAATTAATGAACTTGATTTTATAACTTCTACCCCAGCAAAGCTCATCAGTGGGGAGTCTATATGGGTAATTAATTTGAAATATAAAAACAGTAAAACTCTCTACCTCTGGGAATTGAACTTCTTTAGAATTTTTCAAAAGATAATGCAATTTCTAATCTAAAAGTGATGAATATACTACAGATCATCAATGTTTTTAACTCATTAACAAGTTGAAGATTTCCTAGATATAAAAATAAATTAATTCCATAAGATGATTGGAATTTCTTAATAAATGAAAGTCAAAATCTGTTTTTATGAATGACAAAGCTGTGTGAGAAGAAGCAAATCCTTATGAAGTAGTACAGATATGGCAAGGCCAGTCATTTATATAGTCCCTCAGGGTTCAAAACTTTCCTCTCAAATTCCCTCTACCTGATGATTAGACATGGGTTGTTCATTTCTTGTGGGGAGGGTACCAGGGATTGAATTTAGGGGCACTCAAACACTGAGCCACATGCCCAGCCTGTGTTTTGTATTTTATTTGGAGACAGGGTCTCACTGAGTTGCTTACCTTCTCACTGTTGCTGAGGCTGGCTTTGAACTTGCGTTCCTCCTGCCTCAGCCTCCCAAGCAGCTGGGATTTCAGGTTGTGCCACCACGCAGGGCAGGATGCTCATTCTTGAGTGTTTGTTTGGCAAGTGCTGCATCAATTTCCCCAGACTTACCTTTCAGCCTTTATTTTAGCCTACAATTACTTTGCTATCTTACATGTTATGTCATGGATCTGTAATGCACCTTGTTTCTAACACCACTCACTATTCTCAACCAATAGCAGGGGTTTCAGGTTCAGATTAAGACTTAATCTTATTGGATAATTTATGGCCCACTGCCAACAAACTTATTTAATTTTAAGCAAGCAACAGGACAGATATTGCCCAGATTTGTGTCAGTAGTGTAACAGGGGTCTCATAATTTTTAGGTGTATCCACTGATATTCTGCACTCAAAATGTACATGATCATATGAAAGCTCTTTCCATCACAGACACATCCACTATGGCTGCAGTCTCTATGTTGTATACATTCCTGGTAGTCCTCTCTGGTCTAGTTCTCATTTTGTAGTGCAATTTGTTGTAATCTAATCTATAGTGTTGGTAATGAAATATGCTTGCCTGGCACATTGTATTTTGGCAGAATACTCACTTCTCTTGGACCTAATAATAAAGATCACATAAATCCTTTATATAAAAAATAATTATATAAATTATATAAAAATTATATAATAATATATAATATATAATAATTATACGAATACATATAATTATATAAAATTATGATTATATATAATTATATAAATTATATAAAAAATCATATAAATCCTTTATATGATTTATAAATATTTCTGAGGTTAGGAAACTACCTTATAAACATGTGTTAAAACACCCCTTTTTATTTTCCAGATAGCATTTTTGTTATGTATCTGTCAAATAATAAATATCCCTTCAGGTACCTTTTGCCATTCAACAATTACAGTTTAGTCTCATCACTTCTATGCATATCATAGTTATTAATAACATTAAAATAACTTTGAAGAAAAGTCAAAGTTTTGCATAATTTAATAAATATTATCTCAAGTGTTCATGTATACTTCTTAAAAGAATGAAAAGTTTCACATTTTAATATAAATATTCTCCCCAATGACCCATCCTCTATTATTTTAAATATAACTGAGATCTACTTCATAAAAATTGAAGGAATAGTCTATTTAGACTGCCACTAATTAGATTCTGGTCATGTTACATGTTCCTAACAGGATATTAACTTTGTTTTTTTTTTTCCCCCAGAGGCCAATGCAGCTCTTTTTTTTAAAAAAAAAAATTACCATCTAACAGATTTTGCAACACAGTATTCTTGTCAACATGTGCTGTTGTAATACCTATGTATGCCTATACTGAGTATATCATTCAAAATAGGAATATGTTTCAACAAAGATTATTATTTAAATTTAATACTCTAGTATTTCAATTCTAACAGTAGTTTTTCTTCACTTTAAAGCCCAAGTAAAAACGCTAGGAGGTTGTAATAAATAGGCTCCTTCTATAAATCATCAATGAACTTTATTTTCTCATTATGCAATGAACTGAATAATCTCTTGCTATCCTAAATAGGAGATAAAATATAAACTTGAGAAACTATTGATAAAATTTGGACCAAAGGAATAGAAATTAAAGTTCTAAATAGTTTAAAAGATTATATATATTATATTATATAATATAAGATTATATAATATTATATATATATTCTACCAAAATAACAAAAATAAATGTGAGCAAATTTTTGATCACAAAATAAATATTGCACATATCTTAAACATCTAGTTTTATAATGTGAGTAAAATAAATATTAAATGATTTTCTTTACAGATTTATTTAATTTTCATCATCATGTTGTCACAATTTGCCCATTCAAGTAGACACTTCAGGTACATGTGTGGATTTGTATGAGTGCATAATATATAAAATAAACTCAACTATACTGCAATGATTATCATTAGAAAAATTGAATTTCAATTCATACAAGTCAAAATTAAACAAAATATGCCAGCTAAAATAAAGCAGGATCAGTTACTCTATCCTGAAATATCATGCAAGTACAGAATGACTGTGATTTTGCCAAAATATCAAGTCAAAATTTTTGAGTTTCCACATCTGTCTTTTCAACTAAGAAACAAGTAATGGAATTAAATCTTCATTGCATTACTGTTTAAAAATTAGGTCTTATAATTTTTATAGTTCCTTTTATCATGGCCCATATGGAAATCTTATGAATCTGAACATTTACTCTTGGATTTTTCTGTTTTTATGTAGGTACCAAGCCTGCAGGTTGATTTAGAGTTATTTAAAAATTTTAAATATATCTCTTTAATAACTCATGATGATTGTTTATTTGTTATTTCTCCATCACAATTAATTTGATTATAAGTGTTCTACTATGTTATTAAATATTTACTTATCTTGGAGAAATTGCAATAGTTTGTACAAATAACATAGCAGTTTCCAGATGGTGTTACACATGCATGTCCAGATGAAGAGACCAAAACTTTTTATTTCATGAACATTAGTGAGATGAAGAAATGAATATAAAGTTCAGTGATTTTCATTGATACTTCCACTAACCAAAACATTACACCTATAATTTTTATGTTTAATTATCAACCAATACTTTTTATGTTTAATTAACAACCAATAATTTTGCATATTTCAGTAGTCATGATTAAGGATAATACATTGTAGTCTGTTTTGTGTTTGTTTTAAACAATGTAACTCCACATATTTTTTTAGCAGAAAACATAGCAAACTCTCTTAAAACACTTGGAATAACTACAAAATAGTTTATCTTAGTTTTTGTAGGATTAAAAGTAACTTCCAATTAAATGAACAAGATATAAATTAAATACACAGAGAAATACAATATATACATACTACTGTCTCTGCATGTATAGCAATTCTCCCTGGTGTGGAGTAGAAGTTTTAGTTATTCTGTATTTATAATAACAAAGTTGAGGAAAATATTGAACAAATTTACAACAATCTTCTGTAGATTCAGAAGGGGAAAAAAATCTTAGTGAAAAAATACAAGATGTAGAAATTTTGACCAGAGAATAAATAGCTATATAAAAAAATTTGAAAATAACTCATAAAAAATAAATTGAAAAATAGCCTAAACTCCCATGATCATGAGCTATAAGAAGAAATGTATGCCCTCAATGGACAAACATCTTTGTAATGTTGTCTGGCTTTCAGGTACTGCAGGTATTTCCTATGATTAAGCCAATACCTGCCAGAGTAGACAGACCCACTCTAGGCTATGAATTTTTTTTCAGAGTTAGAGTAATCCAAGTAAATAGTGCTCCCTGCTCATAAGTCCACAAAACTGAAGGCCAGTTTTCATCATTTTGTCATCTTGTGAGCTTGTGACAATGTGGTGACTACATTGTTGCATTTTGATTCAGTTTTAGAAGCCAAACCACTTTCTTATTTCTATTATTTTATTCTAATTGACTATTGCTCTCTTCTTGCAAAGTTCACTTTTTATTTTTTAATAAGATACCACCTAAATCAAGCTATTAAATGTGTATTTCCTCACCTATTTCTATTTGTTTTTTGTGTGTGATGAGACCATTCAAAAATCTACTCTAAGTGACTTCCAAGTATACAATATATTTTATGTATGTCATCATGACATTCAATAGATCTCTTGAACTTATGCATCCCATCTATCTGGTATTCTGTGTTCTTTGCCCAACATTCCCCCAATCTTTCCATCTCCAGCTTTTTTAGCCTCCCACAGTATATACATAAATCAAAATAAAATGTTGTATACTGTAAAAAAAAAAAAAAAAGATACCACCTGATTCCTTACCAAACTCCCCTTCCCAAGACACATATCACTCTAGTTCTCTCATAAAGAGAACCTGCTGTTCTAGATATCTGACTGTACTTGGTGCAAGAGTTCCACAGTGCTACTATTGCTTACTGCAATTCTATATTCTTGCCTAATAAGGGGAGTTTTCCTACTGATTTATCATAATATCATGATGTCTTTCATCTTTTGTTTTTCCTTAATTTTCCTATTTTCTTCCCAACAAATTTCAGGTTTTAAACTTGTCAAAACAGGGAGAAGAAACAAGGAAACGTGTTATACATTCACTGGGTTGAGGATTGTGTTCTTCCACTTAAAGTAAAAGAAAAAATATTTACAGCTATTGGTAAGTGCACTCAAAAAGATAAAGAAGGGTTACACTCTAACCCTTCAATTTTCTAATATTCCAGATGTAATGTTATCATATTATAGACTTGAGGTGGATCTGGTTAATTCCAGCTATTCTCCATTTTATTTAAAACAAAAGACATAGTGATAAAGTAAGTTTACTTCTGAGAGGAAAAGGGAAAACCAAAAGATTGATCCTTAAAAAAGTTATTTTTGAAAGAGAGGGGAAAAGAGAATGTGTGGGAGGAACTGTCTGACTCTTAAAATTTCCTTGTGATAGACTAATGAAAAAAGTAATTAAAAGAGAATTAAGAAATTGTGAAACAAAAAGTAAGAGAGAGGAATCATGACTTTCCTAGCTTTATAGAAAATTTGTTTTTTAACTTTTATACTAAAAACAGATTTTACATATATGTGGATACATATATATTTGTACCTCAAAAAATTCAAAATATAAAATAATTTATTCTTTATAAACTCACTAAAAATTATGCCAGTTTTCCAATAGTATTTCATTTATCCTTTCATTATCTGAAAAGATCTCTCCTAAGAAAGCAGCTCTAAATAGTTGCTGTTTTGAACTTGGGTTCAGAAGTACTTGCTATGGTGCCTTACACTAATTATTGAATCTATGAAGATACAGAATTTAGAGACTAAAGATTATGATATCTATTTTCTGAGAAAATTTATAGAAAATAAGTCACATTGATTAATTTATGATGATGCAAAATGCCAATGCTGAATTGGTGAATGTAAAAATAGAAGAATGAAACAGGATTTCATGTAATTTTAAAGATACACAGAACATTTAAAAATAAAAATATTTTCAAGACAAGGCTAATGTTTGAGTCAATGAGTATGGGTCTAAAGAAGACATGCAGAAAAAAGGAATATTTCTAAATACAGTGTTCTGTCATGGATGTTCTGTAATGAAAGCTATTTACCTGACATTTCAGCACACCTTTGAGAAGTATTGCTTAATGCAGAAGTATTGTTGTTATTGCAGTAACAAAACCCTCAAAGAACATTCATATAAGTGTCCATAGGAGTAGGAATGCAGTTTGATCAAAACAGACTAAAAATTAATGAAGAAATAAATATTTATCACTTCATATTATTTCAAGAAGAAAGGATCTGACTATTGTTTTCTTATGAATTCATGAGTCATTAGCTCAATGTCTTTTTGAAAGAACTATTAATTAATTTAAAGCCTGTCAGGAAGAGAGTCACCCTTGTTCTGTGATCACAAGCTCCATCATGTAACATGGTTACAAGAGGTTCCACAATATTTTTAGTTATGTAGTTTTCCTTGATTTTTGTATTTATAATAATTTTTGAAAGTATTTTTGAATATTTGATAAAAATTAAAACTACATAAAGAGAATCAGAATTATACACACACACACACACACACACACACATACACACACACTGTAGACACATTTGTATACAGTGACTTATAAAGTAGAAATCTCATTTCTGCCCTGCTAAAGAGCTTGTGAGATCTTCCTTACTCAGAGGGTCTGGGATGCTTTGGTGATTCTGGGTCAATTTTGGTGAGTAAGCCAATGCTGCTTTCATTCAACTTAGTTATCACCATCTGCTTTAAGAATCTCATTAGTAAACATGAAGTCCTTAGCTTCATGAGCCTCAGCATTGTTTTCTTATGCTTATCTGCTTATTTTGTTTCTAATACCATTCTGTTTAGAGGTATAGAGACAGTTTTGAGTAGCAATGGGAGGTGAGAAAAGTAATATACTCTCCAGACAATCTCTTGTCTCCCTTCACCCCTCCTACTCTTTCCAGTCCTATCTATGACATGTGTTCTACTTATGCAGAAGAAGGAAGAATTAATTTTAAGTTGAGCTTCTGAGTTGACTGATGCCCCCAGTTTACCTGAGAAGAGGTAAATCTAGATAGGTGGAAGATAAGCATTATTTGCTTTCTAAAGCACTTATTTTTTATTTTATTTTATTTATTCTAATTTGTTATATATGACAGCAGAATGCAATTCAATTCATATTACACACATATAGCATGATTTTTAATATCTCTGGTTTTACACAAAGTAGAGTCACACCATTTGTGTCCTTATTCATGTACTTAGGGTAATGATTTCCATCTCATTCCACCATCTTTCCTACCCCCATGCTTCCTCCCTTCCCCTCCTTCCCCTTTGCCCTATCTAAAGTTTGTCTATTCCTCCCATGCTCCCCTAATCTCCACTATAAATCACCATCTTTATATCAGAAAACATTTGGCATTTGGTTTTGGGGGATTGGCTAATTTCTCTTAGCATTATATTCTCCATCCATTTACCTGAAAATGCCATGATTTTATTCACTTTTATTGCTGAGTAATATTCTATTGTGTATATATACCACATTTTATTTATCCATTCATCTACTGAGGGGCATTTAGGTTGATTCTATAGTTAAGCTATTGTGAATTGTGCTGCTATAAACATTGATGTGGCTGTGTCACAGTAGTATACTTTTTTAAAGTCCTTTGGCTATAGAGCAAGGAGGGAGATAGCTGGGTCAAATGGTGTTTCCATTCACAGCTTCCAAGGAATCTCCATACTGTTTTCCATATTGGCTGTACCAATTTGCAGTCCCACCAGCAATGTATGTGTGTGCCTATTTCTCCATGTCCTTGTGAACAATTATTGTTGTTTGTGTTCTTAATAGCTGACATTCTGACTGGAGTGAGATAAAATCTTGGAGTTGTTCTAATTTTCATTTCTCTAATTGCTACTGATAATGAACATTTTTTCATATATTTGTTGATTGATTGTTTATCATCTTCTGAGTCAGTTTCTTGGCCCATTTATTGATCAGTTATTATTTTTTTTGGTGTTAAGTTTTTTGAGTTATTTATATATCTAGCGATTAGTGCTCTGAGTTTTCTTTTTAGTAGTAAGATATTGAAAGAGGTTTAAAAATTTCCACTTAATAATTAACTTTCCAATTTATAGTTTTAAGACAACGTGTTTTAACCGAGCATCCTAACGTTTCTTGCTGCCTCATATTGAACCCTCCTCAGTGTAGACCCTGTTACTTATGAGTCACATAATGTTGACAGGTAGGAGGACATGCTTAAAGTATAGACATACACAGAGAAAATTTATGTTTTATGGATTATTATGAAATTTTCTGAGGAAAATGTTGATGAATAATGTTTACTATTTGAGGGGGAATACATTATAGCATGAGCTGGGCATTGTGATAACCACTGAAGAAACATTTTCTGGAACATATCCTATATCCCCAATAATACTTTATTTCTCCCCAAGAAGGCTAAATCTCTGTACTTACAAGCAATATTATCAGTAATATGGTTGCTATTTTATATAAATAACCCATTTACACAAAGAATAGTGTATATTTTTGTTTTGTATGGTTTTACTTTTATTAAATGAACCTTTCATTTAATAAAGATAAAAATAAAAATCTCTATGAATGTGATGGATTTGTAGATTTTTACTTATGTATGTAAGTTGTCTTCTACACTTTGAACTGATATAGTCAATAAAACAAACTAAGAAAATTATGAGGTTAAAATAATAAACATGAATATACTAAAGGTATTAATAAATTATTTCAGCCATATAAATAAAAACATAAAGTTTATTTTAATTTTTTTAAAGAGAGAGTGAGAGGGAGAGAGAGAGAGAATTTTAATATTTATTTTTTAGAATTTGGCAGACACAACATCTTTGTTTGTATGTGGTGCTGAGGATCGAACCTGGGCGGCACACATGCCAGGCAAGCAGGCTACCACTTGAGCCACATCCCCAGCCCATAAAGTTTAATTATTAAAATGAATCTACAAAATAACCTTTTGAAAAAGTAGAATTACAACACAATTATTGTCAAAATACTAGAAAGTATTAAAAGTCTATTTTTTTAGATTGTTTAATTTTTATATTGTATTATGATTTAATAGCTCAATCACAATGGTCTTCCTAGTGCCTCAGTGTGGAAATTAGGAAGTTAAACGGGGCCGATTCTCAGCACACAGCTCTGTAGCAAATGAATTTATGGTAAATGGTGATATGTTAGAGTTTGTGTTTGCATACTATAGAGCTGTGGACAATCATCAAATTTGATACAGATAAACTTCAAGGAAGAAGTAAATAGAAAAATAGTGGCTTTAATAATGCAGTTGAGAACATGGGGAATTTGTCAGAAGGGGATCAGAATTAGCTCTACAGTACCTGATTCTTTTATGTTTAAGAAATAGTTTTGTTATATATAGGAAAATAAGAAGAGTAAAAAAACATCAATTATAAAAAGTAACTTAAATGGTAACTCATTCTCATGAATCAGACTTAATCAACTTAAAGATGATCTCATATCTCCAATGCTCTTTGCCCAATTTGCTATCAACTTCTTTACTTATATACTTAGAGGTCTCTCTGCTTAGGAAGTTCAGTAAGGGCAAAGACCTTATCTATCCCATAACTCACTTTACTCCTAACACCCAGAAAATTATTGGGCATAGTGGTGGAGCTCAATGCTTATTAACTGAACTAAAAAGTAAGACTAGTACATCTCTTACACTTAGTATATCCAAAAGGAAACTTGAATGTTTTCCCTTCAGTTTACTTTAAAATTATTCTAATTCTCAAGACAAAATTCTTGGTTTTCTCTTAGGTAATTCTTCTTCACTCACATCTAATATTTATGCAGATGTTTTAGATTTATCTTCACACTATATCTGCAGTCTAACCATCTTTATTGTTACCATAATAATATCCCTTACCTGGACCGCAGCAATTTTTGAAATGGTTTCCTTCCTCCCATTTTCTTCCTCCATTAGCAGTTGTCCAAACAACAGCTGTATAAATGTACAGAAAACCTTCAATGGTTCACCATCTCACAGTTTTATCGCGATTTAAAAAATCTTATTTCTTTGAGTTTATACTGTTTAAAATGTGTGACAAAGCCAGACACAGTGGCCTATGCTTGTAATCTCAGCAGTTCAGGAGGCTGAGTCAGGATGATTTCAAGTTCAAAGCCAGTCTCAACAATGGGAAGTGCTTAGCAACTCAGTGAGACTCTGTCTAAATAAAAACAATACATAAGTAGGGCTGCAGATGTGGCTTAGTGGCTGAGTGACCCCAAATTCAAACCCCTGTGTAAAAAAATAAATAAATAAATAAAATGTGCAATAAACCTTAATTACTTGGCTTGAAGTACATTTGCAAGTCTCTTTGGAAGATCTAAGCTAAATATTTACACAATTTTGCTTCATTTCTCTTTTCATTCTTTTTTAGAGAGAGAAGAGAGAGAGAGAGAGAGAGAGAGAGAGAGAGAGAAGAATTTAATATTTATTTTTTAGTTTTTCGGCGGACACAACATTATATTTGTATGTGGTGCTGAGGATGGAACCCAGGAAAGCGCGCTACAGCTTGAGCCACATCCCCAGACCTCTTTTCATTCTTGAACTCTAATTTCCATGTATATTGGGCCATTTATTCATTTGTCACTTTTTTCCCTTTTATGTTTTTCATCTTTTAGAATTTTTATTTTATTGTATGTCAATTTGGTTATTTTTCTGAGCTCTTCCAATTCAGTAATTTTCTCATTTCCTATTTGTTATCAAACGTACCTCCTAAACTCAAAATTTAAGTCTATATGCCAGTTTTAGATTCTATTTGATTCCCTTTTATAGATTCACGTCTTCTAGTTAAATTTTCCATCTTATCAGCTTTCTTGAACATATCAAAATGGAGTATGTAGTGTTTTTTTTGTTTATTTTGCATTGTAGGGATTAAACCCAGTTCTCTGCTCTTGCTAAGCATACCATAGAACTACATTCTCAGTCCTCATGCATAGTTATTTAAAACTACTGTAGTCTGATATAGAATATCAGCATCATCTATGGTTTTATTTCATTTTTTTCTACCTATTCTTTGGATTTTGGTTATTTTTGTGATGGGATATTTTTTTTTCTAAAAAATTATTTAAACATTATATATGAAAAATTATTAAGGTGTTAAATGATGGTATTTTCTTCCAGAAAGAACTTTCATATGGAGCTATATGTATTTTAATCCATTCAAGGCTAAGTTTAATTTTTTTTGAGAGATATTCTTTCACTGGTTTGCCTTTATTTCTAAGACACAGGATTGAAGGGATCTCATTTCAAAGGATGGGATGCTAACTACAGCTATCTACTTTTTTCAGATTCGACTTTGATTACAAGCTTTTTGGCATTTATGAATTTCCATTAAGACACTTGGCTCCTCAACTCTCCTTTCTTATATTTGTTTCAGTTCACACAAAACATTAGCATTGGCAATTACCACGAATTGCAGGCAGAATGTTCATGGATATTCTGTGACTTCTTCCTATAGAGTGTATTGGCCACCCAGGCCAACTTCTTTGGAATGCAGAAGTCTAATCCCTGTCTGTCCAGCCCAGAAAACTCTGAGTAACCTCTTTCTGCCTTGCCTCTGTCCCCAGTACAATGACTTAGAAAATGTCTTGAGTGGACAAGGTGTAAATGTAGTTTCACCTTAATGTGCTTCCTGTCTTTCCTGGGATGTAGACTTCATTTCTAGTAGTATTGTGTTTCCCTGATGTGTTCAAGTAGCTGTTTCTGTTTGGGTAGTTGATTTTGTGTTTTATTGAGTTTTATTGTTGTTCTCTACAAGAGGGTTGGGCTGATAAAAGTTATTCTGTTACTTCCAGAGGCAATTTCACTTTAAATAGCATTTTATATAGGCCATCAAATCTCCAGTCACATTTTTCTAGAAGAATAACTATGGTGTGATATAGCTCTGCTAACACAGGTTTCTTGAGCCTTTAATCTGAACATTTCCATTCTTTTAAATGTTGAATTGTATTCCTCCCAAAAAAACACATATAGGGATAAATTTTTATATTTGTGTTTTTTGATAATCTAATATGGTGTTTTTCAAGAAATATATAGAATAAATAAATTTTATAGACAGAGAAAAATAATATTTTTAACTTAGAATTATCAAGATTTCAAAAATGCTAAGATTCTATTCTTATCTGAAGTACGTGAATTTGTATATTTTCTCACACTATATAATCTGTATTTTCATCCTCTTTTCATTGGTTTAATGTCCTTATGAAATTTAGTGGGGAAACTTCCAAACTTATACAGTCACTTCCACTGTATTTTCCTTTATTTAAGGTCATCTCTTATTTTGCAACTAAGGTCAAGTTGGGGAATGTAATATTAATCTTTAGTATGACTTCTCTCCACACGACTACCACATTGCTAAGGAGGAAAAAAGCCAAGCAACAAAGCAGGTCAATGGCATTAGGTATGAAAGGAAAATCCTCTTTGCCAGACTCCCTAGAAAATCAGACACCATGTCAGGATTAACTTGATAGCTGATAAAGGAGAAAGTTATTGAAGTAAGCTTTCCACATAATGTGTTTTCTCTCATCTTCTGAATTTACTTTTTCTCCTACAAATAAGAAAATAGAATTTCAGCTAAATGGGATTTCTTTACTATTAAGAATATCAAGGCAGAATAAATAGATATTAGTTAAGAATAGTGGAGCAAGTACTCATAATGATGTCTGGCTTTAGAATCATATGGCTAAAATAAAATCCAAATTTACAACTTTTGTGTATTTAAGCAACCTTTCCTTCTAAGCCCAATACATTTCTCTCTAAAGTATACATAACCACAGTGACCTACATAGAGTTTAATAGTATTTTAGTAATATAAATTTAGTCCTGAACAAAATGCCTGGCATGTAATAAGCTTTCAATAAATGTTGTGTTACTATTTTCACAATCTACCTAATGTTCAGTATTGGGTATTGCAAGAAAGTACTGTAATATTAATTCTGTATTTGCAAAAATATTAAAGATGCTTCTTATAGCTTCAAACACTTTTCATTCTATTTCTCAATTACCAACATTGCATTTGATTTAATTTATATATTCCTTCAAGCTTGTTTTTTTCTTTGAAAACCATGTAAATAGAAGCAACATTTGATTTTGATTAAGGATGCAAGTCTATTAAAACTTTGTTTTCTCTTCGCTGATGCATTGATCATAATTATCTTGTCAGATGTCACTGAAGGCAGTGACAAGATGGTAATAAAGCTTTGTAAATTTAAAATAAATTCAGGGTTGTTTTTTTAAAAATCAAGCCTGTGAATTCTAGAGCTTTCAGTCAAGTATGAGACATTTTTTAAATGATAGAACAAATAAAATCTAATGTTAAAAATGTTGAATCAAAGCATATTTCTTTGGGAATCATGGAGTTATTCACGTGAATATTAAGAATACCATCCAACACCCAGTACCAGGCACAGTAGATGGAATAATTCACTAAACTCTTAATTATAAATTTTAAATTAAAGCAGAATTCGGGGCGGTAAAGCTGGGACATGGTAGACTACAAAGAGATGGAGATGACAGGTTTCAGATCATGTGTATTTAAATAGGTTAACTTAGGTCAAAACAGGTTTCAGTTGCACTATAGTCAGTTAAAGAAAATAGAAGAAAAGTCACATAACAAAATTTCAGAAGTGGCATAGACTTGAAAAAATCAGATTATTCACATTTTGCCCTTTTCTCTTGTATCAGTGATGAATATGCAAAATTCTGGATTCACAGTTATTTAGTTTGTATCAAAAAATACAAGTGTGAAGATTAATGCTAATTTTGATTTAAAAAAACACAGAAGTTCCTATGACCCCAAATATTGAAGCTTACCTATAATATATATGTGTGTGTGTGTGTGTGTGTGTGTGTGTGTGTGTATGTATACATATTTTACATATGTTTATCTATGTATTTGTATTTATACATACAAAATTTTTAGGTTTTTCATAATGATTTGTGCAATAATAATTCTGTATATACTATGAGACATTAGTAAATAAGACTGCATTAAAATTTGGTTCAGAACATAAGAGAATAAAATACATTTGGAGAAAAATGTATTTATGTTGTAATAATTTAAAATAGAAATATAATCAAAATTGCTTAATTTCTTCAATAGCATTGACTAAAAACTAGATTTCTCATTGAAAATTATTCTTTATTCTGTATACTTCATATCCTTCTCTTTTATTCTGATAAAATTTGCCATATTTCTTCCCAGTACCTCTATTTGGTGATTAAACTATGGCTAAAAAAATTGATATTAATGAATGAATTAGTCAGATAACTCTACATATAATTATCTTAATTATGCATACATCATGAAAAATAATATTTCAAAAATGAATAAATGTGGTTGATAAAATGCACATTTCTTCTAATCTCATGTGATTCTTAGAATGACCTGATGTACTCTTATGACATTCAGATGCCTGAACCACAGGAAAATTATTCACAGTTTTCATATGCAGCTATCCAGTTTGTTCCTAGCTTCCTGGGAGAATTTTTTTCATGTATCTTGGTACAAACATCAGTATTTTCTTTGAAATCTCCAAATATGCCCCTTGGATTGAAACCTTTGATTTGATTGGTGCAACTCAGATAAATGTAATGGCATAAATATAGAAAGTAATTTTAGCATTATGGTAATCTAAGAAAAATGAAATAAATTTTTATTATAGATTCCAAGATTAATAGTGAAGAATTCCTTAACTGTCAGGAGGAAAGTCTATCTGTTCAATACAAAAGGGAGAGCTAATTAGTTCTGGTCAAGGATATTAGAAAATGTCGACTGTTTTATTTTTCTTTCCTTTTGATATATGATTTAAGAAAGGCTTTAAACATTAGAAGTTTTTTTTTTCCTGTGTAAAAAAAGTAAGAATTATGGACTTGTGTTATAAGGAAGAGTCCAGTCAATCATGGGATGAAAACAATGTGTAACATATAAATCGAATAACTTTAAAATTATAATAAAGTATGTACTCAGGGTATTGAGTGTTAAGTGATATATTTACTGTTTTATTGAAACTATATTAATACAAATTAAAATTAGCAAAATTTTTAAAATGTAACTTTCTACACAACATTAAAAACAGATTGATACTAAATAAACAAAATTAATTAAATTTTCTGATCTATTTATTATTAGACATCACTTTTACTCTTAAAGTGACTTTAATATCAGGTAAGTAATTATATTTTAATTAATAAAATTTTGAAAGTAACTATACAATACAATAAAAGACTATTTTTCTTAAAATTTTACCACTATGAAAGACTGATATTTGTTTCTTGATATCTCCTATGCTATAAATCCTTTGAAAGAAACAAAATTAATATTTAAATAAAACAAATCTCAGGATTCTAAATTCTAACTAAATTTTAGAAAATGTCCTCTTACATTTATTTATATTTTGGCATTTGAATGAGTTAAGAAACTTCAAAGCATCTAAGTAACTTAAAAATATTTATTCCTATAACATTATTCTCAACTTAATAGGCAAAAGGAATATCTTTAACAAATTTGGACCTGCAACAAATTACCCACAGATTTTGTTGTATAAACAACACAAAGTTATTTTCTTATATTTCTGGAGATTAGTAGTCCAGATTGATTCTTATGGGGTATAAGTCAAGGAGCCAGGAGGGATACTTCCCTCTGGATATTCTAGGAGACAATCTATTTCTGTAACTTTTTATGTCTACAGTGTTTGACTCATGGCTGAACATCTGTTAAACCTCTTGCATCAGTAGTCTCATTTCTTACTTCTTACTGATTTCCTGCCTATATCTTATAAGGACCTATGTTTACATTAGATCCACCTGGACCTAATTCAGTAAAATATTCCCCTTTTAGGATCTTTGTCTAGTGACTCTCACTGTTAACCTGAAGTTTTGCTCACATATGCTGCTATCCAGTTTGTTCCTAGTTTCCTAGGAGAATTTTTCCCCAACTGTGATTTATGAAAACTGTTAGAATTGCCAAAGATAACAAAGATACATATTCCTGGAACTATAAGCCTGAATCATAGGTCGGGTGGGCAAAAGACCTGATTTTTTTACCCAAATCATTTCTGTACTCTGCAAAAATTGAGAAAAACTATGCCAGTAAAAGAACTTGATTCATTCAGCTTTTCCCATTATACTTGTTTAAGCAGAATTTGTTTTTAAACAACTAGCTAAAAGTTGGATGTCTGCCTAGTTTCTTTATCTTCTGTCCTTAAATCAGTAAGAGACTGGGATCAATATACATAAAGACTCAAGAACATATTCTACAAGTACATTGTTTTAAAATTTCAGTCTATCATATAATATGTATAAACCGATCCTCTACTATGTTTTACCATTTGTTTATTTTTTTAATACTGGGAAATGATCCAGGCATTCTGTATCACTGAGCTATACCCCAGACCTTTCTGTTTTTTGTTTTAAGTACAATCTCACTAACTTGCTCAGGATGATCTAGAACTTTACGATCCTCCTGCTTCAGTCTCCCAAGTAGCTAGGATTACAGGTAGGCATCACCAAACCTGGCCCCATTCATTTTTGATATTTGGAAAATACCAAAGAATAAACAAATGGGAGAAAAAGTCCAACTTTAATAAAGGTCTGTGAAATATTTGAGGAAAAACGAGCAGGGCACTAAAAAGCTCTTGTACCAACTTTCTTTAATCAAATAGGAAAGTTATTGGAAAAAAGTACTTCAGGAGTGAGTTTGTGGGTTCTAGGTTTTATCTAATGCAACTACCTCAGTATTAGTCCCAAGGAATTTTACCATATGATTAATTCCAGGGATTTGTAATGTTGGAAGAATTGGTTAGTTTTGTCATGGAACATGCTTTCCTGCTGGTTGATACTAAGGAAGAGGTGATTTCCCTCAGCCAAGAAGGAATGACTATGCCTAGAACCATATGGTATAAGAGATATTAAATACAGACTTGTATCCTGGTATCAGTGGGGAAAGTATTAGAGACTGAGTTTGGGAAGTATGTATTTCAGCTGTTCCACAGGCCGTGTATTTATTATATAATTTATGTATTCATAAATATGTATATTTAGGTGTATATATAAAATTTCCATAAAATAGCCAATAAATAGTTGCATAACAATTGAATGAAAACTAATCCATTCCACTTAATTTTATTTCTTTTCTCCTCTAGTTGTGAAAAATTTTCTGATTGGCTTTGTGTACTCATTTTTGTACATGGCATTTTATACTGTATGACCACAGAATCAGAGCCTGCCTGTTACATGATCATTATATTAGTCAACTTTGCAGTACTCCAATAAATATCTGAAACACTATGTATGAAGTAAACTGAAGTTCTTTTTGGCTCAGTGTTCTACAAGTTCAAAGGCCTGGCACCTGCATCAGCTCAGGGTCAGTGAGGGTGATGGATGGTGGTGTTGAGGAGTGCATATCAGAGGAAGCTGCTCATGTCTCAAACTGCAGCAGAGGGAGAGAAAAGACAAGACAGGCGTCATATAATCCACTTAGAGTTTACACCCCAGTTATCAAAGTCCTTCCCATAATGCCTACTTCTTAAAGGCCCTTAGTATATCCCAATAGCATTACCCCAAAGACAAAGCCTTTAAAATATGGACCTTTTGGAGAAACTACATTCATCCAATCCCTAGTAATCATGAATTGCCACGTGGAATATATACAGTTAAAAGTAACAAAATATGCAAACCAATCTGAAAACTAAAATTTCACTAATTAAAACAACCTTCCTCATTTCTGCGTGCATATATACATGTTAAGTCCACAACTTGTTTTACTTGTCATATCCTTAATATTTTAAGTGGACTAGTGTGAGAAACTGAACACCATTTTTGCTATTTATTATGTCATCAAGTTAATGTTTGTGAATGAAGTAGTAAAAAACTTTAGGAATGCAGAAATAATGAAAATTAATATTTTTATTTAAAATTATTTTTCTTTTCAGAAAAGACTAATAATTCTTTTGCTCTACTAAACTTTTAAAATAATTCCTTGTAAATACTAATGCATATGATGTTAAATTTTGTTGTTTATTTGAAAATTGTAGCTTAGTTTCATTCAAGCTATTACCATAGAGAATTTTAAAGAATAGGTAAAATAAATGTTGAGGTCCAGAAATGTGATTATATGTTCTGTCATGGCAATATAATCAACAAATTTTTGGAAAACTTTATAATATCAAAGAGTAAACTCAATCTTAAATTAAAATTGTTATACATGTTTACTCATATTAAAAATATTTTATAATATCATTAGCAAAAATATCTGAAATTAAAAACAAACTCTTATATACAAATGTTCCAGCTCAATTGCTTTAAGAAATTTTTAAGATAATTATATATTACAGACTCACACAAAATATAAAATGCCAAAATTAATATTATAAAAGTGTCTCTACCTTTCTTATGAGAGTAATTCTGATTATTAGTAAATTTTATGAACTATTTATCAAGAAAAACAAAAGAAAAAGTATAAATACTCTAGGTCCTACACGTTTATAAATGAGACATTAATCTCTAAGTCCTGACTTTACTCCAAGAAGCATGTGAAATCACATATCTATCTGCAACTCTAAAATCCAGAAGTTCTGAAAGCTGAAAGCTTTTTGTAAATATGGAAAACACTTACTTGTTATCCTAATTTTACTATAGCAAGGCAAGACATTTATAGTCCATATTGATCCCTTCTAAAATAATTTGTTCGTACTTTTCTACAGAAATATTATTATGTTGATTTTAGACTGCTATCTCAGATTGTACAGGGATTTCTATGTAATTTGGTATAAACATACTAAAACATTTCTAACTATCTGAGCAATTCTAAAGTTTGAATCACTGGTGGCCCTAAACTTTGTGGACATAAAGTAGATACCAAACAATTAATCAGTCTGTAAAACTTAACCATAACTCTTATAAGCAATAAGTTTTGTTATTGAGCATCCTTTATTTTAAAATTTTATTTAAAAGAGTGAACAAAATGCTAGTTTTAAACTACTAATTCATAACAATAAAACATAACCTAAATAATTTAATATGCTGAATCATCCAAAGATTACTAATTCTAGGAGAAAATTCAGTGCATGTGTGTGTATGAACAAAGGTGTTTGTGTGTATGATGTGTGTGTAGGCATATGTGTATGTGATTATTCATCTGAATTAAAAGATTGATGAAACAGAGTGAAATATGAAAAGTATTATGGATCTTTTAAATTAGTAAAAAGATAATTTGGAACAAATAGATAAAGGTAAATAGAAAAAAAAGAAATTGTTAAAATATTTGTATTATATTGCACAAAAAATTTGAGACAGGGAAAGAATAAAAAAAAATGCTGGTAGTTTGTATTCAGAGAGAAAACAATAAATTTTTTGTAGTAAAACTAACTCAATTATGTTCAAGGAATTGTTGTTGTTGTTGTTGTTAATTATATGCTTGGGATTGAACCTGGGGCCTTGAACATGGTAGGCAAGTAGTGTATTAATTACTTAGATTCCCAAAGGAAATTTAAGACATATGAAAAAAGAAATGTGACAATCACTTATATTTAATATAGCCTAGTAACTTAAAATTAAGGATTAGTTAGCTTTCAGGGTACAAAAGTGCACACTTAAGAATTTTAGTGAGGGAAGGAACTGTAGCCAATATTTTTCTTAATCCTTTGATAATGGATTTTAATATTCATTTTTAACATTTGGTTTCATTAGAATTTAATGTGTTGTCACAAGTAGAACATCCACAGAAGTTTTCTTTATTCTTTTAATGTTTTTACTACCCTTTAATTACAGGATAATTTAAGTGTTCTGAAGAAATAATCATAATTTTATTTACTTGTCAAAGTGACTAGTTCTTTTCTCAGAAATTGTTAATTACACTAACAGGGACCTTATAAATACATTATGTTAGCTGAACATAGACAAATTTTATTATAGCAGGAATCATTTGCAGTTGTCATGAAACTTCTGATTACAACCTTGATGTTCTTTATTAAAAATGAATTACCTTTGTCCATTCTACCATTGCTTTTTGAACTAACGAATTATTTATTAAATCTCATCAGATGGTCAGTTTTCTAATAACACAATCCAAAAGCTTATACATTTTTATTCCCCCAGCAGTTTTTTTAACACTTAAAATTAATGAGACCACTAAGAAAATGCATTTTTATTTAATCAGTCTTTCACATAGACAAATATTATGGATCCATCAGTCAGTCAGTTACCTTGGCTCTGTCTTATAGTTAAATGGGTTTGTCAATTATATGTTTTATGTATATATTGATGAGAACATGCCTCAGATAGGTAAGTAAAGTAAAAGGAGTATATTAGGCTTGGGGTGATGAAAAGAAAATTCATGCTTAAAATACAGAGTGTTAGTGGCTTAGGAATTGCCAATGGAGTATAAGTTATCTCTATATTCTGATAGTGTCCCTGGAGATAAGTCAATTTCAAATCTTTCAGTTAGATCAAATCCCTTATAATCTGACAATATATTTTTATGTTAGACAATATTTGACCTTTCATGATATCTGAAAAATCTGAGCATTTCTAGCAAGTTGACTAAAGCAGTGAGCAAAATAAAATATTGAAAATTTACTCTTATGTAAACAGAAACTGCTATTTGAGGCATTCTGGTTACTCACATGAAGTCTTTGAATGAAATTGCTATATGGTCCTCTATTCTATATCTGGCCTCTTTATTTTTAATGTGCACATGAATCACTTGAGGACTTTATTAAAGAACAGATGCTAACTTAATATGTCCGGATAGAACCAGAGGGTCTTTATTTCCAAGTGACCTATGTACTGCAGAGCATTGCCTCTCAGATTCTGATGCATTGGCTTATGAATGCTGATGTTAAGCATCTAGCAATTCTGCTATAATACGTTTGTGGAAAAGCTTTGTATTAGTATCTAAGGAAATTCTTCAGAAAAAGATATTTTCCCATTTTATAGGCTCTCTTTTCACACTCTTCGTTGTTTCCTTTGCTATGCAGAAACTTATTTAATTTGATGCCATTCAATTTGTTGATTCTTAGTTTTATTTCTTAAGGTTTAGTGCTTGCACCAATATGTTACAGTGTTGACCCTATGTTTGTTTTTTAGGGAGTTGCAAACTTTCTAGTGTAAAATTCCTAGATCTTTGATCCACTTTGAGTTGACTTTTGTGGAAAGGTGAAAGATTTCAATCTAGTTTCATACTTCTACATGTGAATATCCAGTTTTCCTACCACCCTTTGTTAAAAAAAAGGTGATCTTTCTTTGAAGGTATGTTTTTGGTGCTATTCTTGAGTATCTGATGACTGTATCTATGTAGGGCTTTCCCTGTGTCTTCTATTCTATTCCATTGGTCTTCATATCTTTTTTTGATATCAGTGTCATTCTGTTTTTATTACTACACCTCTATAGTATAATTTGAGATCAGGTATTGTGATACATCAAATGTGGCTCTTCTCAGTATTGCGCTGGGTGTTCATGGTCTTTTTTCCTTTCAAATGAATTTTAGTACTTTCTAGCTACTTATCTGATAGGAGATTAATATCCAGCTTATTGGAAAAAATTTAAAAATCTTATCTCCAAAAGAACAAATAACTGGATCAATAGATGTTTAAATGAACTAAACAGATGTTTCTCAAAAGAAGAAATAGAAATGGCCAACAAATTTATGAAAAAAGATATTCAACATCGTTAGCAAGCAGAGAAATTCAAATGAAAACTACACTAAGATTTTATCTCCCTCCAGTTAGAATGGCAATCATCAAGTATAAAAATAATACTAAATGTTGGCAAAGTTGTGATGAAAAGCACACTCCTCCATTGTTGATAGGACTGAAAATTGGTACAACCACTTTGTAAAGCAGTATGAAGATTCTTCGAAAGACTAGGAATGGATCCACCCATTGTCCCAGCTATCCCACTCTTTGGTATTTATCCAAAAGAACTAAAATTAACATGCCATAATGATACAGGTACATCAATTTTTATAGCAATGAAATTCACAATAGCCAAGATATGGAACCAATCCAGGTGTCAATAAACAGATGAATGGACAAAGAAAAGTGGTGTATAAGGGCAGTGGAGTTTTACTCAACCATAAAGAAGAATGAAATGATAGCATCTACTTGTAAATAGTTGGAAACTGGAAAATATCATAGTAAGTGAAGTAAGCCAGACTCAGAAAGTCCAGGATTCAGTGTTTTCTTTCAAATGTGAAAGCTAGAGCTAAAGATGGGGGAACAATTAGTGTGGATACCATTAAATAGAAGAGCCCAGTGATTAAGAGGCAGGGTATGGGGATGGGACTGCAGAGTGAAACTGATAAAATTATGTACATATGTGAATATACCACAGTGAATTCCACCTTCATGTATATCTATAAAGCACTGATTTTAAAAAATCCATCAATAAATAGAAGGAATACCAGTAAAGTATAGGAAGGAGAACAAGGGACAGGATGAGGTAAGAGAAAGACAAAGTACTGGGGAGTGAAATGAAGCAAATTATGTTCTGAACTGTATAAATATATCAAAATGAAGCCCACTATTATGTATAACTATAATGCACTAATAAAAACATTTAAAAAATCTTCAGGTGATCTACTAGACAACCAAAGATTGAGAACCAGTGGTAAAAAGAAAGGAATGACTTGGAATGTTTTAGAAAACTTCTGAGAAGTTCTGGTTGCTAAAACTATAAAAGATTGTCTACTTCAGGGCTCTGGAGGCCTGGAATTTATATACTTTTAATGGTTGCCACGCAAACAAGAACAACTGTACCTCTAAAGCCCAAGCACAGTCTCAAAATAAAAGCATGCTTTGGGCAAATAATACTTATAATTGGGACAAATTGACCCTTAAGATCAAGCTATTAATGCTCATTGTCCCTTCTCTATCATTAACACATATCAGTGGGTGGATCAGCATAAGAGTAGCAAATGAACACTCTGTGTGGTAATAACTGTACTAAATCTGAATATTTCTTAAAACCATTTGCACAACTTTAATGTACCTGTGATTTAGTCATCTCCTTGGAGTGCAATTTTAAATTGTTGCTCCCTTGGTTTAGAAACCTGTATGTGGTTTATGACCCAGTTAGTTTAAATTGATTCTTTCCCTATGTACCCAATTAGCAATTATGGTTTTCAGAGCCCAAAGGGGGAAGTCAGGTGTTGGTGGTAGACAGTCAAAGTCATTAAACAAAAAAACACAAACAAAAACAAAAATAAAAACCAAACCAACTTGTTATTATTCACTTTGAAAAATTCATTGCAAACATTGGAAAAATTATTCTAACATTTATTTTGTGTTCAAAGTATCTATGCTTACAACATCTATGCTTGACAATGTCAGTCGACACAACATGTTTAATTTTGTTCTCAATACAGTTCATTTCCTTTCCCTTCACTTAGCTACACATTGATGCTTACATTCCATAGCTTCTCTTCTGGGAATTGGAACTTCATTGTGCTTCTCATGTCTTAAGCCCAGTTTTCAGGTTAATTATAAAATCATTACATACAAAGAGTCTAATCTACAAATTGTTATACACTCTTGCATTATTTGGATTCTATACCTTTCAAATGTAAACCAAAAAAAATAATTTCAATGAGTAAGAATGAGCCATCACTAAAAGCTGTAGAATCCACTTGGCAATCAGTGAAATTTCAGTATTATTGATCCCATACTTGATTTATAGACTTAGCCAGACAGTTCCTGTGTTCCATAAGACCCTGTTACTTGGTGTAAAACATACATACCACCATTCAGGCTGAACTATCCATTATATAGACCATCTCTGAATATAGAAATGTGTGGCTGGGCAGCCAATGTCTCAGGATCGCTGGAACATCACTGAGAAAATGAACACTAAAGGGATGGGGAGATGAGATGGATTGGTTTGCTAGGGCTGCCATCACAGAGTACCATATTCTTGTGCCTAACACAACAGGCATTTATTTTCTCTCAGTTTCAAACTCTAGAAGTCCAAGATTGAGGTGTTGACAAGGTTGGTTCCTTCTGGGTAAGGCGACTATCGGCCTCTCTTCTACCTTCTGGTGGCATGCCAGTAACTTTTGGTGTCTCAGGGCTTATAGAAGCCTCATGCTGATCTCTGCTTTGATGTTCACATGGGGTTCTCCCTGTTTGTGTTTCTGTTTCCAAATTTTTCTCTTTTATGGGAATATGACTCTGAAGAAACTGTTTCCATAAAAGTATATACTCTGAGATAGAATATGAGGATATTAGTACTTCAACTTGTAAATTGGAGAGACATGGTCCAACATAGAGCACAAGCCAAATGAGTTAGGGTTCATCTGTTCCTAAAGAGTGAAAATTCAACTGTGCCAGCAAAAGGCCTGACCAGGTCCCTCTTTTCATGAAGAGCATTATGCTTTCCTACCTTTAACTTGGTTAATAAGAGCTCTACTATTAATATCTATCCAAACTTTAGAGTATGGGGGACCTTTACAAATTCACAACTAGAATCTGATTCTGGAGGCTGGATTCTTGGCCACAGTGGGAACCCAGGGGAACTGGGCTGCTGTCACAGTGGGGAGTTGATTGTGCAGGGAGTGTTTTTTTCCTACAGGAGATCACAACCCATCACCTTTACTATATTTAAAAGACTTTTCTATTATTAGGACTAAATATGAAAGGAAATAAAATCCTCCCATCTCAATGTATATGGTGCAGACTTTTTCTGATTTATTTAATATCCTTAATTAGATCAGTTAATTAATATGAAATTAAAATGTGAATGTGAACTTGAAGACTTCTGCAGAAACCACAAAGTGAAAAAGTACTTAAAGGGTCCTGATGTATTAAATTTAAAAAATGTATTGAATTTGAGAAAGGAGAAAACAATGACATTTGACTATTTTAGAGATAATACAGGTATTTGTGAAAATAATTAATGGTGAATTTAAACCACCTTTGTTATGCAGTGAGGGTGGTAGACTTAAGGCAAGAATGTAGGTCTTTGCTGATTGTGAGAGAATTATTCTCCTTGCTGCAGTGACACTGTTTCCACCCACCCACCCCCCAATGTCTGTAGTTCAGTTGGAATCAGTCATGTAGAGATCAGTTAAAGGGGCCACTGCTCTCACGGTGAAGGGAGATTTGAAGACATTTCTTCAGAGGCAGGAAAACTCAAGACAGAATAACTGATGAGTTTCTAATGAAAGAGAGTTGGGAATTGCCTAATTATTGCCTTTCTGCAGAGGTAGCAAATGTGCCACCAGGGCCCTTTGGGAGTGCAGAAGGGAGATCATGTAGCTTTGGGTATCAAGCCTAATAAAAAGCCTGCAAAAATAAAATAGCAAAAACTAACCAAATAATACACATAAATGCAAAGAATAATAATAACATTTATTTTTCTCTGTCTTGTTTCAAGTGGTTTGTTAGTGCCTCCTTTTCCTCAAACAATATTTGCTACAACATCGATGGTAGCTCCTGGATGTCAATGCTCTATTTATCACTTAACCAGGCTAAAGAACATGCATTAGATCCTGGCTTCATTCGATTTACAGGCATTTATAGGAAAATTCAGAAACATAGTCTGGGACAGAGAAACATATTTTGGTGGTGAAGTATGGGGGACAGGGTAGAGACTGATGGGACTTAGAAAATCTGGTAACAAAATATGAAGAGAAAGGATCAATATAGGCAGAAGTTCATAAATCAGCTAAGTGTATAAGAAACATTTGTTGAAAAATCCTGCAAATAAAGAAAACTGCCTTGTCAAGTGCTCAGGCAAACAGGAACCTGAAGATCTGCTAGCAATAAAGGAGGGAGGAAAATCAGTAGGAGAAAATAAGGGGTTCCCATTAACAGAGAATGACCTTGGTAAGTGTGGCAAGGACCTGTGCTAGCCTTAACCTTGCATTTGTTTCTTGTGGAAAAAACTAATCTACAAGAACAGCTGCCTAAGGCTTATAGGTGGAGAGAATTAAGAACATTACATTAGTAGAGCACTTAAAGAAAAAAAATATATATATACCTGTTAGTGAAACATTTTTTTCTCATATCTTGTGCCATCTTAAATTTTGTTCAAAAGTCTGATTTGAGAGTAGGGCAAAAGACTACATAGATTCAAAGGCTGTTTTTAATGAGAATTCATGTGTAATTTAAGCATTTGTTTGGTAAGAAATATATTCTTAAAAAAAACCAAAAAACACTGAAATGTACTGTGAGACTCCCCGAAGGGAGCATGATACTTTGGTTTGCTCTTCTCAGCCTTAAACCCTCCTGTGGGGGTACAACTTGAGGTTTACTGAGGCTACACTTGTTTTCAGCTGTGTTATCTTCAGGTATGAAGATGTCTCACTAAAGTGCAAAACAAATTCATTGTGATCTGCTGGATATAGGAGGCTAGATACCTGATGGCAAACTCACGATAGAGTGTAGATAGATTCTGATTCTAATAATAGAAAATTATAAGGCATTTAGAAATTGGGAATCTGATTAGAGTTTTCATAATTTACTGTCAACACACCTCTTTGTTCTGATCACTGGTTATTCATTTTTTTTAATACAAAAGAAATCTGTGCTCCCGCAGAAACAAAACTGATATCCTGCCATGTTACAATTAAGAGTAGGCATATAAATCATATCCGAAGGTTAGAATGAAGTGGCACTTTGTATCCTGAAATGAACAAGAACTACAAAAAAAAAATCAGGGTCACTCTGTTTTAGTAAATAACACTTTGACATTTCTCATGGGTTGCTGACTTCCTCATAAAAACACATTTATCCCTGACTTTTAATTGTTACTGTCTAAAGAGAAATAATGATCTCTTTGAGTGTAATAAGCATGTAAGAAAATTTCTATTTGTCCAACATAAACTGGCAAACAGTAGACCCAGCAGCATTGATAATACAAGTTGAACTTCCCTAATCCAAATATACTAGACACAGAATGTTACAAAATTGAAAACTCTTTGAGCATCAGATCAGTACCACAAGTGGAAAATCTCACATTTGACCTTAAATGACAGTCGAAACATAGACACACTAAAAATATTGTGTTAAGTTATCTCTAGCCTATATATATAAGGAATATGTGAAACATAAATTAATTTTGTGTTTGGACTTTGTTCCCATCCCTAATATATCTTTATTATGTATGTGGAAAATTCCAAAATCCAACAGTAATCTAAAATCCAGGACACTTCTTATTGAAAGCATTTTGGATAAAAGATATTTGGGCTATATTACATTTATTCATTAACTACTGCATTGGTTAGAAATGGACAAGTCATATTTTTCCTGACTTGTCTCTTTTGAGCACCTCTTTTCTGAATGATATTTTGTTTCTCTGTCTGAGACTGTCTTGAACATTAGTCTCTTTCTCTTGGGCTTCCTGCCAATGATCCATACTTTCTTCTGTTTGGATTATACTATCCATTCTTTCTAGATACACACTTCCCCCAACACCACTGGTCCCACTTTTCCATCTAGCAAACTCCTATCATTTCTTTATGGCCTGAATCAAATCCTGTCACTTTCTTTTTTTTTTTTTTTTTTTTTGTAAAGAGAGAGTGATAGAGGGAGAGAGAGAGACAGAGAGAATTTTTCAATATTTATTTTTTTTTTTTTTTTAGTTATCGGCGGACACAACATCGTTGTTTGTATGTGGTGCTGAGGATCGAACCCGGGCCGCACGCATGCCAGGCGAGCGCGCTACCGCTTGAGCCACATCCCCAGCCCCAAATCCTGTCACTTTCATAAAAGATTCAGATTCTGACTCATGTTAATCACTCCTTCCACTATGTTCCAATACATTTCACCAAAGTACATTATTTTATAAGTACTTAGTTATTAATTTTTCCAACTCTACTTCCTAAGCCTGTGCTTGGTTTACTGTAGATACTAATGAATGATGAGTGAGGGGATAATTGGCCATATGAGAGAGATTTCAGTACACTCCATCAAATTTAACACTTTAACAATGATCTATTCTGCCTACATATCAGTCTAGTCTTTCTCAAATATGTATAATTCACCTAAGATTATTCTGAAAGTAAAATATACACCTATAAAACAAATGTCTTAAATATGTGTATATTGCTTTTGCTTAACCTGAAAATTACTCTTTAAAATATTGTAATGTCCTAAATATCTTATCATCTTTCACTCAATTAAAGAGATGCCTGCTGTTGTCTATAAGTGTTAATAATAAGAATGCAATTAAATTTGATACAGTCTTTTTTTTGCTTCATTGTGTTTTTGTGTGTGCACATGTAAGAGAGAGAAGAAATAGAAAGCCACTTATAAAACACAAATGACAGGAAAAATAATAGACAAATTTGGAATACATCATTTTATTTTTGTAAAATAAAAACATTTTCCCATTTAAATGAGCATTTGACTAATATTCATTCTATAAGTTGCCTAATTATAAAAACTATGTTTGCATTTTTGCAGAGAGAAAAATGAAACTATATAGAATTCAGTATTTAGGTAACAATTCACTTTGGCTCCAGGAATTATCCAGTGGTAAGCATCTGAGTGTTGATGTCAGATTGGTTAGGTTAAAAAACTAATTTGACTTCTTGCAAGTTGCATAACCTTGGTCAGGTGATTGAAGATTCTAATGCTTTATTTTCCTCAGTTATTTTGGTAAAAACCTAAGGAAGTTTCTGACTAAAGAAATACCTCAATATTAGCTATTATTTCAATTCAATAAAAAGTCAAAGAATGGTCACAGATAAATGTTCAGAGAGATTTTTTATTGAAGATAGTGTGGTACATATATCCCACATATTTTGAATCAGAAGTCATTTAAGAATGCTTCACAATTGGCAAATTTTTAGGCCAGATACTCTTGTTTATGAGCATTTGATTTTAATGTAATTATTTTCTAAATCTCCCTTTTAGTCACTGATTAATGTAATACTCATGATTAAAATTAGTTTTGATTCTTTTGGATACTTTTCTACAGTTTTAATTTAAAATTTTCCATGACATTAGTAGGAGATGGAATGATTTGTTTTTTCCTTATTATCTCGGTTTCATTGAGCAAATGTTAAATCCAGGCAACACTGTTTATTGCTTTTTAAATTTGGTGTAGAGATTTTGAGCAATTGGAGTCATAGATCAAGTGATGATTCGTATTCAAGAGATTAGTTAATTTTAATATTTTATTCTTTTTAGCTACACATAACTGGAAAACCCATTTTGATAATACAAGCAACATATAAAACTTGTTCTAATTTAGACCCATTATCTCCCTTTTCCCTTCCATCTCATACTCCCTGTTCTCTTCCCTCTATTGATCTTTCTGCCACTTAACCATAGTTTTATTTTTTTTAATTAATTTCTTGTAGATGCACATGATGTTGAGAATCATGGTTGTGTATTCACATATGTATATAGGAAAGTTCAGTCAGATTCATTCCAGTGTATTTCCTTTTCCCATCCCCCCTACATTCCTTTCATTCCCCTTGGTCTACCACTGAACTTTCTATTCTTCCTTACCACCTTTTTTTGTGAGTTACCTTCCACGTATAGGAGAAAACATTTTTCCCCATATACAGATTGCAGAATCACATCGGTTACACATCCACATTTTTACATAATGCCCTATTAGTAACTGTTGTATTCTGCTACTTTTCCTATCCTCTACTACCCTCCTCCCCTCCCCTCCCCTCCCATCTTCTCTCTCTTCCCCATCTAGTGTAATTCATTTCTCTTCTTGTTTATTTTCCCATTCCCCTCACAACCTCTTATATGTAATTTTGTATAACAATGAGGGTCTCCCTCCATTTCCATGCAATTTCCCTTTTCTCTCCCTTTCCCTCCCACCTCATGTCTCTGTTTAATGTTAATCTTTTCTGCCTGCTCTTCCTCCCTGCTCTGTTCTTAGTTGCTCTCATTATATCAAAGAAGACATTTGGTATTTGTTTTTTAGGGATTGGCTAGCTTCACTAAGCATAATCTGCTCTAGTGCCATCCATTTCCCTGCAAATTCCATTATTTTGTCATTTTTTAGTGCTGCATAATATTCCATGGTGTATAAATGCCACGTTTTTTTATCCATTCATCTATTGAAGGGCATCTGGGTTGGTTCCACAGTCTAGCTATTGTGAATTGTGCTGCTATGAACATCGATGTGGCAGTATCCCTGTAGTACGCTCTTTTAAGGTCTTCAGGGAATAGTCCAAGAAGGGCAATAGCTGGGTCAAATGGTGGTTCCATTCCCAGCTTTCCCAGGAATCTCCATACTGCTTTCCAAATTGGCCGCACCAATTTGCAGTCCCACCAGCAATGTACAAGTGTACCCTTTTCTCCACATCCTCGCCAGCACTTGTTGTTGTTTGACTGCATAATGGCTTCCATTCTTATTGGAGTGAGATGGTATCTTAGGGTGGTTTTAATTTGCATTTTTCTGATTGCTAGAGATGGTGAGCATTTTTTCATGTACTTGTTGATTGATTGTATATCCTCTTCTGAGAAGTGTCTGTTCAGGTCCTTGGCCCATTTGTTGATTGGGTTATTTGTGTTTTTGTTGTTTAACTTTTTGAGTTCTTTGTATACTCTAGAGATTAGAGCTCTATCTGGTGTTTGAAGGGTTAAAAATTTGTTCCAAGGATGTAGGCTCCCTATTCACCTCACATATTATTTCTCTTGCTGAGAAAAAACTTTTTAGTTTGAGTTCGTCCCATTTGTTGATTCTTGGTTTTAACTCTTATGCTATCAGTGTCTTATTAAGGAATTTGGGGCCTGCCCCCTCATGATAAAGATTAGGGCCAACTTAATCTTCTAATAGACGCAGAGTCTCTGTTTTGATTCCTAGCTCCTTGATCCATTTTGAGTTGACTTTTGTGCATGGTGAGAGAAAGGGATTCAACTTCTTTTTGTTGCATGTGGATTTCCAGTTCTCCCAGCACCATTTGTTGAAGATGCTATCCTTTCTCCATTGCATGTTTTTATCACCTTTGTCTAATAAAAGGTAGTTGTAATTTTGTGGATTCATTTCTGTGTCCTCTATTCTGTACCATTGGTCTACCAGCCTGTTTTGATGCCAGTACCATCCTGTTTTTGTTACTATTGCTTTATAGTATAGTTTAAAATCTGGAATTGCAATACTACCAGTTTCACTCTTCCTGCTTAGAATTACTTTAGCCATTCTGAGTCTCTTATTTTTCCAGATGAATTTCATGATTGCTTTTTCTATTTCTGCAAGGAATGCCATTGGTATTTTGATGGGAATTGAATTGAATCTGTAAAGTGCTTTTGGTAATATGGCCATTTTAATAAATATTTAGCATTTTAAAATAACAAAAAATGATGAGGCAAATGATATAACAAAAGAAATTAACAAAAGATTTTTTTTTCCTACAGAAATGTTAAACTCTAGAAGATAAAAACAGTGAAATATTCCTTAAAATTTGATTTTAGGAAGACTAACAATCCAGATCCATACTCTTTTGTACTGATTCTAGTGATGATTATAAAATGTGCAATAAACATTCAGAAAGAATGAAACACTAACCAATATAGGAAATATAATAAAATATGTCACAATTCTCTTCAATTATATTGAAATCTGCCAGGCAGTAGGATATCTATAGAATATAAAAAGAGAAAAAATTATGAATTCAGCAAAGAGCATTCTTCTGTTAGGGCAAAAGATGTTTTGATATATTAAAGAATTCTGGACATCTATAACTAAAAATATCTGAGTGAAGTAATTTAGATACTACCTGTCCCAGAACAGAATCCTAGGGCAGCAGATTTGGGGATGGATATTTATCTGCAGAAAATATGTTGAGGCATATTTCTAGGACCAACATGGGTGTAGAATGAAGTAATTATGAATGGGCAAAGTAGAACATTCAACTGTAATCGTTTTTTCTGCATTACATTTTCATTCTTTATAGTCTCGAGCTTCTGATAACCATTTTTCCACTCTGGGCATTTATTAAATTAAATGTTTTAGGTTCTAAATATGAATGGAATCCTGTGGTACTTGTCTTTCTGTGCCTGGTTTATTCCACTTAACATAGTGATCTTCAGTTCTAGCCATGTTGAAAATGACAGGATTTAATTCTTTATTATGGCTGAATAGCACTCTCTTGTGTATATTTACAACATTTTCTTCATCCATTCATTTGTCCATGGCTACTTATTTGTCACCAGCTGGCCAGACTGGTAACTGAAAAAACACACACAAACAGAAATACCTTACATGGGACAGTGGGGGTGGGCAGTCAGAGACAGCTCTGAGACCTCAGATATCAGCTACCCTGCTAGCCAGCAAGGTAAGAAAGGGAGGCAAGAGGCAAGAGAGAAAGCCTACCTTAAACCCCACTTTTTATTGGGGGGGAAGCCATTCATAGAATATTCCACCCAAATAAGGCAAGGCATTGGATTTCAAAGGGTGGAGTCTTGCTTGGTGATGTCTTGTGGTCAGCAGGGTGATTGATATCTTGGAAAGCCACACCCATCTCAGGTGCTATGTGGGATCACAGGTAGAGTGAGAGAAAAGGCACACATGTGTCCACAGCCCAAAAAGCATGTAATGCCAGAGCAGTTTCCTCCTACGCTCAATGAGCGTAGCTCACACACACAGCCCATGATGGCTCGTGACACTTATGGTTCTTCCATTCCTTGGCTATAGTGAATAGTGCCTCAGGTGATCCTGTAGGGAGCTCTGGTGCTAGAATAACCATTTTTGTTGTAAGTTGGGAAAGGGAACCCTACTTGTAAACTCTCCCACTGAACAGTTATTGGAAAGAGATATGAATAAAACCTTACAATGAATTCAAAGCCCAGATTGATTACAAGAGCACTTATCTATTTAGGATTTTAACCCAACACTAACTTCATTAATTATATTCTGTGCCAGGAAGGAATGTTTGTGTGTATAAATAGGTGCATATGTGTATGCATAATATTTTTGTGTGTGTATGCATACATGTATATGTGAGTGATATTTTGCAGGAGCAGACAAATATACATATGGCTTAAAATAGTACCTAGCAATATATCTTAATGTTTGTGTTTCTAAAACAAGTAATAAAAATCCTAAATATGTATTATTCATTTACAATTACATCATCATTAAAAAGGGTATAATGAGTCCACAACAACATGAAATTTTGATTAGCTGTTGGAGGTGAAAAGGTGAGAATGGAAAGTATGAGGGGAATACGAAAAGATTGAGATAAATTGTCCACAATAGGAAACATTTCCTAATTGGTTTGATTTCTGAATATTGGCTTGTGTATCTGTATACCTGAGTGCATATACAAGAGAAAGAGAGAAACTGAGAAAGAGTATTAACATCTACATTTCAGTGTACCATACAAAAATAGTGAGATGTATGAAATGATAAGTATAATGTGCCAATAATTAAGAAATGAAATTTCAAACATTTTTTTTCTTTTCTTCCACATAGTAAGAACGTTAAAATATACACTTATTTTTATATTTAATCAAAAAATATATGCGTGATACACTTTTCATTAAAAAAGCCTTCTCAAACAGAAAGTATAAAAATCTTTATTTTGTTCTCGGGGGTTCTAATGTGCTAATTCTTGTTCTATTTTTTTTTTTACATTTTATCAATTTCTTATAATCTTGCTGTTCCAGTTTGCTGCATTTGGGGACCATACATTTTTGTATAGATTTTACACTGATATATATTTCTTTGATTTTTCTACATTTTTTATTCTAGATCTTTATAATCATAATAGACAAATAAACTATTAAGAATATAATACCATCATATGATTTGATGATTTTAGTCCCAGAAAAATTCAGATTACATTGGGAATCTGGAATTATTTGGGGCAGGGTTTTGCATACATATTTCTTTTTGTCAAAGACAAATATTAGACTACATATTAGTTTTGCAGTCTGGCCACACTGATGCAGGCATATCTACCTGACCAGGCTTATTGAGGAATAAACAAAACAGGAAAAAATCTCAGAAAAAACATTTAGGATTTTTCTCTTCCCAAAATAGATTAAAAGGCAGAACTCAGAGAATTCTGAAATGCATTGCAATCCCATCAGTCTAAATACTTTTCTTAAATTAGGCGGCAATTTGAGTTAAATAAATGACTTCTCTAGTCTTTATTTTTGCTTCTTGAGTAGATGCTTTATGTGCACCACTATTCTCCCAGAGTTTAGTATCTTGCATACCTAGTCCTTATTGCATTCCAGTGATAACTGTTCCTACACTGTCCATTCCATATTCCAACAAACATTCTATTCTATTCCATATTCCAGAGCACTAATGTGGATTCACTTTCTATCTCATTTTCTGTCAAAATTAATTATCCCTTTAGGTTTTTCTTGGCAAGTATTTTTCAAAGTCCTTTTGTGTTTTTTTCTGAGTCCGAGTATAGAGAGAAATGTTCTAATAGCGTATTTGTTGTGCTTGGACTCAGAGCAATGCCAAATTTGAAAACAACATTAATATATGTATATGCAAGCCTTTTGGCATACCTGGGATGACCATGGCCTCAAACTTGGTTAAATAAATCAAACTGGTTAGACCAGTTGGAATCCTAAGATGTCATATTCTTTTTCAGGTAACACTAAAATGAATAGGGCACTATTAAATTCAGCTGAACTGAAATAGATTCTCCTTATGAATAGGCATCACAGAACTTGATGGAAAAAATAAGTAAGAAAAGGGGTTTTGAATAAGATCAATCCTTTATGAACTTCTACTTCCACATTTGTGAAACAGAATAATAATATTAACAACCTAAGGTGGTTGTATTAAGAAAAACTTTTTCTAATTTTAATTTTTTGAAAGAAACAGCCATAATATTAAGTATTATATTTAGTAGTATTAAACTTTTTAGTACAAAGTTCTTTTAGTATAAAAGTTCAAAAGTTTTCTTTAGTACAAAATGTTCTTTAGTACAAAAGTTTTATAATTTTTAGTACAATAAAAAACATTTAATAAATGCTTTTTTTCTATTTTATGCTGTTTAGTTGTAATCAGTTTTGGATTTGATGATTTTTAAAAGTAAGAAAAAGAGGTATCTAGGACTTCTTGAATCCTGTCTGGCAATCTTCTCTTTAGTAAAATGGCAATCAATGTGCTACTAATAATTATGTGACCTTATATCCTAAATTTCTCTTAACAATTTAGGCTTAAGGCCAAAGCAAAATAATAATAATAATAATAATAATAATAATAATAATAATAATAAATCCCATTTCCCCTCCCCCAATTTAAAATTTGCTACTAGTTTCCTTGGTTGTATTCAAAGAATAGAGTAAGATAACACCTGTGTCTGAGAGACCATAGTGTTTTCATTATCCTGATTATATCATGGAAGCTTCTTAATCTATTGGAATTAGGTTCCCCAGAAACAGACTCTGAGATGGTGATTAATGTACATAAAATTAAGCAGAATGTGGAAGGAAGCAGAGTTATGCAGAGAGAGAATCTGGCTTGTGATGTAGACTTCAAAAAGGACACAGTCAACCTAACAATGGGTTCTGTAATTTGGATATATCTTTGGTATTGTGTCAAGTTAGGGCAAGAAAATGAGCACTTATACTAATTTATTGATTAATCACTGGGTACCCACCCATCCTGGGGAAAAAAAGTGTGAACAGTGGGCAAAACTAGATATCTTCAACTACAACAACTGCTAACAGCTGAGTGCAATGTCCTGGAAGAACTTCTGACTAGTGAGGAATGACATTGTTCCTGAAAGAGGATTTGATGGACACATCAGCATAGTTTATATCTTGTGTGACTCAGATCCAAATATTCAGATAGGTAATGCAAGCAGAAATTTTAGACTTTAGGCTAGTGGGTTTTTTGTTGTTGTTGTTTGTTTGTTTGTTTGTTTGTTTGTTTTCCAAGGGAGAAACTTTGAAGAGAAAGGTTTTTGTGGTCCAACCACAACGAGGCCAAACCAGACCCTCATGGTTGAGATATCTGAGCCATTGCCAGATTCCGATCAGGTCTGGGTTGCCCTCACTTGTCAATGTGAAGTAAAAAATCAACAGAGTGCTAAAATATTTGTCTCTCCACCACTTACAATAATAGTCTTACTTAACTGCTAACAGTAAGGTCAAATACCCTTCTTATTAGTGCTGCTGTTTTGGTATAAGGAGTCTAAAGTGTCCAGGCAGATTATGTAGTTTCTGATTCAAGAGGACTCTTGTCAGCTTCCCTAATAGAAGTGTTTCTCCTTTAACAGCCAACAGAAATGTTCATTCTACAAGCAGGTCACTTGTGATAATAGGCAGAACTATTCTTTCTTCAACCATTTAATTTGTGTTTTCTTCCTATTGGGGGACACAACATCATGTATATTTTTTAATATATATTCTGTGATATCCTAGAGAATGATGTAAATATAAAACTATTTCTGATCATTAGTTAGAGACATTGTGGAGGTCACCAACCAGCTATCCTCTAGGTCATTAAGAATAATTTTTCCTTAGCTGGATTTCTGCTTGGCTTGTCCCACATGCTAAGGATCCGACTGAGTACTTAAAACGACTTTCAAGTATATCCATTTTAACTATCTAATCAGGGAACGGCAAAGTGATGACTGGATTCCTCTTCAGGTGCAGATGCAGTGGCTCCAGTTTAGCTGGATGCAGATCAGCATCATAGTTACTACCTGTCTGTGTAAGCTTTTAGTCCAGAGGGAGAGGAAAGGGAGAGCATGGTTAGGTTTTAGTTCTTGGATTATCAATTTCATTTCAGAGCCTGAGTCAGATACTATTTGAAAAATTAGGTTTTCCCTTTCTTTGGTGTGTAGTTAGAATACAGAATAGTACCACAGAGATTTAAAAAGACAACAAACAGAAAACAATGGCTGTCATGGAAAAGGAGAGAGGCAGCCAAGAGAGGTTATCTCTAGTTTTACATGAGGATGAGAGATCTTGTAAACAAATGGGTGTTCTTTCTTTCAGAGCTGGTACTAATTGACAGCAAAAGAAGTCTCTTTCCCAAAAGGAAGAAGGGATTGCAGCGGCACCTAAATTAACCCATGTCTTAGCCAGTTTGGGGCTGCTGTAACATAATACCATGAACTGGTTTACTTACAAACAATATTTTTTTTTTTTTCCCACAGTCTGGAAGTGGAAGTCCAAGATCAGGATACCAACATGATAGGGTTCTGGTGAAGGCCTTTTCCAAGTCACAGACTGCTGACTTCTTTTTGAATCCTCACACAGCAGAACAAGAGCTATCTAGCTCTCTGGATTCTTCTTATAATGATACAAGTCATGAAGGATCCACCCTCATGACATAATAACTTCCCAAAGACCCCAAACCCAAAGAGCATTACATAGCAATTTGGGACTCATCCTATGGATTTGGGGACAGACATAATTATTCAGTCTAGTGCAGTCCAGCAAAATCAGGTTGTAGGAAAAGCAGGAAAAAATAAAATGAAGCAAAAATGTCAAAGCCAGCATGGAATGGGAAAAAGGAGAACAAGCTGAAAAGTGGAGGCAAGATCTGAAAAATGGAGAACCTGAAAAGAAGGGAATAAAAACTCTGTTGCCTCTCTCAGGAACCATGTGGTCATTTTTGTGTTGCAACAGAAATTTTGTCTCCTCTCCTGTCTGTCCTATATCCCTATATCAAATAAGATGAACATTTTGTAGAGCAGTTTCTTATTTTTTATGCTTCCTACTAAATGACACTGCATGGTCTCTGAGATCAGTAGATTTTATTTATATTCTGAGAAAACCTAGGTCCTTTAAAGCAGTTGAAGGAGCATGAGTAAATCTGTTATATGAAACTTTTCTCTTATTAGACCACTAAAGACAAATAAACAAACAATATAAGTAAATTGTATTATTTTTCTAACCTGAAGGAGATATCCGAAAAAGTAGGAGTGTTGTTATGGACTATTCATCTCAGTTCCTCTTAAAATTTGTAAAAAACTAGATGCACTTTCTTTCTTTCTTTACCACAGAAAAGTAGTGGGATAATAGAAAATAAATGGTATTATTACAGAAATCAGTAATTTTTGCTAGATTTTCTTCTTCATTAAAAATTGTGGAAGTACAGATTTTAGATGACAACTACTATTCTTTTATCCCTTTAAAGGTTTGGGATTGGGAGAGAAGTTGAATGTGAGAGGAAAAGTATTACAATTTTCTGATTGAAAAAAATTAATACAGACAAGTCTAGTACTTCAAACTCAGGGAAGAGCATTTGTATATAAAGAAAAGGAATAAAATTTTCAGTAGAGATATTTTATTATATTGAAGGAAACACTTAGAGAATACTTAACAGTTGTGTTGGACACACTGCATGCTATTGTTTAATCAATTGAATGTTATTTCTAATATTAAAAGACTTTATGGCTTTAAACATAATTTACCTTTTTTTTTCATAATTTCCAAGGGAAATTTGTGTCTTTGAATGTGCATGCACCACAGTTTATCTCAAAAGTACTTAGTAGTTAAACAAATCAACAAAAACACCCCACACTAATCCTTAGATCCTGGGCTATCAGACAGCTTTGTATTCACCAAGAGACTTACAAAATATTTTTGGAATTATCTGTGCTGTGCAGATGCTCTTAAGCCACAGAGAAAATTCTTTAATGGGGAATTTGTATCCCATAAAGGATTGTGCAGCTGAGAAACTGGATAGCATGACTGACCATGATGGAGGAAAAATCCAAACAAAACTGCATTTGTGTGAGATCATCTGCCAGTCTCTGCGTAATAAGGCATTTCACTCAAATTTCCCTCCATGTTAGCTGCAGTGTTCCATGTGAGGGTCCATTGTAGGTCCCATGGGACAAACCTCTGACTCTGGCTAGAGGCAAATATAAAAACAAAATGAATATTTAAATATTGGGAAACTTTTTAATTTGGGTTTCTGACATGTGACTAAAAGGCATAATTATTAATAAAGTATTTTTCAGAAAATTAACATTTTCACTTTATTTCTGAGATTTCTGAAATTAATGTAAACATAATTATTCCTATCAGAGTACACAGAAAGGGAACAGAAAATATTTTCTAAAACCCCAGTAGGTCAATATTTTTTTCTACACGTGGTCTGTAGTTATAATTAGAGTATAACAAGATTTCCTATGAAATTAAGAAAATATGTTTTCATTAAAACAGATACTTTTATATTTGAAGAATCAAAAACATACAACATAAACAATGAAATGAATCTTTGATAGATTTTGGTTAAGATATTCTTGATAACACTTTATTTTAAATATGTGAAATTTAAATAGTAATGATTATACTAATTTATTTTATAGTTGTGGGGAACAAAACTACATAAGAAAAAATTGAACAAAAAGAAGTATGTTTACAGCAAAGTAATTTTAAGTACTTAACAAGTTTTAATATATGAACCAACACTGATTAATTTTCAATATACTCACTGTTTTATGATTGTGATTATCTAAAATAATGTTTTAATATGCCTCGAAACTAACTCAGGCAGAGAGAGAAAAAAAAATCTCCACAGCATTTTTAAGATCTTTAATCTTTATGTGTCAAGAAACTTGTGGGAAGTAAGTGATGAGAATAAGGAATAATAGCATATAACAAATATACAGTAAAATTGAAACTTTAGCCTTAGTCTAAAAAATCAAATAAGAAGGTAGCTTATTAAAAGAAAAAATTGGTTTCCTTCATGTGATTCTCATTTTGTTAATTCCTTGTTAATTTTTCCCCCTTCATCCTCTTCTTTCTTTTTTTGTCAGCAATTTTTTTCAAAAATAAAAATTCATACCTCAACTTTTTTTCCATTATATTTTCAATTCTATTTTTTTTTAACTTGATGAGCATGTTTTACTTTACTGGTGACACAAATTAAGTAACATTTTTCATAATTTCTGTTACTAATCACGCACATTGCTATTGCCACATTATTATGCAATGTTGCTGGGAAGAGTGGCTTTGTGTCGTGTAAGATCCCAGTAGAAAACAGCACGCTCAAAATAGCATTATTAGATGAGGGTTTATTAACAAAGGATCGTTCACAAAGGTGCGGCCTCAGGAGAACCTGGAGGAGAGCAAGAAAAGCCTGATCTGTCACCACCTCCGTGCCCAGCAGGAGTGGGAAAGAGGAGTTGCAGGAAACTAGACAGACTTTTGGGTAGCTGAGGACACCTCAGAGAGGCCAAATCATTCTGTCAAGGACAAGGTCAATCCCAGGTGACATCACAGAGAAGGAACAGAGAAGATAAAGAAACTGTCCTCACTCCATTTTATTTATCTATTTCTTGTTCTTTCTCTTGAGAGAAATTACCCAAACTTTTAGTTAATTGAGAGGAAAACTGCAGATCTTTTCAACATCCTATAGGGCAATTATTTAACAAGCTCCCCCCCACCCCACCCTGTGAAAAGTTTCTTACACTGGGGCCACAGATCTATGTTTGACCTTGCTATTTATTACTACTAACAGCATCCGCCTAGCTGAGCTTAAATATTGCACACTTTTGTGTGCTGGACATCAAGTTGTTTGCATCTGGTAGCGAAGACAACCTATACTTATATCATCACTCTGTAGGACATTTTTCCTAGTTTTTCATTCATTTAATTAATGAGTTGGAAAATATCATTAGATTTTTTTTTCTTTCCATTTTTGTAGGAGAGTTGTATTTTTAACTGAACCTGATCAGAAATCAGAAGACACAGATGCCCTGTTAATACATAGGTCAGCCTTGGGCAGAAAGTAGGGTGCAGAAGATGGATAATATATCTGAAGGAGAAAGTGGAAGATATTCTACCCAGTTACAATTTTTGATGTAACATATCTTATATATTTCTGTCTCAATATAACTATCAAATAATGAATACATTTTAAATGAGTGTGGTTATATATGTAGGGTGTTTTTTTTTTTTTTAACAATAAGTGTATTTTTGTACCCTGTGGACACTAGCACTTTGAAGTCATGTGAGGCAGAAAAAATATTTTATTGGTTGAAAACTTTCAAAATAGATAATAGAAGCTCTACTGAAGGTTATACATATTCTAATATAGTATCTAGCATATATTAATAGAAATAAGTCATATAATTTATTAATCCCCATTATTCAATATGTGCAACATGCCCAATATTTCAGGATACAGTAACTCCCACCACGTAGAGTTCTATATTTAAATGTTTAATAGAAAAAGATGGCAGGGAACATTTTTGTGACTTTCAACTATACAAGTTTCTTGATTAGAAAACTGACCTTATTAGAAGTAAGAACTTCCAGAGCATATAACTGATATCATCATGTTCTGCTGAAAGAACTCTGACCTTCCAAGTCACTCTGACCTGCCAAGACACATCCCAGGTTAGGTACTGAAAGGAGGAATGGCAGTAGTGATGGAGAATGAGCTTTAAGAGCCACCCACATTTCTTTTTTATTAAATAGGAGTATGTGCATAATTTGATTGAATCCTGTTCTGGAAACGGGGTATCAGTCAGATTCTATTCATTTGCATCATTTGGAAAGTTATATGTTCAGTTGTGAGAAATTGGCATTATAAGCCACTTCTCAGGGATGCTGTAAAAATCTTCTTGTAAGATGTTTGTCAATAACAAAATCCAGTTAGATCTCCACCTTTCTCCTTGATTTGGTTCTAGGATTCAAATGACTGGCTTATTGAACATAAGTCAGGCTATCTGTTATTTTTCTAGAGTTCATAAACAGTAAATATGATTCCAGCTTCAAATAAAGTTTGTTGATGGACAGGATTATTTTTTTTTATAATACTGAGCAACACCTGTGGTAGAGTTGGGTAGACCTAGAATGACCTGGCATAATATCTTGTTCATTTCTCTCCCTGTGTCCCCTTTCTGAGCCATATGTTCATCCATATGTGAAATCATATACACTGTCCATCAACAACATTCATTATTTGAAGCTGGAATCATATTTACTGTTCATGTTTATACATTCATGAAACCAAAGGATGCAGCAAAATAGCAGGCAAATATAATGCTACTTTCTGAGAAAAAGGAGTAAGAAAAAGATTTCTTCTTCATTTTTTTTTTCAATTTCACAACTCCTGGGAATGCAGAAACTCAGCTAAGCCAGAGGTAGTTATTTCCAGGTAATTTTCTTAAATTTTAAAAGAGGCATTTATGTGCATTTTTTTTATTGGGCAGCCCAATCCTTTTTTGTAATTCCTTAGCACTGAGTAATTGAACATGATTATAGCAGACTATAGTAAAAGTTATAGCTTTCTTCATGGACTTCATTTGTTTAACTAGTCTAGATGTATCTCTTCAGATATACTTGTCTATATGTGATATAATATTTAATAATTTAATATTAGCTTATTTAACTGTTATAACATTAAATTATTGAGCTAGTTTTACATTTTTTCCTTAAGAATGTGTCCTACAAGGATGCATATATAGAATTTATTCATAGAAAGCCCAAAAGTTTGTCCTTAGAGCAAGGATAATGTAGTGCTGGTTTCTGAGTCTGTGTTAAAAAAATTATATATATAATACATATATATATATATATATATATATATATATATATATACACACACACACACACATACATACACACATATGTGTATATAATATATATGCATATATATATATATATATATATACATATATATATATATATATATATATATATATATATATATATGTATTCCCAGAAATGCCACCATTAAACATCAAATATTCTGTATTATCACCAATTTATTATAATCATGATTAATTAATGTAGCATTTTATTGGATTTGTCCACTTTGGAGGCAAGTCAATTTACTACTAGACCAAGATATTTGTAGCAGTGCCAAGTTTTGTGTATGAGTCCCTCTTAGGGCCATTAGTTTGGGTCAAACAATAGGTAAAATTTTCACTGTATAATGGATGAATGTATGAAAGAGATTAAAGCATTGTATTCAGGACCTGTTCTGAGCTCTTAATTGAGGGTGCTATTGTCCTTTTTCAGTGAAATTTATTGAGTTGTCCCTTCTCATAACATTTTAAGTAAAAAATGACTCATTTTTGAATAAGATTGTCAGGCTGGAGGTCATGACTTCGTTTTTTTTTTTTTTTTATAATGATATTATATGAGGCAAAAACCAATGCAACTACAAGCAGAAATAAATAAATCCAAATTTATGCTTATAGATATGAATATTCACTCTCAACTATAGCTAGAACAGTTAGTCAGAAAATCCATAAAATTATAAATGACTCAAATAATTCTATCAGTTTACTTGACGTGATGGTTATAAGATACTGCACTCAAGGTAGCAAAGTAGACATTATTTCATCGTTTTTAATGAGATAACCTGTTTTCATTACGACTCATCAATAGTTCACAAAAAGTCCAGAGGGCAAGGAACACTTACAAAGTTTTAACCCAATGTTTCTGATCACTTGTGAGTTTTTCTGTACATTATTTGTAATTACTTGGGACATGCAGGAAAAAGAAAACTCTAGTGCAAGGCTTGATTTAATATTGTCTGGATAGATTTTAGCTCATCTTACAACAGATGTTCTCATGTCAACTTTAGACATTTCTAAGGTTATTTGATAACAGTGCCTATTTAACATTCCCAGATACTGAATGTTCTGTCTAAATAACCAAAAGGGCCAGTAAAATGTTGAGATTATTTTTGTTTGATTTTTGTCTTCAAAATCTGAAGTTCATTTCTAGCAGTTCTTTGGCTTATATCCCAAATTTCCATGTTAATTAGCTCAATTTAATCATTCCACATTGTATACATATGGTAAAACACATTGCACTCCATAAAACATACAATTATTATTTGTCAATTAGAAAAGATTTATAAAAATCCAAACAGTAAGAATAATAAAGTAAAACAAATCTTAGACTAGTCTTGTACCAGTGTATTCTATTCCCAGGTTTCTGAAGTCTGATCTGAGCTTTTTCATCAGCTTTTTTTTTCATGTCTTGACTACTATTTTGAGAAACTACTAAAGGCTAAAAATTGGCTAAAATATTTTAAGCTTTTAACATAATCATTCCACCAATTTTGTTTATTTTTCTTTGCTCCAAAAAGGGTGGTCTCCTTTCTTTTAGGTGGCTTCCTATATTACTAGTTAATCTACTATTTTAATTATCTGCCTGTTTTAGAGAACCAGTAGTTGACAGACTTCCAGTTCCTTTAAATGGCTTAATTATGCATGTTTCAGGTGGCCAATAGACTCCTATCAGGTACCCTACATCCTCTAGTAGTAGTAAAAACATTCTTATGGTCTTTGAAATCTGTCCTTTTGTTTTCCATAGCTACTCCTCACTCTTGTGGGATTCAAGAGAAACTTCAAGAATCCTATGGTAGGACTCTGAGAGTTACACAATCACACTGCCATTTCTTGTGTTAATGGACACTTGGTTCTGGAGATACTCATGCCTTGTTATCACCCATAGCAGTGAAGTTTCTTAATTTCAGTGTAGCCTAATCCAACTTTGTAACTACATTAAGAATGGATCTAAATGAAATAATTTCCCTAATTACAACTAACTCTTGATGTAAGACAAACTATCAGTAAAGTATAAGAATTATTAGAAAGAAAACATAAGAAAAACTTAAGCAATACTTCAAAGTCTTTTTAAGTCTACAATTTAGGTTGGGTAAGGGTGTGTATGTCCAAAGTCAAATGTTCAAGGGAACATAGTAACAATTCAGAGTGCTCTAATATTGACCTTGCATACTTTCTTTAGTGTTTAGATTTTCACTGACATCACCATTTGTATCAAAATTAGCCTTTAGTGATACAACTGTTCTAACTACTTTCAAATAATGAGCAATTAAGTCAAATAGTATTGTCAATGTACTTCAAGGGTGCTTCTTTCCACATAAACTGTAAAAAAAAAAAAAAGGAAACTGAATTACTAGCCTCACATTTTAAGACACTGGAGAGCATTGGGAACAAAAAAGACAAAATAAGCTGAAACTCAAGAAGAAAAGAGTATTCAACTTTCTTAGATTGCAGTTATACTTACTTGTGTTATTTTCACATGCTTGCTTTAAAGTTTCTATAATTTGAAAAATTACTTAACATTTAAAAGATAGAAATCTTGCATTTACTGTTCGAATTCTTTATGATACAGTTGTAATTTGTTGCCACTTTTGGTTTCCATAGTTATGGATTTTTAAGGAAATTAAGAAATAAAGTTTTTTGTGAACTTACCTAGATATTCATTTTTTTGAAGTTTTTCATTCTTTAGATACCAGAACTTGATTACGGTATCATTTTAATTCAGTGTGAAAAAATTGCTTCAGTATATTTTGTAGTGCAAGTGTGTTGACAGCAAATTCCCTTAGATCATTTATCTGAAAGTGCATTTTCTTCACCTTTATTTTTGAAAAATCCTTTCACAGAATAAAGGATTTTTCTTTTTATTTCAGCACTTTAAAGGTGTCATTCCACTGTCTTATACCTCTCATAGTTTCTGGTGAAATTTTTTTGGTGATTTGAATTGCTGTTTCCTTGCATGTAAAATGCCATTTTCCTCTGGTTACTTTCAAGAGTTTTCCTTGATCTATGGTTTGTAGCCATTGGACTTTGATCTACTTTTGCATAGTTTTCTTAAAGTTAAGTTTGGAGATTTTAGAATTTGCAATTGTAACTTTTACCTTATTTAGGAAATTATATGCCATTACTTAGTTTTGTTTTGTACTAGGAATTAAACCCAGAGGCACTTAACCACTGAGCAACATCCCCAGCACCTACCCTCAACCCACCCTCCCCTTTTTGTTTGTTTGTTTGAGTCAGAGTCTCACTAAGTTGAGTAGGGCCTTGCTCAATTGCTGAGACTGGCTTTGAATTTGTGATCTCCCTGCTTTAGCCTCCTGAATCCCAGGGATTCCAGACATATGCAGCCACACCATTAGTTTTTAACTACTTTTTGTTTCCTATTCTCTCTTGTTCTTTCTGGGACTTTGACTAAATATATGTCAGGTTTTTTATTATGGCTCACAATCACTAAGTGCCACGACACACAGCTGAATCAGTCAACATGACATACAGCTGAATCAGTCAGGGTCACTCGGGGTGAATTGGGCTGGCTACTAAATAACCACACAGACAGAACCCTTTTTTTCTGGTTCAGTGGTGGCTCCTCAGTTCCCACAAGGGAGACCAGAGAGGCAGGCAAAAAAGAGAGTGACTATGCCCAGAATCCTACTTTTTACTGGGGAGAGATGTTGATAGAATATTCTATCCAAATAGGGCAAAGAGTTTGATTTCAGAGGGTGGAGTCTTGCTTGGTGATGTCTTGTGGTCAGCAGTTTGATGACATCTTGGAAAGTCACTCCCATGTCAGGTGCTATGTGGGGATCTTAGGCAGAGCAAGTGAAAAGGACACTTATGTCACACAGCCCAGTCAGACCAGCAATACCAGTCCAGTTCCCGCAAAAGCTCAAATGTGCATAGCTCACACACAAAGTCCATGACTGGCTCACAACAACTAAGTCCTACACATCTGTTTACTAGCTCTTTTCAGTTGAGTAGTACACATCTTCTTCCAAATCTCCTGTCATTTCTATTGTACTATTAAATTTATCCAATAATTTGTTTTATTTCAGAAGTTTTATGTTTTTCATTTTCTATTTATTCCAAAATTTCTCCAATAATATTATGGGCATGTCTTTATCTCATTGAGATTCATTATAATAACAAGTTAATATTCTTGCCTGACAATCCAACATTTAAGTCATGTTAGGTTTGATGTTGAGCTCTGTTGATTTTTTCCTTAATATTGAAAAACATGTTTGTATTATTTACATAGTGATTTGTTTGAATATCAAGCACACTAAATGTTGTAAATTTTATGTTGGGAAAACTCTGAATGTTGTTTTGAGGAATTTTTATACTTTTTTCACTAGGCAGCTAACTTTGATAGAATCAGTTTGCAAACTTATCTTTTCTCTGATGGATGGCAGCTCAAATCCCATTTCAGTGTTTTACATTAAAACTTCAGGGGGCTGGGGATGTGGCTCAAGCCGTAGCGCGCTCGCCTGGCGTGCGTGTGGCCCTGGTTCCATCCTCAGCACCACATACAAAGATGTTGTGTCTGCCGATAAAATAAATAAATATTAAAATTCTCTCTCTCTCCTCTCTCTCTCTCCCTCTCTCACTCTCTCTTAAAAAAAAAAAAAAAAAAAAAAAAAAAAAACTAGGCTGATTTTAGTCTGCCCTGTGCATGCATGGTTGAGGAATTAACTGGAAACTGGAAAGACCTTATACACTGAATTTAAATAATCATATCCCTTGTTTTCTTCTTTTTGGTACTTCAATCTCGTTAATGGCTGTTGATACCTTGGTTTCTATCATCTGAATTTTTCAGTCCAAAAGGAGATAGTTTGTGTAAGTACCTATGACTATGGCTTATCTTCAGTTATATTTTTATAATATGCTTCTATACTTATTAAAGATGTGTTTTCTAATTTTCATTATCTGTGATTAATACCTCATTGATTTATATTTATATATTTTACTTTTAATTATTTTCCTCAATCAACTTTGCATTATTGAATAACATTTTAACTGTTCTGATTAAACAAATGTGAAAGAAGAATAAGACAAGTATTAAGCATTGTTTTTTTCTCTTCATTTCCTTTTGGACTGCTTTTCCCCAACCTCTCCAGCCATTACCCCACACCCACCCACAAACATGCAACCCTTGCCAGGTACACTTCAGCCTTGTATTTTTGTATTTTTGTTTTGTTTTGTTTTGTTTGGGCTTGGGAATTTCCTCTTTTTATTTTTTAATTTTTTATGTGAAAGGCATTAACACTACTTTTTCCCATATGACAAAACGGTTTTATAAGTTATCAACTTAAAATACTTCATAGAATCCCCTTGATATTATTTTTTCTTTTATAAAAGAGAACTGCTAATTGAAGGTTTCAGTTTGATAAAGGCTTTGAATGTGTGTATGCTTTGGAATACCTTTAATATAAATTGCTAATTATATTATAATTTAGATAGGTATAAAACTCTAAGTCCAAAGTTATTGTACTTCATAACTTCTTCATATTTTATTTGTTTCTTTATTCTAATGTTATTTTTATAAATTTTGATGTCAGATTCTTATTTTTTGTAGGTAACACATACTTTCTCTCAAAGATATTTTTTTAAAATTTCTCATCTTTTGAGCCTGGGGATGTGGCTCAAGTGGTAACGGGCTCACCTGGCATGCGCGGGGTTCTGGGTTCAATCTTCAGCACCACATAAAATAAAATAAAGATGTTGTGTCCACCGAAAACTGAAAAATAAATATTAAAAATGCTCGCTCTCTCTCTCTCTCTCTCTCTCTCTCTCTCTCTCTCTCTCTCTCTCTAAAACAAAAACCAAAAAAATTTCTTATCTTTCATGTCTGTGAAAATATATAAACTCTATAGGCCTAGAAGTTTTGTTTGTCGATTTTGATTTTTTTTTTGTTTTTGTCTTTGCTATTAAGTTTGAGATTCCATTGCCCTTTTATTCTGTCATTCTATCAAATATTTATTTCTACTATTTATTTTTAAATTTTATTTTAATATTTAATTATAATATAATTTTATGTAACTACTTCTATTCTTTATATTTCTTAATTTTTCTTTTATATTATCTGTCACCTTGTTAACTTGCAGTGGCTTATGCTTCCCAAGTGAGGTAGTAAAGGTAAGCATTTCCTTGATTAGTCCTACCTTCTGACTGTCCTCTGTGCTCCAGAGTAGAAACGATTAGTCCCAGTATATAGGCCCTAGGCATACCTTTCTTCAGAAAAGCACGATGCCTTATTATGTTAGCAATAAATAAGTTCTACTATGGCTCCTTTCTCCATATTAGACATATTTTCTTCTGCTGCATCATTGATGTGAATTCAAACTACACTCATTAAATTTAAATGATTCATTCAGATTATTTTGAAAGTTGTGTGATACACATGACTACCATTCTTTGTTGTAGGTAGGTATGTCATTATTTATAATATTTGCAAAACATTAGATAGCATATTTTGGGTATGAAAGAAGGACTGGTTATAGAGATCAGAAAACCTGCTTAGTAATTTAATTCAGAAGGGACTTTCATTTATCTAAAATTATAGTCTAAATATCATTCTCATAAAATCTATGGGAAAGACAAATGCATTTGAGTTTGTGTTTCAATTGCTATTTTTAAAGTTTATTTTAATTTCATTTCGATGGATTTTATCATTTGGTGACATGTGTAATCTGACAAATCTGTTATACCTTCTGGACTCACACAGTGCCATTCATCCAGTAAAATGAGCATGCCTTTTACTTGTGATGAATACAATGGCCTCAAACTTTGGAACAGAATTCACCATAAAATATTGTTAAGACTTTGTGATAGACACACTTACTCATCCTGAATATATGATTAAATATAATAACATGAAAAACATATTTGAATGAAACTAAAATGGCTCCATATATTTTAAAATTATTTAAAATCAACAACAGAGTCCACTTTTGCTTTTTGTTTTTCAGAACAAACTAGTTTTATTCAAAATCACTTCAAAATATTTTAGTAATATTTATTTTCTTTTATTAAAATGTGAATTTTTGCAAAACTGGACATGAAGTCAACTATTGTCTGTGGTTCCCTGGAACATTTTTCAGTCAAGGAGAGTTAGAGATCGATATGTGGATTTGGGTCTTACAGAGAAGAATAGACAGTTAATCTTTTCTCATGCACACACTCTGTAATCCAGTAGATTTTTAATGCAATTTATTCTTAGCTTGCTTTATGCATTTCTCTGATGTAATTTTCATAAATTATATTCTATAACCAATACCTTGGGAATAATTCTAAAAAGGAGCTGAAACTCTAATACATTTCACATGTAAGCAATTTATTTTTAATATCCTTCTATTATGTCATGTGGACTATTTAATATTAGAGTATAGGTATATGGCCATATACATTTTGTATAATAAGATTTTTCTTTACTATAAACTTTTTATAACATTCTGAGTACTTATATTATGAAAGTTATCTTATATTCAACAGAAGGCCCCTGTCTACAGCTAGGTTTATAAAACTTATCCCTTTCCACATTATCAACCCTCCTCACAAAGATTCTGTGAAACATAAAATTTAGATCATTAGAGTGCCTGTCACAGAATATTAGAAAAGAGCACTATAGACCTATAAATATCTAAATATTTGAAAAGTTGGATCGAGTGTAGAACCAATGAAAGGTCACTGGACTTGAGCAGTTAAGATTTTAAGTACTTTCTAATGGCACACATTTATCATTGAAGGACATTGTATATGTTTCATAGGTGATATATTGTACTGAGAAGAATATTTCCAGTGTTTCCTATAGAATAATGTATAGCCTATATGAGAAACTTAAAATAATGCAAAAAGGGAAATTGATGAAAATATCAGGTGAAAGATTTATGCATGAAGTTTATAAAAGAAAGAATATAAACTAAAAGAAAATGAGTAGCTATTCATAGTAATGCTTAGTTTTCAAAGAAATGCTAACTAAAATATCTAAATCCTTTTACTGAAACTAAAAGACAGATTATCACTAAATCAGGGCAGAGAAGAGGAAAGACTTTCAAACTTCATATTTTTCTTCTTGTACGTGGATGTAATCACTGTATATCATTTTTAACCTCTTGGGAAAACGAATCTACACATGTCTTGTGTTATAATATCTGAAATCTACATAGAAATATTAAGAAAAAGCTTACTTGAATTTTTAAAGGTATATACACAAGAGTATTTACTGGAGTTGAATCAAAGGCTCCAATTTGGAGACAACCTTATTAAACTGGGACCATGGACAGGTACAATACAGTGGATGTACACATGACACATTTTGATTTACATGTTTCTAGAAGTCATGGACTAGAACTACAGAGAGAAATATAAGTGAATATTTAAATATGGCATTTATTATAGCAGTAATATGCACCAAAACCTAGAAATCTAACAAAATATGTTCGAGAGCTCTACACAGGAAAAAAAATCATTGAGATGAACTAAGATTGAGATGAATTAGATTCAGGTATATACTATATTTTGGGGGGGCTTGAAATTAATAATAAAAATGTAAAATGGATTTATATAATAAAACAACTTCAATAGAAGTCTAGAAATATTCAGAAAATTTCTAAACTGATTCTAAATATATATATATATATATATATATATGTATATATATATTCTAAAAATATATATAAATGATTAGGATCAATGATAGGTAAGATAATCTATAATGAGCACTTTTTATGTTAAGACAATAAAAAGTGCAATAATGAAAACAGTATGGTATTATTGCAATGATAAATACCAAATAAGGAGTCCAAAAGAGAACTTATAGACATATGTTGTTCTCACTTATGATGAGGTTAGAACCATTGAAAGAGAAGAAACTCTATTCAATTCACTTTGCTAGATCAGCTGTATATGCCATGGGAGAGAAATGTATTTAATTCTCATGGCGTATAAAATACACGGGAAACACACACACACTCATACACACAAAACACTTTTCCCCCTAGAATCTGTAGAAATCTATCATGTGAACTTCTTCTGTAAGAGAAGATTTGTCAAATAGAATGGAAAATTCACTAAATCTTTCATCGCAAAATATGCATATGTTATTCCAACTCTCCCCCTCCAAAAAAAAAAAAAAAAAAAAAAAAAAAACACCTGTTACTCAAAAGACACAGTTAAGAGTGGGAAAACATAAATTATAGATTCTAGTGAACACAAAAGGATTGATATTCACAAAAAATTCAAATAATAAGACATTACTTATTAATGATCACGGAACTGATATTTACTCCAAAAAGAGAGTAAATGAATACATTCAAAAGATTTCATACTTCATTTGTCATCTGATAAATTAAATTATAAACAAAAATTACATAAATAACACCTTGTATTGTCAAAGATCTAGAATAACTGCAACACTAACATATCTTAAGAACAAAGTTGACACAACTATCTGTTTTATAAAGCTCTTCAAAGTATAAAGTTCAAAATTTGCCTACTTAGACATTTTCTAAGATAAATTATTTGCATAAATAAATATACAATAATTGATGGTAGAAAACTCATGTATATGTTCAACAAAGGATGAATTAAGAATGTTCATAGTTGGTACAAAGTGTAAATAAAGCAAATATTTAGGTTACATTCGAACGGGTGAACATATTTCGGTATACTGCTAAAATTGTGTGTATATGTATATATGTGCACACATAGCTTTATCCATTGATATATGGAATAAATATGTAAAATATTATACATGTGTATATGTGTATATCAACATAAATAAAGAGGTTACTATGACATTCAACCAAATAAGTGAATACCACAACCATAATTTCCAACAAAATAAATAAGATATAAATGAGTATATTCTGCAAAAATCCTAAAGAGAAAATAAATACATGAAAGTAGTTTTTGTGATAAAGTTTCCTCCAGGGAGAGGCCAGTGGCTGGGAAGACATACCAGATAGGCTTCTGGAGAAGGGCAATAGCCTGTCTTCATCTGCATACTGATTATAGAACTGTGTTCATTTTGTGAAAATTTAGCAAAATGTCCACTTACACTACATATAGCTTTCTAAAGGTATACTGAATTTGTTTTAAAAAGAAAAAAGTGTTTAATTGTAAGATGTGCTTAGGAAAATCAGAACACTTGTGTATGTCTCTGGTGGAAATGTGAAATGATACAGCTGCTGTGGCAAATGGTATGGTGCTTACTCAAAAAATTAAGTATAGAACTATCAAGTGATCTAGAAATTGTACTTCTAGGTGTGTACTAAAAAAAGAAACAAAAACAGGAACTTGAAACGACACATGTGCACCTATGTTCTTAGCAGCATTATTTACAGCAAGTGAAGGTGGAAGCAATTCAAGTGTTCATTGATGGATGAAAGGATGAATAAACTGTGAACTAGGCACACAATGTAATATGGTTACCAAATCAGGGATAAAAGGACCTCAAAACAAAACAAAAAAAAAAATTCAACACAAATGTAAATCATTGTAATCGAACTAACAAAACTTTACTATGTGGTAAGGATAAAGAATTTAGAGACATTAAATAGTCCTGCCTTATAGTTCTCCAAAACACACCAAAGTACATGTTGAGTTTTATTTTATGAATTGATCTAAAATAGTCTAGTAATTGGATGATTTACCCTGAAGGACAGAGACTCTCTATTTCAGGGCCGATCACTTCAGTTTGGATATTTACAAAGTATATTTATAAAAAGCCTAATTTAAATAAAGTAAAAAAAATATAAAAATAAAGTTGTCAGCGCTTTACAAATTTTCTTATTTAGTCTGTTAGATTTTCAGCTATTATTTATTCAACATTAAATATGAAAACTGAGTTAAATATCTTTTTAAAAACATTTTAAATTTCTAAATTTGTCATATTAAATCTGAAAATATGTGTTTAACACGTTCTCTGTAATCAGAAGTTTGGTTTGCATGCTGAATTATAAAAAGCATCAGAAGAGAGTCTTTGCAGTGAAGGAGTTTTTCATATTCCTGAGGTAACAGTTCAGTGAAAAAATTAAAAGTAGAGATGACCTTTATAGAAGGATATGTCAAAATTTTCTTCATCAGTTTGTCTTTTTCTTTCCTGTGAACTTTTGTTTTTTTGGTTGGGGAGAAACACAGTGACTCAAAAAAGTAATTTGATGGTGTTACCTTCTTTTTTGGTGGGGGATGGCACATGGTGCAGCATTTCTTTCTTTTATGATTTTTTTAAAAAATAAACATTCAGCACTCTGATAAACAGCAGCAAAGCTTGCATTGACAAAATGTGTTGTATAGGTGCATAGCACATTGTAAACATTTGGTAATTAAGTGGAAATGGTTGGATAGGTGCTTTTCAGAGCTATCTAACTTAGAAGAAGGGATAGAGATATGAAGCATGAAGGGACGAAAGGAGAAGTGGAAGCACTTCTGTGGGAATAGTCATTCAGGTTGACTGTGGAAATATAACAACTGTGTGTGAAGGACAAAGGTTTGAACTTTGATGCTGTTTAATTTCAAATAGGTTTATTTCTTTAATTATTATTGAATCTATCTATCTATAATAACAATTCTTTCAAATAAAATGAATATATGCATATATATTTTTTATTTAAAAAAATGTTATTTCTACATATATAACAACCTACATAGGCATTTATTTTTATTTCCAGAGGTCCATGTACTTGCTTATTTCTGAGTATTAAATTATTGGTAAAGTGAAAAAAAAAGTGATAGTTGGATTCTGTGCCTTTAAAGTAGTGGTACAAGCTCAAATATGTTCCTAACTAATCAACAGTAAAATTAGTTTCCACCCAGAAGGTATTAAGCAAAGATGCAGCAAGCTGTTTGCCTGAGATTAAAACTCTGGTGAGCCAAATCCAGTAAATGTGAATGTAGGAAAACAGCTTTCCTTGCTAGTCTTTAAAACTCTAATCTGTTTTTTTTTCCCCCATGGTTTTAAGAAAACTTGCTCAGTTGCTTATAGTCCACATGTTTCCATTAATGCTGATTCCACACTGTATTTTTTTTAATTCTGTGCTTGATTATTGGTAAGGATAGGATTTATGAGATGCAAACATACCATGTAGTTGAGAATTAGACTCAATAATGACACCACACACTTTATTAAGAAACATTTCAATCAAGCTCTGAATCCTCATTTATTGTCTGCCACAGCAAATTATCCTGGAATTTAAAGTGGAATCTGGGAAGTGGAGATGGCAATAACTTCATTTAAGATTTTTTTCCACTTTGAAAGTATTCAGATATGAGAGGGTTCACTGAGACTTCTGATTTGGGGTTGCCAATTAATTGCTATTCCTCTTGTTTCTTTTCCCACTCCTAGCCTTCAGTTTCATAATTTCATCCTAAGGTTATTAAAACAAGTCTTCCAATAGAACTTTCTGAGGCTAATTTATCTGAAGCTGCTAGCAAAACATTCTTCTTAAAACATACTTTAATCCTATCATTTTCTTTTTAAAGATAGATGAACCCACTGCTTGGCTTTTAAGACCCTATAAATTTATTCCTTGGCATTTATTCTCCTGTATTCATTGTTGCATTGGAATGGCCTTTTTGGAAAGCCATTACTCAGGAACTCATCTCTTTTTTTTTCCGTATATAGTTTCCTCATTTAGAGGATATTTGCATTTTTTATTATTAAGCCTGTAGATGTTTTCTTTCCAAGGCTGAAACATTATTCATTCTCTAAATCCCTGATTAATCTCTACCTGCATGTGATACTTCTCAAGCTCAGAGTTCTTTATGATTTTGAAACAATCTTTGTAGTCAGAATCAGTACAAAATTGTGTGATTTTGTCATTCTTTCCCGTTTGACAACATTTCATCAGAATGATAACTACATCAAAATAGAAGCCACTTAATTTCTTCATTTGGTTCTTCCAAAGCATGTATTATGTGCTGTATATAGAGACTCTTAAAACACTTTTTAGTAGATTAATGATTGGATTAGTTATGTGGGCTTCATTTGTATAAACCAGCAATCTGCAATCAATTTTAATACATTTTTAAATTATAGCACTATTGGTAGAGCAATAGTCCTCAACTAGCAATTGAGTATGCTTAACAGTAACTCTGAGGTCTCTGCATTACTGTTAAGGGTCAAGAATAATTATGTATGAGTAGTTTTCAGAAGATATGAGGAATAATAAAATTTATTGCTGTATAAATGACAAATTTAATGTAAAAATATCCCTAAGTTTTTAGTTGAATTTTTGAAACTGAAGGGCAACCAGGTGATTGGACACATACAGAAAGGGGGATTTTAACTTTAACTTTCTCGTTACAAATGCAATCTTGGACTTCAAACTAATTATAATTTTCAATACTACTCTTTAATAAGGTAAATTTTATAAATACATGCATGTGTATAAATAATACTAGAGTCAGTGTCATGGCTACCCCCAGATTAATAACATATTGGATAAGGATGGAATATGAGTAGAATTTTCTATTGAATACTTGGTGTCTGCCAGAATTGATGTGGTTTCTACAACACTATTTTAATTTATGACCAATTGTGGCACATTATTTTCAAATCCTCCCAAGGGCTTATTAGTAAGTCTGTCACTCCACAGAGGACACCAAGGAGACAATTTGAGAAGGGAATTGCTGTCTGCTACAATTTATCATATGGATCGGAATAGAGAAGGTTTTCATATAAATTCTAGAGAGTGCTTCTTGTTGTGAAGGTAAAATTGAAATTTCTAACAATTGAAGCAAAATTGTGTAAAAACATCTCCTCAGCAAAGTTATTTCAGTATATTATTGCCACCTTCCCTGGATATAGGAGGCTTCTTGCCCCTAAATATTGTTGGGTTTATGTAAGTAGTTGCTGGCTATATGCTGGAGATTCAGACACAAAAGAACTGAAGATGGATTGTATGGCTTCCTTAACCAACATTACTTTAGTGTTGTATGTCTGGCACATAAGTATGTATAAATAGAGCTAAGAATAAAATATGTTCCTGCCTTTTTACTTGCAAAGCATTTGGGGGAAAATGTATATGTGTACATATGAGAAAGGATTAAATACTATATTTGTGCCTCCATCACTTAAAAGGGATCCAGTTCTGTTATTTTATGAAAAAGGAATCTTTCATCACCAGAAACCAACATTCTGCTTCTGCAGCAACATCAATAAGCAGGATCAGCTGTGTGATGGTATCCCTTAAATGTAAAGTGAAAACATCACTGACCATATCAGGTACCACTTAGGCCAATTCCCAGCTGTATGCAGAAATTATCTTAACTGTAACTCGCTTAGCTGTATGATTATCTATAACTTCTGGTAAGGAAGTTCTGTTCACTACCCTATGAGGTTACCATAGGAAGATGCAAGCAGTTCTGCTGTTTATACAAGTCAAGAACAGTGAAAATGTCAATATCTCATGGAGTTGCCTTGGACTATTAGATCTAGAGGGCACTCACTCCTTTTGTTCCTTGGGCAGATAATTCTTAGCCTGTGTAAAGATTCTCAGAGTTCCCTTAGTGGGAATGAGCTCTTTTCCTAAATGGTGGCCAACTTGAAAATCTTTTGAGTAGACTTTTTTTATTTCTGTTTTAAACTTCCCAATAACCCACATAGTTCCTCAAGATCACTTCCTGAAATAGCTTAGTTGTGTCTAGCTCTTGCCTTAGTCTGTTTTTAGAATGAAGCAAAGATACACATTTCTAATAAAAATGGCCAAATTGAGAAGCTATGAATGAATTTAAAAGTTTATTTAGACAAGTGAAAAAAAAATCTCATGATTGTTCTTAGGTATTACTTTGCATGACTAATTATGGAAAAACACTTTCTAAAAATTGAGCAAAACTAACCTAAGAGTTTAGAGAAGGAATAAATGTACAGAATAAATTATTTGTTTTTTTTCAAACATGTCTTGATTATTGCAATAAGAAAAAACATAATGACATTCTTAAGATACTGTAATATTGCACTTTAATACTATACTAATGACTATGGTAAATTATTTGTTCCAAGGTTGATAATTCATCAACTTATATACTGCAGGTTACTGAATTTATCCCCTCATGCTCTCAGCTCAGGAAACAGCACAAAACAAACACTTGTTGAATCAGTCCCTGTAAATAAACTCCACTTTATAAATAAGTTCTAGTTAGGTTAGCCATAACAACAACAATGCCAACTTCTTTGGACATCTGTCTGCTGAACCTGGTAATTGAATATCCACAAGGTAAACTCTAGTGCTGCCAGTCTTCTGTGAAGGAAACTTGCATTCACTTCACAAGTGTGTTCAAGGATCTGGGTGAGACGACCCCAGGAATTCATTTACCCATTTTAAAAATGTAATTGTTCTTGGGTTTTCAAACTACCAACTTTAAAGCTTAAACTCAGTAGGAGAACAATTTATTATTTCTAGGATGCAATAGAGACCTTGAAACAGTGCCATTTCACTCGTTACAGCAGCATAAACACAGCTAGAAAAGTTACTTTTAAAATTAATCTTGCCATACTCTAAGATCTTATATTATAAATCACACATATGTTTTTGAAAGAGATATATTCACACATTTTTAAAGCAATGCACTCCTTAATTTATCCAAAAGTATTTATTTAATGCCTAATTATATACTGTCACTATACCAGAAACTTGTGACACAGAAATGAATAAAATATAGCACTTGCCCTCTTGAGGCTCGTTATCGAGAGAGCTATGCTGTAAGGATAATTACAATAAAAATGATGATCGCTTTAATAGTTGTATGAAGTGTGCTGTGGGAGCATAGAAGAGGGAAT